>NC_080687.1:9835481-10160535 GCF_030445035.2 Dasypus novemcinctus | reverse complement strand
GAACTAGCTTGTTGCAAATCAGTCCACCTGCAAGGACAACTAGAAAAACAGAAAAACTAAGATAACAAAACACCTGTTTTCAAACACATTGAAGAGCTACCAATACAACAAGGACTGTGTAGCAAATATTTAGGAAGAAGCCCAGAGAAGTGAGCCTGACACTTGTCACCATGTTTACCTTTGAGGCATGTGCCTATTCACACTGAGCAAAGCGTCTAGCAGTGTCACGAGGGTTGAAGAACAAAAATGAACTCAGAGCCTACCAAGAATAAGCATCTCTGGTAAACCCATCATGCTTTCATTTGGAATTCATAACTGATTATAATCTAAGAATAAGAGTAACCTCAGAATAGACCAGCTCTCACAAAGACAGAAGCCTAGCACCCTTAATAAATTAAAGCAATCTGTCTATACCCCAACAACCTGCCAGAAACAAAAGTAAAATCCTCTCTGGAGAACTATAGCATTATCTTGAGCCTCAAATTATCTTTAACTTTTTTTATGTACAATTGCTAACCTTCAGTGAAAAATAGGTATGGCAAAGAACAAGAATTGACTGAAAACTGAGATGAAACAGACAGCAGAAACATCCCCTATTATTGGGTTGCCCTGTTTTATTGGAGTTATTAAATCCAGACTTTAAAATATCTATGACCCCTATATTCAAACAAGATGGAGAATTGCATCCAAGCATTGAAAACTATAATAAAGAACAAAATTCTGGATCCCAATAATTTTAAGTAACAAATGAAGAACTCAGTAGTGTGTTTAACCATAGTTTAGATAGAGCCAAAGAGAGAAATAGTAAGAAAATAGATTAAAATAATTTCTAGGCTAAAGCATGAAGATAAAAAAGAATTAGGAAAAAGCGTCAAACAGAAAAGAGCGTTAGTGGCACAGGGGATATAGTAAATAGATCTATTTATGTATTTAGTGTCCCATAAAGAGATGGGAGAGGGACAGGGGAAAAGGGAAAGAAATATTTGAGCAGATAATGGCTGAAAGTATGTACCATGAAAATATTAATTAAAGAGCAACTATATTATCAGACTAAGTAGACTTTGGGGTAAGAATTTTTACTAGATAAAAAGAAATATAGCTATTCTAAATATGTAGGTAAGTAATGGCATAGCCTAAATATATATAAAGAAAAAAACAACTGAAAGAAGAAATAGACAAAGCTGTAGTTGGAGATTTTAATACCCATCTCTCAGTAATTGATATAACAGGTAGACCAACAGTTCTACTAGTCATGGGCCCTTTATACTCTTAAATATTATTGAAGTCTCCAAGCAGCTTTGTTTATGTAGGTTATATTTGTGGATATTTACTGTATTGTTCAGTATTGTTATCTATATAGATATACATAAAACTGAGAAATTTAAAAATATTTATGGATACATTTTAAAAAGTAATAAATCCATTACATGTTTGACATAAATAATGATCAAAGCATATAATGAGAAGAAATGTCATTATTTTACATTTTTGCACCTTTTGTTAATGCTTGGCTTAATAGAAGGTAACTGTATTTTCACATATGCTTCTGTGTTCACTGTACTTCAATATGTTGTTTTGGTTGAAGTATATGAAGAAAATCTTCCCTCACATCTACAGATGTATAGTTAGAAAAGGGAGGGATATCTTAATAGCCTTTTCAATAATTGTGGGTATTCTTTGATACACCAAAGCTTGGCAAGTATAGTTTCTTAAAGGATATTTGCAAAGTAAAGTGTGAAACCATGTCACTGAATTTTTCATACAACATTATATTACAATTCACTGGTCTTTCTTGCACTTTGATCTTTTACTCATGAATGGTTTTGTAACACCATACATTGGTATTCTGGAAAATATTTATTCATTAAGTTATGCAGATCTTCCAAATGTTGGCATACTTCATTGTATGATATAAAAATCACCACCAATGTCATTAGAAAATATTGAGTATGTTAAAATGAGGAAAATTCGCTTAATGAGAAAACATCAAGTGTATAAAAGGCAAGCCACAGAGTGAGAGATGTTTGTAATATATACAACTGATAAAGATCTGATATCTAGCATATATAATGAACTTCAAAATAAATGATGATATACACAACTCAATAGAAACATGGGCAAAAGACTTAACAAATTCTTCACAAAATTGGATATTCAAGTAGCAGTTTGCATATAATTGAAAATAAATATGCAAAAAGCTGTTTAACCTTATTCATCAAGAAAATGCAAGGAATTAAAACCACAATGAGGTAGCAATATCATTTCACTCCCCCCTCCCCTGAATTCCTAGAATTAAAAAGACTGATGATATCAATGTTGACAACACCAAAAGATGACCAGAACTCTCAAGCTCTGTTGGTAGGAGTGTAAATTGATACACTAGCTTGAAAAACATAGTCAAAAAGTGAATATTTTTATTCCATTTCCAGGAATAAAACCAACAGAACTGTGGTACATATATACATCAAATGACATGTCCAAGAATATTCATGGCAGTATTTCTGACACCTTCTAACTGGAAACAACCCAGACCCTGCAGTTAGAGACTAGAGCAGCAGCTTGTGGTATGTCCTTACAACATGGCAGTCAGTAGAACTCCATGCACAGTGTGGCTACAGCTCACAGTGTTGAGTGAAAGAAGAGTACTGGTATATGATTTCACTTTTTATCAAGGTCTAAAATAGGCATAATCTATTATGTAAAAAGTCAGGATAGTGGTTATCTGCAGGGGGGTAAAGAAATCTGGAAGGGATCCTCTGTAGCTGTGTTAAAGTCCTTTGATATTTGTGTTTCTGTAGTTTAATATTGCCACGGTAATCTACAAGCGTTGGCTGTGTTATTGATGTTTCATTGAGGAAGTCACAGAGCCAAAAGTAACCAGCACGTAGAAGGTACTGTAAAGGAACCGGCTAGCGGCACTGCCAAGGGTTCATTTCCTTTTCCTGGTATTTGTGTGTGTGTCTGTGCATGCACACGCTCATCTGCACAACACGAGCACCTGCTAAGGGGTGGAGGGTGAGGAATGCAAGGGAGCCACGCTGTCCTAAGCTGTGGTAATGCCCCAAGGGGGTGTCGCTCTTCAGATCATGGGGAGGGAGGTGAGGGGTGGATTTGTTGGGGAGGCTTTGTGTTTCTCCTTCGCCTAGCTCAGCACCTGTTGTGTGTCATTTTCCTATGGGTTGCCTTTAGGTAGAGCATTGACATAACCACAAAATATTTCCATTTTTCAGAGCCTGATTTAAGAATGATGGTTAGTTTTCTTAAACTGTGGCATTCCAATATCATCATTTAGCAGCTGAAATGGACTGACCTGTACAGAGATCAACAGGTTTTGATCATTGCCCTTGATTCATTGGCTGTGAACTCTTCCCAGGGAAACTTGCTCTGATTCAGCTAGTGCTGTAGAGTTCACACAGCACCTTTCCCATCCCTTACCTCACTGGATTTAACAGCATAACTGTGAGGGAGCTATTAACCGCATTTCACACATGAGGAAACCTCAAGGAGAAGTAGGTTCCCTTTTCCATCTTCCATGTGGCTGGGATTTGTCACAGTTCTCCCAGACTTATTTCTCATGGGTCTCCATAAAATAAAAACAAGCAAAATCACTGTAATTATAATGGCAATCCATCTGTTCATGATTCTTTATGTTTATGAAGATTGTTGATATTGCTTAAATATACCATGTTTATTTATTTTTAATTGTTATAAATGCATTGCAAACAAATGTAAAGCCTACTTGAGCCATTTTAATCATGGAGAGAGTTTTCCCCTTAAGCTCTGTCCCGAGGCCAGCCCATGCCTTTTGCTGTATATGTCTTTCCTTTTGCTCTCTGTCCATGGGTTAGGCTGCTTATCACAGTGGGTGACTGAAAAGGAAGCCCATGCCTATTTGAATGAGCACAAAGAGCAGGCTGCTCTGCTGCCCTCTTTAGTTTAGAAAAGTTGAGGCCAGTCCTCTTATCTTGCCTCCTCTTACTGGATTTCTGCTACAAAGTGGGGCTGGCTGCCTTAGCTGAGTGCCTCGGGAGACCACCACTCAGTCCTGAAGATTCACTCTGACGCACTTGAGCTGAGTGATTATGGAGTTTGCTCATGGACTTGGCAAAGTGGGACTTGAGATATCCCAAGACCATGAATATGGATGTGTTTTTTTCACATCTTTGGTAAATATTAACCTAAGTTGTTTAGATAATATTAACAGTTAACTAAACTTGCAATATGCACCCACACATAATATCAGTCATGAAGGAAATGCACGGCAGGGGAGAAGAGAATAGCAGAGCATGGTAAAATCTCACTTTCTCCCCAGCTTCCAGTCCACATAAGACAGTTCAGCCTTTGACCAGTGATCACCTGGTTTGGTGCATGTGGAACAAGTGTCCTTAGGTAGTGAACCTGCTCCAGGTGTGGCCACACGAGGCACCTGTACCCCAGGGTAATAAGCATCTCTTTGGGGGAATTCTTGATATTTAAGCCTATAACTTAACCTTAGTTAAAGTTTCTTTTCTTCAGATAGGACTAGGACATTCTAAAGCCCTACCAAATAATAGCTCCTTAATTAGCACCAGCTGGAATAATTAATTCAACTGTTGTTAACCCTTGTGTCTTTACTTTTTGCTTTTTAGACAGTATTGAAGTCTCATTCCAGCCCTTCATCTGAGATAATAATGAAAAATCTTCTAAAGTCTCTGATCATTTTGACCTTTTCCATGACAAAGTGGCTGGCTTTTCCACCATAAGATGCCTCTGCCTCTCCATCATAATGCTCTAGCTGGAAGGCTTAGGTGGAGTGGTAGGGATGCCTCTCAAAGCTCAAATGCTTCCAGAAAGATTTGCGAGGTTATCTTTAAAAGAAATGGAATCAAATGACTGTCTGTCTGCATTTTCATTCAAAGGCTGTGGCAAGAACTTGATAAAGTTCAGCATCCTGTCCTGAATGTGTGTGTGTGTGTGTATGTATGTATGTATGTATGTATGTATGTGGTGACCCAGGAACAGGTAGTTCTTTAGCATAATAAAGACTATTTATTGGAACCCAGGATGGGGAAACACCAGAGAGGATCATTAAAGTCTCAGTGGGGAAGTGGATTTGGCTCAACAGATAGAGCGTCCACTTACCACATGGGAGGTCCAGGGTTCAAACGCAGGGCCTTCTGACCTGTATGGTGAACTGGCCCAGTCGCAGTGCTGATGCTTGCAAGGAGTGCCGCCCCATAAGGAGAGCCACCCTGTATGAAGAAAGCGCAGCCTGCCCACGTGTGGTGTCGCACACACACAGAGCTGACGCAACAAAAAGAGGCACAGATTCCCGGTACCACTGACAAGAATCCAAGCAGACATGAAAGAACACACAGGAATGGACACAGAGAGCAGACAACAGGGTGGGGGGAGAGAAATAAATAAAAAATCTTAAAAAAATAGCCTCAGGGACTAGTCTTCTATTATTTGAAGGTAACATCTGTTCCAATCCCAAATAATTCTCAAGAAAACTGTTGGACAAAACAGAAAAGGTGAGCTATAATATTAAAAAAAAAAAAAAAAAAGCCTGTGGACAGGAATAAGTTCCCTCTCACACACAAGAAAAACTCCAGCCATGCTGGTTCTTCCCCCAGGAAAGCGCTCGGCTGTGCTTGGAGGTTCCTGCTGCTCCCTTCTCTGAGTGCCAGTGACCTCCCAGGCATGAGGCAGGTGGATATGCTGGTCTCCAGTGCAGCCCAGGCCTGCTACGGGCTTTCATATGGAGTTTTAAAACGGGAATAATTATGTCCTGATTCACTGGTTTAAAGCAGTGCTGCTCAAACTTTGACAAGCTTGTGAATCACCTGGGAACCTTGCTAACATGTCACTTCAAATTTGGTAGCTCTTTGGTGGGGTCTAGTAGTCTGTGTTTCCTTAAACGGTCAAGGGTCTGTCTAAACAAAGCCAAAGCTGATAAACTGGTTCTTCGTGGCCAGGAATGTTTTCAGAATCAAAGACGATGTCCCTTCCTTTTAGACAGAGAACAATCTGTGGGAACCAGTTCTGAGCATCTGTTTAGAGAAGTTAAGTAAGTTGGAGGCTAGGGGATGGTAATGAAGAAGTAAACTATTATGGTAAATGAAGAAGTTAGTTGTAAATTCGTGGGAGGTCCTTTTGTATGAGGGCAAATCCCCAGATTCACACAGGTACAGCGTCCGAGGAAGGTGAAAACCCGTGCTTTTGGAGAGGACAGGCCTGTGTTTAAATCCCAGCTGCATTCTTACCTGGGCTGGCTGAGAACGGTGCATCAGAGCCGCCTGGGGGGAGGCTTGTCAAGGCACAGGCTGCTTGGTCCCCTCCTCAGGGTTTCTGACTCAGGACGTTTGGTGCGAGCTGGAATTTCCAGTTAAGTTCTCAGGTGACGCTGATGCCGCTGGTCTGGGGACCTCACTCTGACCAGGGCAGCTCACACCTGCAGTGTCAGCCTCTGTGAAATGGGTACAAGAATTCCCATCTTGACGTTTCATCATGAGGATGGAGATAACATGTACGAAGTGTCAATAATGGGTAGCCACTGCTACTGTTTCTGTAATTGTATTTATACCCTTTTTTTTTACTAAGTTTAAATAATTTAAAAAATATTTAAACTATGGACAAAGTTTGTGCTAGGGACTATATGTGCTTAAAGAAATATAAGATGGATGAGATCCTTCCCTGAAGGAGTTTATAATATAGTGAGTGACATAAAAAATGTATACGAATAAAGCACAGAATGTGATCATCAGGATAGTAGAAACACACGGAAAAACATGTATCTTTTAGTTTTAGTTCCTAGTTCCCCGGCTGCTAAGACACATACCATACAATATAACGGGCCGGCTTAACAATGGGAATTTCTTGGCTTCTGGTTTCAGAGGCTGGAAGGCTGGCTTCCTCCCGCGGTCAGTCTCTCCTGGCTGCCAGCAATCTTTGGGGTTCCTTGGCTTTCCCATCACGTGGCCATGTACATGGCATCTTCTTTCTCCTCTGGGTTCCGTTGGCGTCTGGCTTCTCTCTCGTTCTGACGTTCACTCTGCCTATAAAGGACTCCAGCAGTTAGGTTAATTAGGTTAACCCAATAAGGTGATCCATTAGGGCCACACCTTAACTGTAGTACCATCTTGAAGAGCTCTTATTTACAATGGGTGCCTGGTAGACCAAAACCCAGAACTTGCCCAAACTGGGGTACACAATTTAGTCCCCCAAAACTGTTAGAGAGGAATTATTTTTATTAATAGCTGAGGGATCAGGAGTGCTTCTTGGAGGAACTGTAATTGTACCCAACATTAAGGAATGAGTAGGATTTGGCATGCAGGGATGGGTGAGCAGGGATTTCCTAATGGAGAGGGGCGTGCTCATCCATGGGGATGATCACACTGTGATTTGGGTATAGAAAAAGGTTGCTTTCAGTTGACAGCAGGGTGTTTTAGGAGGAGGTGGTAGAGATGGATAAGATAATGAAGCTGGGCTGGACTCAAATCAGAGGCCTTTGAATTCTTAAATTTGCTTCTCTCCCCCTAAGCCTTCAAAATTTAAATGAAGTTTTGAAAAACTCCCAAAGACTATACTTTTTCAACAGAACCCCCATTTCCTGAGCATTCCTACAGAGCCAAAACACTTTATTATCTGGCCCTTTGCAGGAGAAATGTAGACTCCTGGTCTAAAGCAGTGGTTCTCTGATGTTCTCTCAACTCTAGAGTACGTCACAATCAGCAGAGGGCTTGTTAAAACACAGCTTTCTGGGTCCCACCCCCAGAGTTTTCAGTTCAATGGCACAGGTATCGAAATTTGCATTTCTAACAAATTCTTAGGTGATGCTGAGGCTGCTGGTTCTGGGGCCACACTTTGGGAACCTCTGGTCTAAAGCGGTGCTGCTCAAATTTTAGTATGCTTGGGAATCATCCCGGGCTCTTGTTGAAATGCAGCTTTTGAGTCCACAGAGCTGGGTGCTTATTCTCTTTTCTGTGGCTTACTTAGTATTTTATATTACTTTATGTGAGTATCTTAATTTGAGCCTTGAATTTTTAATTAAGTTAAGAAGTTCAAACAATTTACAGGCCATTTTTCTCTTCTTCAAAGACAACAGTTCATTTTCACAGTATATTTATGCAATAAAAAATTATTGAGCATGATGATATTAGCTATTTTTCACTGACCAAGTAATTTTGCTCTCACTCTGATCTCCAAAATCTATGTATGCTCCAGAAGTTGGGGACTTTACATCTGAGTGTTCACTAAGCCACTATTTATTGACTTAAATGTCCTCAGAAGAATTAATATGCTACTTTAGGTGATGGACAGAAATGTTTTCAAATGATCCTACATGACCTTAATAAATGTAAATAACCTTCCTATTTGAAGGTGTTCAGGCTCAGGCTAAAGGGTGGAAAGTACAGGGAAGCAAGTTTTGGTTCTATATAAGAAGTAACTTTCTAATTCTTTACAGTTGTTTAAAAATAGAATGGATGTCTTTTTAGATGGTGACATTCCCTACAATTAGATGTGCTCAAGAATGGCAGACAGCTAGCTGCCAGAAGGTTCCATAGGTGGGATTCCTCTCTTTGGAAGGAAAGGAGGCCTGTTGATGTCTAAGATTTCTTCCTTATTCTGCTATGGCTTATTTCTTTCATTCCTTGAAACAGCCGCTTCACTTGAGTTTAGATGTTGGAGGTAACATATTTTAGAGGACTATGGTGGACTTGTGATGTGTAGTTTTCATAGTGGTGATGTTAGCCATTGCTCGCTTCACAGGTGGGAGAAGGAAAGGAACCAGCATTTCCTCTGCTTTACGGCTTTACATATTATAGCAGATGATCACTCTCCACTGCACCATCTTGAGGTTTTAGGTAACAGACTCATTCAGATCCCGAGTACAGGTTGGGAACCTCCCACCCGCACCCCTTTGGCCATCCGTGGGTCCCCCAGTGGACTTAAAAAAGTTGTTCTGGAATGGTTCCCAAATGGTCAGCCTTGAAAATTGCATTAATAACTTTGAGCTTCATTTTCTTACTTTGTAGAGCGTGTATGTATCTAGATATCTACATATCTAGATACAAAAGAGCTTGTGTATGTGTAGTAGGCTGTGGGTGTTCAACCTTTTTATTAAACTGAGGGGACAACTTGTTTTTCAGTCTCTGCTGGATAGGAAGTGTTCATCTGCCCATTTTGTGCGAGGGCTGACTTCCCTTCCCCAGGGTAGAAAAGAATGTAAACATCTCTTCTCCCCTCCATTGGGTGCAGGTAGCTTTCAGCAGTGAGAACCAGCTTCACTGTAATGTCATCTGGACTATAACAAGTGCAAATCCCTCTATAGCCTGGGGCCCTGGCTTCCAGAATTCTTTTCACATTCTCCTTTTCTTCCTGTATCTCAGTTTTTGCCCAGCTTCTCACCACTACCTCACCCACCTTGATATCTTTTCATTACAGTTCCCCATTCTTAATTTTTCTTAACAAGGCATTGCATTTCCCCAAATCGTATGATTCAGAAACCAAGGGTAGGGATTGCAAGTAGGCAATGCCTATTGACAGAGCCTTTGGTACTGGCCAGGGTGGAGGGCACTTAACTGAAGGGTTATGGAGTTGAGCGTAGCAGGCTCGTGTGTGGGAGTGCATGGTAGCAAGTGCCAGGAGGAAATTTGAAAATAAAATCCATGATGCATTTCTTATTTCCTGTCACTAAATTATACTCAGTTTTCCTTTTCTAGAAATGTAAATTTATTTGATATTTTTAGTAATTGATTATAATAGAAGTATGTTTTTAAAAATAAGTAATGCAACTTGGTACAAAGATCATATATAGGCAAAGTTATTGATCTGCTTTTTCCCATGCAATACAACATCCTTGAGATATAATCAGTGATAACTGCCTAGAATAGATCTTTCCAATTTTTTCTACTTTCTCCAACAAATAGATGTTTGTTTTTAAAATCCATGAGCATGGAATGTCCTTCCATTAATTTAGGTCATCTTTGATTTCTTTTAGCAATGTATTTTTATGTTTCTGTGTTCATGCCCTTTACATCCCTGGTTAGATTTATTCTGAGATTATTTGATTCTTTTAGTTGCTGTTGTAAAAGGAATAAAAGGAATTTTTTCTTGATTTCTTCTTATGGTTGTACATTGCTTGTGTACAAAAACACTACTTGTTTTTGTATGTTGATCTTTTATCCTGCCACTTTGCTAACTTTGTTTATTAGTCCTAGTAGTTTTGTGTGGATTTTTCAGAATTTTCTGTTTATAGCATCATGTCATCTGCAAATATGTAAAATTCACGTCTTCCTTTCCAATTTGGATACCTTTTGTTTCTTTTTCTTGCTAAACTGCCCTAGTTAAACTTCCAGTAAAACGTTAAATAACAGTGGTGAAAGTGGGCAACCTTCCCTCATTCTAGATCTTAGAGGGAAATCTTTCAGTCTTTCACCATTGAGTATGATGTTAACTGTGGGTTTTTCATAAATGCACTTTATCATGTTGAGGAAATTTCTTCTGGTCCTAGTTTTCTAAGTTGTTTTTTTTTTTTAAATCAAGACGTTGTGCTGGATTTTATCCAAACCCTTTTTTGCCTCAGTTGAGATGATCATGTTTTTTTCCCTTTGTTTTGTTAGTGTGGTGTATTACATTAATTGATTTTCTTACATTGGCCTACCCTTGCATATCTGGGATAAATTCCACTTGATCATAATTCTTTTAATGTGCTGTTAGATTTGGCTTGCTAGTATTTCATTGAGGACTTTTGCACCTATATTCATAAGGGATATGGGGCTGTGATTTTCTTTTCTTCTGGTGTCTCTCTCTGGCTTTGGTGTTAGCGATGCTGGTCTCATGAGCCAGGTAATGTTCCTTTGATGCCCTCCTGGCTGCTTTCTTGACTGACTTCAAGCAGGCAGTCCTTTGCCCTTGGCCGCTTCAACTTAATTATTTCACACACCGTCCCAGCTGTCTGCAAGATGCCTCTCTGCCCTGAGACAAACCCTGGGAGGACATGTTCCCTAATTCAGTCTCTCGGACTTCCACTGATAGAGGTGCGGATATACATGCACCCCAGTATGTGCACCGAGGCCATCTGGCTCCCTCTGGAACAGGACCAGGGACCTGCGTTGTGGGTGGCGGTTGGGGAGAAGCACCTGTTACTGCTTCGTTACTGTCTTCAAGGTTCCTCTGCCACCTTTGCTGGAGGTGGGTTGGAACAGTAGCCACCGTCAGAGCCGGTCCCCAGTGACCTGAAGTAGCTGATGATGAACAGTGATCTGCAATCACATGCTCCTTGGGTAGGAGAACTAGGTCTTTGTGTCCCAGCCTGGCTCCAGCAGTCCTCAGTGCTGCCCACCACTAGGCTGGGGAGGGCCCTGCCGCAGGGAGAGTAAGACTCACCGGCACTTAGGGCAGTTCAGCATCCTCTTCTTCCAGTGCCTCCCGGGACGTTGCTGTGTCCCACTAGACTCTGCAGTTCGAAGTATCTGATTCAGGCAGTTCCTGCCAGTTCAGTGGTGGTTTTGGTGGAGGGATTGATTCCTGGAGTTTCGTACTCCCCATCCTCCCACCTCTCTCCTCAAGACATGTTCTCAGTCTGCCTTCCTGTGGGTGTGAACCTGTTGTAAATAGGACCTTTAGAGGATGCTGTTTTCAGTGAAGGTGTGGCCCAACAGGGGTCAGTCTGGGAATCGTTTATGAACAGAAGGAATTTGGCTACAGCAAGTCAAAGAAGGGCACAGTGGAAACCAGAAGAACAGACTCAAGGGGAGAAGGGGCGCTATGTGACAGAGGTGGAGGTGCCAGCCAAAGAACTCCAAGGATGGAGGAAGCCCACCTAGAATGCTACAGACTTAGGGGAGAAAGTGAGCCTCACCTGAGGCCTTGATTTGCACTTCTAGCCTTCTCAGCGGTCAGCCAATAAATTCCCATTGTTTAAGCCAGCCCATTGTGTGATATTTGTTGTAGAAACCTGGCAGACAAAGACAGAGATCTAGCCCCAATCCTTAAACATTTTTTATACATATATATGGGATCATAAATACATTGGGTATGCATTTGCAATTTTCCCCCTGTTTTCATTTGCATTTGCTCCCTTCACCCTCAATAACCCATGTTTACTATCTGGCTTGAATCCACCGTTTTTTTCCCCATATACCCTGATAACCATATATAAACATACAAACATAGAAATACATAGGGGTTTGGGGGATATTTATTTGCTTTATTAAATGATATAAAAGTGTTTTACTTTTCTCATTTAACCAAAGTACACAGAAGTCTCTCCAGCTCAAACTGGTATAGCTCTAATTCATTCTTTTATTAATATGTTCAACCATTAGTCTATTAATAAACATTCATTTTGTTTCCTTTTTTTTGCCTTTAGGAATAGCATTACAATAAACATGTTTGTACATCTATTCATTTGTGCTGTTTTATTTTTAAGAAAATGTTATAGTAGTTGGAATGTCATTAAACAGTATTTTTAGTACTAGATGTTGCAGGTTTGCTTCAATAATTTCTGTAGCAATTTAGAGTGCTACCAGAAATTTATAGTAGTGTCGTTTTCTTGACATCTCTATCACAGTATATTTAATTTTTTTTTCTTTATATTTTTTGGGCGGTAATAATTTTGAGCAGCTTTCCTTATATTTGGTTGTTTTGATCTTGGAATTTCTTTGAATTGCCTATCTTTTTTTAAAAATTATTTTATTTTTTTATTTATTCACCCTTCCCCGCCCCCCACAGTTGTCTTCTCTGTGTGTCCATTCTCTGTATATTCTTCTGTGTCTGCTTGCATTCTTGTCAGCAGCACCCAGAATCTATGTCTTGTTTTGTTGTGTCATCTTGCTACGTCAGCTCTCAATGTGTGTGGCGCCATTCCCGGGCAGGCTGCACTTTCTTTGTGCTGGGCGGCTCTCCCTGCGGGGCACACTCCTTGCACATGGGCCCCCCTACGTGGGGGACACCTCTGCCTGGCATGGCACTCCTTGTGCACATCAGCACTGCACATGGACCAGCTCATCACACTGGTCAGGAGGCCCTGGGTTTGGACTTTGGACCTCCAATGAGGTAGGTGGATGCCCTATCCATTGGGCCAAATCTGCTTCCCTGAATTGCCTATCTTTTTGCACATTTTTCTGTTGGGGTGTTTTTCTTACCCTTTTCTAAAAGGGCTATATAAATTATTGATATTAGCATTTACAAATTTTTACTAGTTATTTTTTCCAAAATCTCTTGTCTCCAGACCTTGCTTATAGTTTTTACTTGACAAAATTTTTAAAATTTTCATATGTATATCTTTTGACTTTTGTTTGTGTGTTTTCTTGGTAAAAAGGTTTCCGTGCTTCACTAGGTTGTACATATAGTCCTCTAGATTTTAAAAATTTTTATTAATTTTTTTTACATCTAGCCTTTATCTGTAATTTATTTTTAAATGTGGAGTAAGAAAGAGGATAAATTAGTTCCAAATCCCTTATCAGATATTAAAACATAGTCTAAAGGCTATTATAGTAAGATCAATATGATAGCTAAATGTATCAGTGAACAAAGTGGAGATTCTAGAAATAGGTATGCGTATAAGTAAAATTTTAATTTATAACAGTATTAGTTAAATTAAAACAGTATTAGTTGGTTTAGAGTGATATATTATGGTTACTTTCTTAAAATTTCAGGGAAGAAAGAATTTGCAGAGTATATGCATTTTTAATAACCATGCAGATACATTTTTATGCCAGGCAGAATATTTGCTCCAGAAATTATCAGTGGTGTGTCTTGAATGTGTTTCAGTGGCTGACAGTGAAAGCCAAGTAGTTCCCTGACTTGACACCATGAGTGCTGACAAGTTTTAGTTGATATCCCAGGGTATCACTTCTTAATTTCAAGGCATTACAGATGAGACAGACTGCTCAAGTTTCCTTTCCTGAAAACAAAACAAAAACGTTACCTTCCATTAGCTTCTCTACCATATTATCACATATCCCCAGAGCCTTTGGCAACAGATTCTAATTGAACACAGCTGTACTGAATTAGGGAGGAGGATTTACCTATTTGTTCATGAGTATACTCATAATGACCCATATTGGGAGAGAGTGGGAAGAACTAAGAGGTTTTTCATAGGGAGATATCATGGTGGGAACACCTGAAAATAGCTGATCTCATTTGAATAGCAACATGAAGCACGGGTCTGATTTTAATAGGGAGGTATTTGAGACATAAGAACACATGTGATGAAAGCATGTTTGTGCAGTAGTTTGGTGAAGTGGCTGTGTGAAGACGGAAGCAGTGGTCAGGTTACAAATAATTGATCAGAGGTGGGATCCCGTCGTGGGGGGGATGACTTACAGATGAGGCTGTTTGTTCTCAATGTCCTCCGCAAGGTGGTTGGAGTAGAGGACATCCAGATGTCCCATCATCACCCTCCCTTCATCTGACCTGTGGTCTCTTGACCCTCAAATAGCTGCCATTTTTTAAGAAATGTCAGGTACCAAAACTCATTGGACACCTGATTTCCAAGAACAATCTGAAGGTGTAGATAGATCCCAGTTTTCTAGGTAGAGATACCAATGTTTGGTCTGCTTGACTCCAAAAATGTTACCCTTCTGCTCCATCACACACTCTTCCACATACATGTTCATGCCTGCTATGTAACACCAACCTGGCGGTTAACAATTTTCTTGAAGTGTCCCATAACATAGCTCACATGATAAAGAGTGCACCCCATGAATACCTGAACTGATGTTTTTTAAGTACTGGGGATTGGACCCAGGACCTTATATGTGGGAAGCCGGTGCTTGACCACTGAGCTACATGGGCTCCCCTGAGTTGGTTTTTCATTTGATTTGTTGTTGTTTTTTTCCAGAAGCCACCAGGAACCAAACCCGGGACCATCCATGTGGGAAGCAGGTGTGCAACTGCTTGAGCCAAATCCACCCCCTACCTGTTGATTTTTAAAAATAAAATATTTAATATAAATACAGACTAAGAGCAGATTTATAAATACCTCAAGAAAGCTTTTTTGGTAGCACACCATTAAAGGAAAGCCTCGGTCTTATTGTCAGCACTGCACCATGCCAGCCAGAGTCAGTCAGCTAGCAGTGTGGTGGCCCATTTAGGTGCTCTTTAATTGCTCACTATAAATAGCTTAATGACAGTGCCATAAAAAGACTCTGATATAACCGAGGTACTCAGTGTGACCCATATATGTGATGTTATTTAGGTGTCTGTCTCTGAGGAAATTGATAGTCATGTGTGAGATGGTTTTCACTGCTGAATTTAAAGCTGAATTTTAAAGCCAATCATTTCTGACCCCTTTTCCCTTCAAATCCCATTGTCTTCATCATTCTTCTCCAGTCCTTAATTCTGGTGAGATCATATTTTTACACTCTACCACCTTCATCCACCAGCTACAATTCCACCACCTATTTGACCCGGTAGTGAAAGAGAAGTGCCTGCCCAAGTGCCCCAATCCTGATAACTTAAGATGATGCATTGTGGGCCTTTATGGTCGTCATAGAAACCTAGATGCCTTGCTTTGCTCTAGATGACGATGGATTTTCTTGATTCAGTCACTCCGTCATCTCTGACATGGTCCTCATTAACCATTGCCAACCCCCTCGAGGCCTCTGAGTACTTTACCTTGAGCGTTTCCTTCCTCCACATCAGCCCACTTCAGTCCACCATGCTGAGTGCTCAGTGCTCCTTCTGGTTTTCCATCCATTCCCAGTTTCACCATATGTTGGTTTCCCACACCAGTATGAACATCCTACCAAGATTTGCTTCATCTCCCACCAGAATTTTCTTTTCAAGGAAAATGGAGTCTAGTAGACTTGGAGAATTGAGGGATTGCATTGAAAAGGGGAGATCTGGTGGATAGAAAACATACAGAATAAAGATCTAGACTCTTGAGGAGTATGTGTAGCTGAAAAATGAAAAAAAAAACCAAAAACATAACACACAACAAACCAAACACCATACCTGAAAGCTTGAAGTGAGAGAGGGAATGTGGGAGGCAGTTGTGTGGAGACTGGTTAGATGAACTGGTGTGAAAGAAAGACTGGTTGAGACAAAGGGGTAAAAGCAACCTTAGAGAAGATGCAAGTGTGATATTCATGGGTCTGGACCTTTGCATCTGCCTCGATGACGCTAAAAGATGTTCCACTTTGCACAGTGATTGCACATGGGGACCCAGAGTTGATTCTAATTAGACTAAAAGCTAGCTGAGTATTTGGATGCTCAGATGCTAGTAACTTGATTGTAGTATCTGGAATCCTCTCTTTTAATAAAGAGGTCATCTTTTCCTTATAAAAATCAGTAAACTAATATTTGCCATTCACTGCTACCCATGTTTCTTTTGCACTGTGGGTCTCTCTCTCCAAAGTTCATCAACTCAATAAAGTAGGAGTTATTTTCCTTATTATATTAGGTGAGGAAGATATCCAAGTAGCTTGCCAAGGCCACAGAGTTGAATTTAGAACTTTGCCTTTAAGCTCACGTGCTTTCTCAGGGACTCTCACCCTGCTCTGGCAAGAGTGCAGATGTATATGACCCAGCATTTGGAGGTTGGGGATTGGATCTGAGTGTCGCAGAACCCAGGAGCACAGTGCTCTGTGTTTTGTGATATATGTACCTGTGGTGGGAGGTGCGAGACTAAGCTCTAAGGTTGGCCTTTAGCCAGTTATTAGCCTGAGCATCTGGAGAAAACACACCTCTGGAGCTTGTTTACTGAGCACAGCACATTTTATGAGACTAACAGGTGCCTGACCATAACCCTTTTGTCCTGAAATTGTCAGCATTAATTATGCTGTACCAGTAATAAATTTAAAAATTTCAAAATGCTTATTAGGCATCCACCTTTAAGTTGCTCTTGCTTAATTAACCCAGTAGTTTTGGAATCCTCAGCTTCAAGCATGTCTTAGACCTCAGGCTTCCCCTCTGGGTAGTTCTCGCAAAAGGAGAACATTTACCTGGTGGTCTGTATTCAGCACAGGTTGCCTTGTTTTCCCACAGGCCTACAGCTTGCTTGCTTGATCTGATACTAAGGGAAAAATGCATCTATAAAGACAGTGACACTTCATGTTACTTGAGATCATTTATTGTCCAAACTTAAAGTAACTGGGATATAGGTGAAGAAATGGTAAGAAACTCAAATGGATGTCTGAGCAGCCCAAATAGATGTTGGAAAATCTGTGTATAAAGTAGAGAGTCTGCAAGTCTTAGTCTGTTTACTACTGTTTAAAAATATCTCCAAAAGATTTAACTGTCTGGTTTCTCAGCCTGTAGACTGTTTTAAGAGTAGCAGATTAAAATATGTAGAGATTCTCTGGTGGCAGTTGCACTGACAAGGACAAGAAACAGACAAATGAACAGGCAGTCAGAGGAGCTTCAAAATTGGGTCAGCAGGTCCCATTTAACGTGTTGGCAAATGAAAGAGTGCTTAGTACTTCGTAAACTGAAAGTAAATCTTGTAGAATAAATTTAATTATAGCTGTGGAGGTTTATATTGTTAAACTTTGACAAAAGTTTAGATTTTGCTAGCCTGTGTTTTAGAAAGTAAGGAAATGCAGTTTACCTAAAGCTATTTCTGTGTTTAAGATTCAAATTTTAAAAATGGTTTAAAAAGATAAGCAGGAATTCCACTTCTGTGAAGATAGAGTAGACATACTTTTCATATCCTTACTAACAACCCTGGACATTTTATTTAAAATGATCATACAAAGAGTCTCAGAGGTGGAGGAAAAAACGTGGACTGGTAGGGACCTTGGGACTCGAGGAATGATGTGGTGGTGAGTTCCCTGATTTTCTTCTTGCTTCATATCCCATACCTGGAACTGAAGTAGCTGCAACCCCCCCCCCCCCCAACCCCCAAACAATGGGCGCAGCAGAAAGTCCCAGCAAAACCCTGCTTTCTCTAGTCAAATAACCAGGAAAGCAGCCACCTAATAAGAAGGAAGACTCTTAGACAATAACTGCTCTACTCCAGCCAAACACCCCAGAAGGAAATGACCCTGTCCAGGCAGACTCCAGCAAGACCAGGCTGGGAGCCCAAATTTCCTCCCTTGCCAGGCTATAATGAGGTGCCTCAGCTTTCGCCAGGGTGGTGTTCACAGAAGGTGGAGTAGGGGGGGGGCTTTGCTCCCACCAGGCAGTAGCAAGGCCCCCTTCTCAGCAGTGTCAGAGCAGACTGTGGGGATTGGGTGGTGTCAGAGGAGACAGGCTGGAGTGTCGGAATTTAGGCTTACAGTAGTGAGGAGGCCACATCCCCTTCCGTGGTATCAGTGGAGGCCACGTGGGAACCTGGGCCTCCATCCCCACTTCCTCCATCAGTGCAGGACCAGATGCTCAAAAAAAGATCCAGCCCCATGACGTAATCCCCCAAATATTCAGGTTTCAACCAAAAATCACAATACCATGAACCAGGAAGATCTCAAACTGAATGGAAAAAAGTCATCAACGACAACTCTGAGGTGACAAAGATTTTAGAACTGTCTGACAAAAGATTTTTAAAGCAGTCACCAAAAAAAAAAAATGCTTCAAGAACATGTGAAAAGATGCCCCACATCACTAGTCATTAGGAAAATGCAAATCAAAACTGCAGTGAGATACCACTTCACACTCATTAGGATGGCTGTAAGAAAGAGACAGACAATAAGAAAGTGATGTGGAAAAACTGGAACCCTCATACATTACTGGGGGGATTGTAAAATGGTGCAGCTGCCTCAGAAAGCAGTTTGGCAATTCGTGAACAAATTTACACATAGAGTTACCTTATGACCCAGCAATTCCACTCCTAGGTATATACCAGTTAAACAGTTGTGGCACATCTATACCATGGACTACTACGCAATAATAAAAAGGAGCAAACTATTGATACATGTTACAACCTGGATGAATCTCTAGAGAATTAGCCGAGGGAAAGAAGTCAATCCCTAAAGGTTCCATACCATTTGATCCCTTTTATATAACATTTTTGAAATGACAAAACTATAGAAAGGGAGAATGGAGCAGTGCTTGCTAGGGGTTACAGAGGTGAGTGGGTGTGGCTGTAAAAGGGTACCCTGACGGATCCTTGTGATGAAATGTTCTGCATCTTGACCATATAAACTGTCTCCTGGTTGTGATATTGGACTATAGTTTTGTAAGATGTTGCCATTTAGGGGAACCTGGTTAAAGGTATGTGGAATCCCTATTATTTCTTACAAAAGCATATGAATCTACAGTTTTCTCAAAAAGTTTAATAAAAAACAAGATAAACTGCTCCTCTCTATGATACAGTATGCACACATACACGCAAAGTTTTAAAAACTCTGCTAATTCTCAGTCAGACTCCACAGAATGCCACAAGTAAACAAAAATGCCCCTGAAGGCACTAGGGATGTCCAGATGCCATAGGCAAGCCACACGGCCACACAAAATGAACATCCCCTCAGTGGGATCTATCTGGGAATACATGAAAAGCTATTTCCTCAGTATAACAGTTATACTGCTATATTGGGATTCTTCTACTACTTACCCCCCCCCAAATGCAAATAGTGTTCACCTCTGATTGGATAGATTTCTATGTAAATGCATTTTAAAAATTATTTTAAAATAATTAAAATAATGTGGGAGGCGGGCACCCAATTGCTTGAGCCATGTCCACTCCCTGTAAATATATTTTTGAAACTTTCCCCAATTACATGTATTAAAATAATAAAATGGGGAAGATAGGAATTACATACATGGATTACAGAGTGCCCGATGAGTTGGTTAGTCACAGCTCTATTTGGCTATAAACTTTTAAAGTTAATTCACAATCACTGGATATATTCACTCTTTTTCCAAAAGAGTGCTGAATAAGAATGCAGTTTTGCAAAGACAACACAAAATAATATATCTACTTTTCTGAGCGATATAGTTCATGCTTTGCAGTGTCTGACATAAAATAGCTGTTCCACAAATGTTAGCTCTTATTACTGAAGCAAACACTTTCATATGTATTTACTTGTTTTTTCTCTAACAGCTCCACTAGTTAGACAGGGAAGGGAAGGTTTTTTATTTTTTAGTATATTTCTATTAGGTTTTGAACTTAGAAAACAATCATGCACGTGTGTGGAATTCCCATACAGCACCCCTCCACCAACACATTACATTGTTGTGAAACATTTGTTATGGATTATGAGATGATAATATCAGACTATTTCCACTAACTATGGTCTATTTTGTATATTTTTTTCATACCCTCTGATTTATTAACACAGTATATCTCTTGCATGATGCAAGAATATTGCAATATTGCTGTTAACTATAGCCCATCGGTTATATTAATTGTATTTTTCCCATGCTTCTCTACATTCTTAGCACCTTGCAGTAGTGATGTACATTTGTTCTAGTTCATAGGAGGAAATTCTTGTGTTTGTACTGTTAGCCACCATTCTCATCCACCTCTGGGTTCTCTATGTTATTCAGTCCCTAGGTTGTTCTTAGCTTTCTTTCAGTTGACATTTACTTCTCTAGACTACCTTGTTCAGCCACAATCCCATTTATAAACCAGCTATGTTAGTTCTACTCACTATAATGTGTTACCATCAATTCTATCCATTATGACACTTTTACAGTCAAGTTAGTAAAAACTCCTACATACATTAAGCATCAGTACCCCTTCTTAGCCATCCTCCTATTTCCTAATAACCTCTAATAAAACTCTAGGTTTTAACTCCATACATTGTTCCCTGTATTTAGTTCATATTAGTGAGACCATGCAATATTTTTCCTGTTGTGTCTGGCTTGTTTCACTCAGCATAAAATCTTCAAGGTTATTCCATGTTATCATGTATGTACCAATTTCATTTCTTCTTACAGCGACATAGTATTCCATCGTAAGTATATACCACATCTTGTTTATCCATTCATTGGTTGACATTTGGGTTGTTTCCATCTTTTGGCAATTGTGAATAACATCGCTATGAACATTAGTGTGCAAATGTCTGTTCGCATCACAGTTTTCAGTTCTTCTGGAGATATTCCTAGTAGAGGAATAGGTGGATCATATGGCAGTTCCGTATTTAGTTTCCTGAGGAACTGCCAAACTGTCTTCCACAGAGCCGGCACCATTCCATGGTCCCACCAACGGTGAAGTGTTCCTGTTTCTCCACATACTCTCCAGCACTTTTTTTTTTTTTTAAATAACGCCCATCCTCTGTGGTATGAGATGATATCTCATTGTCGTTTTGATTTGCATTTCCTTAATAGCTAGTGATATTGAACATTTTCTCATAACTTTTTTGGCCAATTGTATTTCCTCTTTGGAAAAATGTCTTAAGTCTTTTGTCCATTTTAAAATTTTATTTAAGTCTTTTAAAATTTCTTTTAGCAATGTGTATTAGTCAGCCAAAGGGGTACTGATGCAAAATACCAGAAATTGGTTGGTTTTTATAAAGGGTATTTATTTGGGGTAGGAGCTTACAGATACCAGGGCATACAGCATAAGTTACTTCCCTCACCAAAGTCTATTTGGGGCAAGATGGCTGACGATGTCTATGAGGGTTCAGGCTTCCTGGGTTCCTCCCTTCCTGGGGCTTGCTTCTCTTTCCTCTGTGTGCTTACTTCCTGGGGCTCCAGCTTAAGGCTTCAGCATCAAAGTCCAACATCAAAACTCCAACATGTAAAACCCTCAACTCTGTCCTTTGCCATGCCTTTTATCTGTGAATCCCCACCCACCAAGGGGAGGGGACTCAATGCCCTAATGATATGGCCCAATCAAAGCCCCAGTCATAACTCAGTCATGCCCAGGTACAGACCAGATTACAAACATAATCCAGTATCTATTTTTGGAACTCATAACCATATCAAACTGCTACACAATGCATTGTAGTTTTCTGAATACAATGCTTTACATCCTTGGTTAAATTTATTCCTAATACTTGATTCTTTTAGTCACTATTGTAAATGTATTTTTTTTTTTACTGAATTACTCCTCATATTGTACCTTACTAGTGTCTAGAACACTACTGATTTTTGTGTATTAATCTTTTATCCTGCCACTCTACTGAAAAGATTTATAAGCACTAGAAGCTTTGTTGTAGATTTTTTGGAACTTTCTAGGTAAAGGATCATATCATCTGCAAATAGTGAAAGTTTTACTTCTTCTTTTCTGATTTGGGTGCCTTTTATTTCTTTTTTTTTTGCCTGATCTAGCTAGAACCTCTATCACCATATTGAACAACACTTGTGACAGTGGACATCCTTGTCTTGTTCCTTATCTCAATGGGAAAGCTTTCAGTCTTTCACCATCGAATATAATGTTTGCTGTGGGTTTTTCATACATGGCCTTTAACATGTTAAGAAAGTATCCTTCAATTCTTATCTTTTGTGGTATTTTTATCAAGAAAGGATGAAGTATTTTGTCAAATGCCTCTTCTACATCAATCAATAGGATCATGTAATTTTTCTCCTTTGATTTATTAATGTGGTGCATTAGGCTGATTCGTTTTCTTGTGTTGAATCATTCTTGCATGCCTGACATAAAACCCACTTGATTATGATGAATAATTCTTTTATTGTGTTGCTGGATTTGATCAACAGGTAATTTGTTGAGGATTTTTGCATCTGTATGCATTAGGGAAATGGTTGTGTAATTTTCTTTTTTGGTAATATCTTCAGTTGGCTTTGGTATTAGGATGCTATTGACTTTTGAATGAGTTTGGTAGCATTTCTTTTCACTCAATTTTTTGGAAGAGTTTGAGTAAGATTAGTATTAAATTTTGTTTAGATGCTGGTAGAACTCTCTTGTGAAACCATCTTGTCTTAGGTTTTTCATTTGGGGAGTTTTTTGATGATTGTTTCAATCTCTTTATTTGTGATTGGTTTGTTGATGTCTTCTATTTAAGGTCAGAATAGGTTGTTTGTACATTCCTAGGAATTTTCCCATTTCATCTGCATTGTCTAGTTTTTTGGCATAGAGTTGATCATAGTGTCCTCTTATGATCTCTTGTTTCTTGGGATAAGTAGTAAGGCTCTGCTTTCATTTTTAAATTTTATTTGCATCTTCTCTCTTTTTTTGTTCTTTGTCAATCTAGCTAAGGGTTTGATTGATTTTGTAAATCTTCTTGAAGAACTAGTATTTGGTTTTGTTAATTCTATTTAGTTCTTAATTTCATTTATTTCTGCTCTGATCTTTGTTATTTCATTCCTTCTCCTTACTTTGGGAATAGTTTGCTGTTCTTTTCTAGTTCCTCCAGCTGTATAGTTAGGTCATGATTTTAGTTCTTTCTTCTTTTTTATTGTGAGCATTGAGGGCTATAAATTTCCCTTAGCACTCCCTTTGCTATATCCCATTGGTTCTGATATGTTGTGTTCTCCTTTTTATTCATCTTGAGGTATATATTTATTTCTCTTACAATTCCTTCTTTGGCCCACCAATTATTTAAGAGTGTGTTGTTTAATCTTCATATATTTGTGAATTTTCCCTTTTTTCCACCTGTTGTTGAGTGCTAGCTTTGTTCCATTATGATCAGAGAAAGTGGTTTCTATCTCTTCGATCTTGTTGAATTTGTTGAAATCTACTTTGTGAACCAACATATAGTCTATCCTAGAGAAATATTGGCACTTGAGAAGAATGTGTATCTTGCTGTTTTGGGGTGCAGTGTTCTGTATATGTCTATTAGGTTTAGTTGATCACATTATTCAAGCTCTCTGTTTCATTATTGATCCTTTGCCCAGATGTTCTATCCAATGCCGAGAGTGGTGTATTGAAGTTTCCAACTATGATTGCAGGACATCTATTTCTTCAGTTTTGCCAGTGTGTGCCTCTTGTAATTTGGGGCTTCCTGGTTAGGTGCATTACATATATGACGGTTCTTTCTTCCTGGTGAATTGCCCCTTTCATTAATGTATAATGTCCTTCCTTATCTTTAATAACAGTTTTGCTTTTAAAGTCTGATTGATCTAATATAAGTATAGCTACTCTAGCTTTTTTGTTTACTGCATGCATGGAATATCTTTTTCTAGCCTTTCATTTTCAATTTGTTGGTATCCTTGGGTCCAAGGTAAGTCTCTTGTAGACAGTATATAGATGGCTCATATTTTCTTATCCATCCTGCCAGTCTGTGTCTTTTGACTGGGGAATTTAATCCACTAACATTCAGTGTTATTACTGTAAAGGCAGTTCTTCATCTGTTTTGACCTTTGGGTTTTATCTGTCATATTTTATTTTCACCCCTCTTTTTACAATTTTAGTTACTTTTACTCATATAATCTTCATTTCTAGACTCTCTTCCAAGTCTCTTTCACTTGTGTTTTCTTTTTAGGTTGTAGCACTCCCTTTAGTATTTCCCACAAAGCTGGTCTTTTAGTTACAGACTCTCTCAATTTCTGGGGTTTTTTTGGGTGAATATTCTAAAATTGCCTTCATTTTTGAAGATAATCTTGCCAGATATAAGATTCATAGCTGGCAGTTTTTCCTCTTTTAGTATCCTAAATATATCATACCACTGTCTTCTTGCCTCCAAGGTTTCTGGTGAGAAATCAGCACTTAATCATATTGGGTATCCTTATATGTTATACATTGCTTTTCTCTTGCTGCAATCAGAATTTTTTGTCTTTTGTTTTTGACATTCTGATCAGTGTGTGTCTCAGAGTAGATCTATTCAGATTTATTCATATGGGAGTATGTTGTGCTTCCTGGACATGGATATTCATGTCTTTCAATAGGGTTGGGAAATTTTCAACCATTATTTCTTCAAATATTCCTTCTGTCCCTTTTCCCTTCTCTTCTCCTTCTGGGATACCCATGACACTTACGTTTGCATGTCTCACAGTCATTTACTTCCCTGAGATCCTGTTCAATTTTTTTCCCATTCTTTTCTTTATCTGCTCTTTTGTATGTTTGCTTTCAGAGGCCATGTCTTCAGGCTCACCAGTCCTTTTTTCTGCCTCCTTAAATCTGCTGTTATGTGCTCCAGTCCTTTTTAAAATTTCACTTATTGTGCCTTTTGTTCCCATAAGGTCCGATATTTTTCTATGTATGTTTTCAAATTCTTCTTTGTATTCACCCAGTGTCTTCTTAATATCCTTAACCTCTTTAGCTATCTCATTCAATTTATTAAGGAAGTTTGTTCAAACATCTACGATTAGTTGTCTCAACTCCTTTGTGTCATCTGGAGGCTTATCTTATTCCTTTGACTGGACCATATCTTCCTGTTTCTTAGTATGGATTGCAATTTTTTGTTGATGTCTTGGTATTGGTCTTACTAGATGTATTTATTCTGGGTAAAGTTTCTCTCTTTAGTTTAGGACTTTCTTGCCCTTTCTTCCTTGTTGATTTTGTAGTAGGAGCCAAGGATGTAGTTGATAATGTAAGCTATGGAGGCTGATGCTTCCTGTGTTGCCCCAGAAACTGATGTAGCTTCTCTCACCTTTCTCCTCTGCCAGGGGTAGGGAAAGAGCTGCAGCTATATGTAGTAATCCAAGCCATGCAGGCCAAGATGGTCTATAGTTGCCCAGAGAGACTGATGAGGCTTCACATTCCTTCCTTCCCTGCCTGGGGTGGAGATGAAACTGCAGGTGTTGGGAGCAAACTAATCTGTGCAGGTCAAAACTGACTGCAGTTGCCCAGGTAGATTGACATAACACCAGCCCCCTTCCTTCCCTGCTAGGAGTATGGGTGGACCCTCCAGAGTACCCAGCAATCTAATCCAGAAGGGAATACTGTCTCTTTTGCCCTTTAAGGGGTGGAGATGGAACCACAGGTGCCCAACAGATCAGTCTGTGTGGGCTGAAAGGACCCACAGTTGCCCAGAGAGGCTGAGAAAACACAGCTCCCCTTTTATCCTATGGGGGGGCGGAGGGTTGGGGTGGAGCCACAGGCACCCAACAGTCCAGTCCATACAGGTTGAGAGTGCCTACTGTTATCTGGAGATGCTAAAGAAACATGAGCCCCCCTATCCAAGTGGGGAGTAGAGATGAATCCACAGGGGCCCTGCAGTCCAGTCTGTGTAGGCCAAAAGTGCCTACTTTTGCCCAGAGAGGCTGAGGAAACACAACTCTCCTATCCTATTGGGGGTGCTGGGATGGAGCCACGATGTTCGACTATTCAGTCTGTGTGGGCTGAAAGCACTAGCAGTTGCCCAGAGAGAATGGGGAGACACTGCCCCATTCTTGTCCTGTTGGGGGTGGGGTGGAACCATAGGCACCCAACAGTCCAGTTCATGCAGTTGCCCAGGGAGGATGAGGAAACAGCAATCCTCTCCTGTCCTATGGGTGTGGGGTAGGGTAGAATTGAAGGTGCTCAACAAACTAGTCTGTGTAGGCCAAAAGTACCTGCAGTTCCCCTTCTATACTGTTGGGGGGTGGGGAGCCCCAGGTATCTGACTGTCCTGTCTGCTGAAAGTACCTGCAGGTGCACAGGGAGGTTGGTGCAGGTCCCCCTAGCTTCCTTCCTGCCAGTGGTGGGTCTAGGCTAGAACTGCAGTGCAATCTGGGTGGAAAGAAACCGGTCCCTACCATCACTGCCCCACTTCCCCTCACGCCGTGGGTGGAGTTAAAATGACAGTTGCTGACCTCTTTCCAAATTGGACAGGTTCAAATTTCAGCTGTTTTTAGGATTATACTTTAGCCAGCTGAATTTATTAATCAGTAGCTGAAACTTGTACCCAACTGTCTCTTCTTCCTCTGTTTTTGGGAAATGGCACTTCCAACTCCAGCCACAGAATAGCTCTCAAGGAGGCTTGCACCACCAATGGAGGATGGGCACTAGCCTAAGCGAATCTTCTCTGCAGATGGGCAGTCTTTTCTTTCCATTCTTTCGAGAATGTTACAGGGTCCTCTTCTGGTCTCCTGGTCCCCCCAAACAAGTCCTTTGGATAGCTCTGGGTGATTACTAACTGCCCCGTAGAGTGAGCTGAATCTTGAAGTGCCTTACTCAGCTGCCATCTTGCCCCTCAATCTCTTCTACTTAAATATTTCCCCTTCTTTCTTAAAACAAGACAAAACAAGGCACAGGTAATTACTCAGAAACGTTAATAATTTTTAGGTTCCCAACTTCCCAGCTTCTGGCCACACCCAAGTAAAAGAGAGTAAAATCATCCAGTGTCCTTTCTCCGTAATCCAAGTCCTTGATTGCTTTGTTCTCCAGAGGATGATTTTCTTCTTTCGACCCCTTTTCTCCCCACTCCCTGTCCCCTTTCCTTCCCCCTCCACTCTCCTCTGTTCTCCCCTCTCATTTGGTGGTGTGGGACAGGTGACCCCCCAGTTTTGGCCCTGCCTTCTCACCCAGCCAAGCCTTCCTCCAGCACTGAGTGAGGCTTTATGTACCTTGCTGCCATCACTGCAGTTGTGTGGTCAAGTTCCTTGCACAGCCCTAGGGACGGGCATTGCTCAGGGGACAGGCATGCAAATGGGTGAGAAGCCCCATGGAGACTTATGAGGAAGATGATTATGCAGGCCATACACACGGCATGGAGGCCACATAGGAAGGGACTTCCAGGGTCCTGGATCCTAGAATCAAGGTCTCGAAAGGGTAGGTGTGTGGGCCCCAATGGAGGCTTGTCCCCTTGGTCCTAGGGATTACTCATTCTGAAGGTCACAGCCAAAAGAGCAGGATCTTCTGAAGCCTTGGGTTGCAGGGCTTCAGGATGGTTCAAGAAGGATCCATTACCTAACTTCTATATAATATCTAAGAAGTCCTCAGGTATTTGTATAATCTTTTTCTAGAATAGGTATTCTGAAATCTAGACACTATAATTTTTCTCCATTATAATTACTTCCATTGTGTCCTCTCCCCACTCTACTAAAACTTAAAAGTTTAAATTATAAAACCTCTGATTATAAGAATAAAATATTCCTTGTAGACACATTGGAAAATATGAAAAAATATAGAGAAAATGAAATCATTCATCTCACCAACTGGAAAATTGTTAACTTTTTGGTGTGTTTGTTCCCAGTCTTTTCTGTGCATTTTACAAATTTGAGATCATATAAGATAGTTTTGTGGTATACCATTTCATTTAATTTTGTGTCATGAGAATTACTCCATTTCATTAAGTAATCTTCAAGCATTTGTTATTTGTTTTTTGTTTTTTTTAGGTACTGGGGAATTAACCTAGGACCTCGTACAAGGGAAGCAGGCACTCGACCACCAAGCTACGTACACTCCCAGTGAGAATTGTGTTTTTCATTTCCTTGTTTTTGTTTTTAGAAGGCACTGGGGATCAAACCTGGGACCTCATACATGGGAAGCAGGTGCTCAACCACTTGAGCTACACCTGCTCCCCAAGCATGTGACTTTTAAATTTCTGTGTAACATTCCATACTATGAAGATAAAAAGATTAACGTTTGGTCATCTTGGTGGTTTGTAATTTTTAAAATTAATTTAAATAACATATATATATCATTGAACATAAATATTTGGCTGCTCCTCTGGTTATTTTCTTAGGATAGGGTCTTAGAAGTAGAATTATTTGGTTAAAGAGAATAAACATCTTTAAATCTCTTGACATATTTTGATAAATTGCCATCCAGAGAGATTGTATTATTATTAGTTTAGATGATGAGAAAAATATATGCATGCATACATATATGTAGCTATATATTCTCATAAAAGTATGAAATGCTTCTTCCACCAATCAGTTTAGTTTCATTGGTCTATATGTCTATCTTTATTTCAGTAGCATGCCGTTTTTACCACTGTAACTAGGTAATATGATTTAAAGTTCTAAGTGAGAGTCTTCCAACTTTGCTCTTCCTTTTTAAGATGTTTTTAGCTAGCTATTCAGAGTCCCTTACCCTTCCAAATAAATTTGATAATTAGGATTTACATGTTTAAAAAAGGATTACATTGTTTAAAAAAGGCTGTCAAAATTTTTATTGGGGCTGCATATTTTCTTATCCATTCTACCAGTCTGTGTCTTTTGATTGAGGAGTTTAATCTATTGATGTTCAATGTTATTATTGTAAAGGCAGTTCTGACTGGACCCATTTTGACCTTTGGGTTTTGTCTGTCATATCTTATTTTCACCCCTCCTTACACTTTTAGTACTTTTACTGATATAATCTTCATTTGTAGACTCTCTTCCAAGCTTCTCCTGTCTTTTCTTTTCAGGCTGTATTTCAGTATCTTAAATATATCATACCACTGTCTTCTTGCCTCCATGGTTTCTTATGAAAAATCAGCATATAATGCTAATGGGCATCTTTTACATGTGATGAATCACTTTTGCTCCTCTCAAGATTCCCTCTTGGGAAGCGGACTTGGCCCAATGGATAGGGCATCCATCTACCACATGGGAGGTCTGCGGTTCAAACCCTGGGCCTCCTTGACCTGTGTGGAGCTGGCCCATGTGCAGTGCTGATGTGTGAAAGGAGTGCCGTGCCACGTTGGGGTGTCCTCCACATAGGGGAACCTCATGTGCAAGGAGTGCACCCCGTAAGGAGAGCCACCCAGTGCAAACGAAGGTGCAGCCTGCCCAAAAATGACACCACACACATGGAGAGCTGACACAAGATGACGTGACAAAAAGAAACACAGATTCCTGGTGCCGCTGATAAGGATAGAAGCAGTCACAGAAGAACACACAGCAAATGGACACAGAGAGCAGACAACTGGGAGGGGGAGGGGAGAGAAATAAAAAAAGATTCCCTCTTTATCTTTGGTGTTTGACATTCTGATTAGTATGTGTCTTGGAGTAGGTCTGTTTGGATTTATTTGGATGGGAGTACATTGTGCTTCTTGGACACGTATCTATTTCTTTCAATAGGGTTGGGAAATTTTCTACTGTTATTTCCTCAAATAGTTCTTCTGCCCCTTTTTCCTTCTCTTCTCTTTCTGGGAAACCCATGACATCATATTTGGACATATTTTGCCATCATTTACTTCCCTGAGACCCTTTTCAATTTTTTTCCATTCTTTATCTGTTCTTTTGTGTATTTGCTTTCAGAGGCCCTATCTTCAAGCTCTTTTATCCTTTCTTTTACCTCTTCAAATCTGCTGTTGATACCTCCAGTGTATTTTTAATGTATTTTTAATTTATTTTTTATTCCCCTGCCCCCCACGGCTTGCTTGCTGTCTGTTCTCTGTGTCCATTCACTGTGCATTATTCTGTGTGTCTGTATTTTTATTTTTATTTATACCGCCCCCCTTGCAGCTTGCTTGTTGTCTGCTCTTTGTGTCCATTAGCTGTGCATTCTTCTGTGTTTTTACTCGTCTCCCTTTTTGTTGCGTCACCTTGTTGAGTTGGCTCTCCTCAGTGCTGTGGGATGGGCAGCACTCTGCAGCACTTGTGGGCTGGCTCTCTGTGGCATGCAGGTGAGCCTGCCTTCACAAAGAGGCCCCAGGACACGAACCCAGGGCATCCCCTATGGTAGACAGGAGCCCAACTGATTGGGCCACAGCTGCTTCCCCCTCCAGTGTATTTTTAATTTCATTTATTGTGCCTTTCATTCCCAAAGGTTCTGCTATTTTTCTATGTATGCTTTCAGAGTCTTCTTTGTACTTACCCAGTGTCATCTTAATGTTCTTTTTTTTTTTTAAGATTTATTTATTTATTTCTCTCCACTTCCCCCCCACCCCCCCACCCCAGTTTTCTGTTCTCTGTGTCTATCCACTGCATATTCTTCTTTGTCTGCTTCTGTTGTTGTCAGCAGCATGGGAATCTGTGTTTCTTTTTGTTGCATCATCTTGTTGTGTAAGCTCTCCATGTGTGCGGTGCCATTCTTGGGCAGGCTGAACTTTCTTTCACGCTGGGCGGCTCTCCTTATGGGGCGCACTCCTTGCACGTGGGGCTCCCCTACGCGGGGACACCCCTGTGTGGCAGGGCACTCCTTTCACACATGAGCACTGCGCATGGGCCAGTTGCACACGGGTCAAGGAAGCCTGGGGTTTGAACCGCAGACCTCCCATGTGGTAGATGGACGCCCTAACCACTGGGCCAAGACTACTTCCCATGTTAATGTTCTTAATTTCTTTAGCCATATCATTGAATTTATTGAGGAGATTTGTTTGAAAATCTGTGATTAGTTATCTTAACTCCTTTATGTCATCTGATTTTGACTGGGCCATATCTTCCTGTTTCTTGGTTTAGATTATAATTTTTTGTTGGTGTATGGACATCTGATTTACTAGATTTATTTTTGGTGCATTTTCTCTCTTTAGTTAGGGATTGTATTTGATTGGCTTTGTGCTACAGCCCCTCTTTGATACTTGGTTCAACTTAATTGGAACTTTATAGTGGCTTGTGTTTAGCTAATCTGAACTTTTCAACTCATTTTCATCTGTTTTTTGCCCTTTTTCCTTCACCGGTTGTGGAGTAGTAGCTAAGGATGCATTTGGTACAATAAGCCTTGGAGGCTGAAGATACCCACATTTCTTCAGGAACTGATGATGTGTCCCCTGCTCTTGTTCCCTGCCTGGGGTAGGGATGGAGTCATAACCATATTCAGTAATCCAAGCCATGCAGGCCAAGAACACCTATACTTGCCTGGAGAGCCTGATGAGGCTCCATGCATCTTCCTCCCCTACCTGGAGTGAGGTTGGAGCTGCAGGTGTGGGCAACAGTCTTTTCCATGTGGTCCAAAAGTGACCACAGTTGCCCAGAGAGGCTGAGGGAGCACTGTCCCTCCTCCTGCCCTGTTACAGGTGGGGATAAAGCCAGAGATGTGTCCAACAGGCTAGTCCATGAAGGCTGAAAGTAACTGCAGTTGCCTGGAAAGGCTGATGCAGGTCCCCCCAGCTTCCTCCCTCCTGGAGGCAGAACTGGAGCCCAGATTAGGGCAGCAATCTGACATGGGTGGAAAGATACTGTTCCCTACCATCACTGTGATTTTCAATCCACCCCACTTCCCTCATGCTGGGGGAAGAGTTAAAGTGGAGCCTACTGGCCTCTTTCTGACTTGGACAGATTCAAACTTTAGTTGTTCTTAGGATTGGACTTTTGCCAGCCAAATTCACTAATCAGTAACTGAAGTCAGTGCCCAACCATCTCTTCCTCCCCTGTTTTTGGGAAACGAAAACTTCCAACTCTGGCCAGGGAATAGCTCCTGAGGTGTCTTGGGCTGTCAGCAGGGGATGAGCTCCAGCCTCTGTGGTGTGGTGTGCTTTTCTCATGAATCTTTTCACTGCAGATAGGCAGTTTCCTCCTTCCATCCTTCCAAGGATGTTGCAGGATGCTCTACTGGTCTCCTTGGATCCCCAACCAGGTGGTTTAGGTAGTTCTGGGTGATTACTAACTGCCCCATAGGACAAGTTGACTCTTGAAGCTCCTTACTTTGCTGTCATCTTGCCCCTTCTTCCCTAATATCATTTTAATAATAAAATTAACTGGACTTAAATATAAGTTTTTAGGGTATCTTGGATCTCTGTTAATTCATGAATTAAAATGTTACTCTTGCAACCATTCTTATTTTATTGGAATAGATCTTCCAATTATTTCTTTAATATAGCTTTGTGGAGGACTGGTTGCTCTGATGAGTGAGGGGAAATGCTGCTGCTTTGAAAGAAAATTTAAAAACAAACTAAAACTATAGTTTCCTGTTTTCATCCAATGTATGCCCTCCACCACCATGGATCTTTGAAACTCTGGAAATTTTTTACTGACATTTCTGAATCTCCTTTTGCTTCAATCTTACACTTCACTATTATTTTGTAGAATATATTCAAAATTGATGGACGAGGTAAACCATGATTTGGGGAAGAGTGTTGTGGAACCCTTTTTACCCAGGACTCACCTGCAGCTTCTCAGCTATGCTGGATCTGGAGCAGCTGGGTTACTTACTTCTAGAACCCAGTGGACACGGGGTCCTGTGCATTGCCATCCCAACCGGCATGGGTCACTGTTGCCTTGGGGACTGGTGGGGCCAAGTTTGCAGGGAGTGTTTCCTTAGCATTCCTTTGAATTTGCTCTCTGCACCATCAATTTCACTTGTTCTGATCTTTCATTCCTAAATGGCATATAGATATGCTGTAATACATCATTCCTTAAAAAGTAAAGCAGAAAACCCACCCTGTTTTTTTCTTCCATGCATTCTCAGTTCACCTCTACAGGAAGACTTTTTGGAAGAGTCATGTGTAGACATGGTCTTTGCCTTCTCATCACCATATTCTGTCCTGGTCCCACTCCAGTCAGGCTCCTCACAGTACCATTCTTGCCCACTTTACCAATAATGTCCAGCTGGCAAAGCCAGTGTCACTTCTGTTGTCATCTTATCCTCTTGGGAGCCTTTGACACAATAGCCTGCTCTCTCCTTGACTTCCTCTTGACTACACTTCTGGCTCCTGTTCAGTTTGGCCTCTGAATGTTAGAGTGGACCATGGCTCAGTTCTTTATTCTTCAATTCCATACAGTCTTACCCAGGTCATGGCTTTAAAGCCATGATATCTCCTTCGTTTAAATCCTTAGCCCAGCCTTTCCACTGAGCTTCCTTGGTTCATTTTTGACTTGATATTACCCTTAGATTTCTGATAGCTATCTCAAAACTAGTATTTCCAAAGCAGTATTCCTAATTCTTTGCCATGACATCTGTTCCTCCCCAGTTGTTCCCATTCTAGTAAGTGACAATACTATCTACTCTGTTGCCTAAGGCAACAGCCTCAGCACACCCTGTTGCCTCTACTTTCAGAATATGACCCCTCCTCTCTTTTTGCACTGCTAGAATCCAAGCCATTCTCTCTTATAATTGTTTCTATGATCTGGTCTTCATACTGCAATGATGATCTTTCTTTCTTTTTTTAGGCTTTATTTATTTATTTCTCCTTCCCCAATCATTGTTTGTGCTTACTGTCTGCTCTCTGTGTCCATTCCTTGCATGCTTGTCTTCTTTTTAGAAGGCACTGGGAACTGAACCCAGGCCCTCCCATGTAGAAGGAAGGTGCCCATTGGCTTGAGCCACCTCTGCTTCCCACTGGTGTTTCTCATTGTGTTTCCTCGTTGTGTCTCTTCGTTGCATCAGCAGCTTGCCAAGCCAGCCCATCGTGTCAGCTCGCTGTCTTGCTTGCCTTCTTTAGAAGGCACTGGGAACTTAACCTGGCATCTCCATGTGGTAGGCAGGCATCCAACTGCTTGAGCCACATTTTGAAAATATATAAAACCCCAACTCCTTCCACAACCAGCAGCACCTCTATTCTGATCCTTCCATTTCCACCTCACTTCTTTCTGCTTCTTGAACTAGCCAACCTTGCCTTGTTCACTGCTGTATCCACAAGACCTAAAAAGAGTGTGTGAACATTTTATTTGGAGTAATGAAAATGTTTTGGTAATGGATGGTAGCGCAACATTGCAAGCGTAATTAGCAGGACTGAAATATGTATCTGAATGTGATTAGAAGGTGAAATGTTAGATTGTATATATGTAACAGAATTAAAATAAATCCATGTAATTACACTATATTGTGACCCTAAATTAAACCTTGGACTGTAATTAATAATGCAGTTTTTAAAACGTACTTTCATCAACTCTAACGAATGTTCCATATCAACGCAAGTTGTTAATAATAGGATATTATATGGGAATTTTGTGTTATAGGCATGATTGTTCTGTAAGCCTTCAACTTCTCTAATAAAGGAAAAAAAGTGCTGGGCATCTGGTAGGAGCTCACAAAGCTTTTGAATGAATAGAAAAATGGTAGTGATTGGTAGGTATGCCCACAGAGTTAAAATTGCCATTGGAACTAATAAATTTCCTGTTACTACTTTTTGTTCCTCAAGAGACCTCATGTTACCTGGGTCAGTATTCAAGTGTGTCTAAGCTTTCTTTCTATAAAAGAAACTTTCCTGTGTTTTTAATTCCTGGGTCTTGGGTTAAAAAAAACCTGGCTGCTTAAGGCTCCACCCCTTGAAGCAATGGTTGGTCTGTAATGATTGTACTTTTCTTTTTTTTTTTTTTTAAAGATTTATTTATTTATTTAATTTCCACCCCCCCCTCCCCTGGTTGTCTGTTCTTGGTGTCTACCTGCTGCATCTTGTTTCTTTGTCTTGTTTCTTTGTCCGCTTCTGTTGTCGTCAGCGGCACTGGAAGTGTGGGCAGCGCCATTCCTGGGCAGGCTGCTCTTTCTTTTCACGCTGGGCGGCTTTCCTCACAGGCGCACTCCTTGCGCGTGGGGCTCCCCCACGCGGGGGACACCCCTGCGTGGCACGGCACTCCTTGCGTGCATCAGCGCTGCGCATGGCCAGCTCCACACGGGTCAAGGAGGCCCGGGGTTTGAACCGCGGACCTCCCATATGGTAGACGGACGCCCCAACCACTGGGCCAAAGTCCGTTTCCCTGATTGTACTTTTCTGAACAGAGCCATTTCATTCTCAAGCTCAAATTCACTACATCTTGGCAGCGTCTGAAGCTGTGCATATATATATCTGATCGTCCCATATGTTCTCTCCGTTTTGATGTGGCTCCTGTTTTAGAAACATGTGGTTTGTGTGCGATGCTCCCTTTAGCTGATGAGAAATCACCCTATGGCATATGTGTGTCACTATCCATTTTAGTAACATAGTCGGGGGAAAGTCTCTTGATTATAACCCACATCTTTGTAATGAGGTTCACATATATTTCTTCAGGCTGGTTGCCGTGGTACATTTTCTGTTTCTCATTCTTCTTGTCAATGTTATGTTTCCTTATAGTTTACAACACTTTTTCAAAAGCATCATTTTATTTAGAGCCTCATGAGGTAGACATTGGTTGGATCAAGTCATCCATGCAACAAACTGGGAAACTGCAACATGGCCGTTAATTACTTGTTCAGTTTTAGATGGTTGGTAACAGGTGCACCTAGATCTTGAGCTTTGGTGTTGGGCTACTGGGCATTTCCCTCTCTATCTACCTGTCTTAGATGTACAGTGGTTCCTATCTGACATTTTTAGTGGGTTATAAATATAGGTTATGAGAGCCCAGCATTTGGGAGCTCTCTGCATGCCAGATGTCTACAATTCAGAAATGTGTGCCTTGTGGTTGCATAATTAGACATTGCTTGATGATGGCATCTTTTACAAAGAGATTTCTAGTATGTAGAAAAAATGAAATGGTTATACTTCTGTCCTGGTTTGAATCTTTTGTGGATCCCAGAAAATTATATTCTTAAGCTCACCCATTCCTGTGCATGGAAGTCTAATGTGTGTGGAGCCTTTTGGTTAGATTGAATTAAGAAACCCTTTGATTGCACTAGACTCAGGTAAGGGACCTTGATTAGATTGCTTTTGACTGGACTATGTCAGTGAGGCATGACTCAGGTTGGGTCTCCAGCCTCTTGCTGGGTCTTACATGAACTGAGAACATACACAGAACGAGCACCACCATTTGACCCTGCCATGTGTAAGAGGACTCAAGGGTCATTAGCAGCTAAAGCAATGAAGCCCTCAAGAGGATGGGCCCATGGAGCAGCTCAAGGCTGAAGAGACCAGCCCTATGCCTGATTGCCTACTGCTGAGCTTGAGGTGAAAGTAGTGAGACAGGCAGACCTGCCATCTTGCCTAACTGTGTGGCAGGATGCCAGGATCATCAGAAGCCTTTCTCACCTTTGGTTTAGACATTTTATGGCCTCAGAACTGTAAACTTTTATCCCAAATTAATTCCCTTTATAAAAGCCAATCTATCTCTGGTATGTTTGCATAGGCAGCCTCTGGAAAACTAAGACAACTTCCCCTAGCACTGTTAGCAAAATAACAATAATGAAATAAAGTAATAATTAGTGCAAGAGCCTTTAATCATATGGTTATTTTTATGATGTCCTCCAATAAGTAAATTAAAGAGATGACCTCACCCTTTTTGTAGCAACATCAAAATAGCCAAAGATGATTACGTCTAGAAAATTCTGTGGCTGCCTGGAAGAGTGGGTTCTGGTTATCACAGCCTTTTATTTAAGAGATTTGCCATTCAGTTTACTTGTGCTGTCTTTGATTTAACTTTTTTTTTTCTTTTTTAGGAGGTACTGGGAATGGAACCCAGGACCTCATATGTGGGAGGCAGGTGCTCAACCATGGGGCTACATCTGCTCCCTTATTTTACCTTCTTAGAAAATTTTCTCCTGGTACTTTAATTGAATCTTAATTCAAGAATTGATTATCCTAATTTGAACAATTCTCAGGTTGGGAAGGTGTTTAATGCTTGGCATGCAAAACCTGGATCCATACCCTATGGAAATAATATCCATTCTAAAATACTTATGAAGTTTACAGATAATACAGTGTTTTGTGACTTGGGGTATAATTTTCCTCAGCGATCATCTTCCTCTGTATCCATATAAGATGAATTTATTGAGAACTGTAGTAAAACTTCCTCTACTTAGGAATGCCATGGTCTGGCAGTTACAGTGTTGCAATAACAATCCCGCGTATGGGACATCATTAACTACATCATGAGACTTCCTACAAGAAGTACTGTGTGTGGGAAACGGACTTGGCCCAGTGGTTAGGGCGTCCGTCTACCACATGGGAGGTCCGAGGTTCAAACCCCGGGCCTCCTTGACCCGTGTGGAGCTGGCCCATGCGCAGTGCTGATGCGCACAAGGAGTGCCGCGCCACCCAGGGGTGTCCCCCGCGTAGGGGAGCCCCACACGCAAGGAGTGCGCCCCATAAGGAGAGCCGCCCAGCGCGAAAGAAAGTGCAGCCTGCCCAGGAATGGCGCCGCACACAGCCCACGCTTCCCGTGCCGCTGACGACAACAGAAGCGGACAAAGAAACAAGACGCAGCAAAAAGACACAGAAAACAGACAACCGGGGGAGGGGAGGGGAATTAAATAAATAAAAATAAATCTTTAAAAAAAAAAAAAAAAAAAGAAGTACTGTGTGGATAATGTCCTTCAAATAAGTCAGGGCCACCTAAATTCCCTCTTGGGCCAGGGTCAGTGTTGGAACCACAAGAAGCATCATTGTTCACAAAGACGCGTATTTTGCAGACTAAATTTAACTTCTGCTTTCAACATGTGACATCCCTTGAGCTGATTCCTCTGTTAATGTCACTTGATCAACAAGCTCCTGCTTCTCATGTGGGGAGAGAGAAGGCATTTGCCCAGATCACCTAGTCATCAGTCAGAGTTTTAAAGTAACGAAGTATAATTATGGTTTATGGAACATGTTTTACCCCACATTTATCCCTGTAGTCTTGCCAGTAAGGAGAAAAAGGAAAACTCTGGTTGATTAAGAACCTCTTGTTCTAACTGCTGGATGACATGCTGGAGGGATTAAAGTGTCCCTTGTTGTCATTGTCGTCCTTCTCCTCGTGATCATGAGCCCCTGCCACGCTGTTGGGTGGCATTTGGATGCCCGTCGGCCAACCCACTCCTGTCCAGTTGGCTCACTGGGTTAGATAGTGGTGCAGACGGAGGCAGGTCTTGAGTTAGAGGCCTGTGGCCATTCTCATTTCCTGCTTTCCAAACCAACTGTTTCCCCCACATTTGCCTTTGCCATCCAGACGAGACCTGTGCCAAACCTCCATCATCACGAGAGCAAGGAGCCCCAGTGAATGTTCCGGAAATGGCGCCATCTGTGTCTATGAGGAGAGTATTTTTTTCAAAGACAGTATATATCGCCATGGTTCCTGTATGTCATGAACATCATACAAAACAACATGTATGAGCATGAAAATGTTGGAGGCATAGAAAGAACTATACTTCACCCTATGTCATCTATTTATTTTAATAACATTTCTTTTTTCCTGGTTATTTTAATAAGCAATGGCTTATTCAAACAATTAGAATATTGTAGTAAATAAAAATTCTTTCAAGCAGGGGTGGAGATTGGGGAGTTTGTAGTTGATGATAATGGAGCCTGATCCCAGGTGTGACATGGAAGGAGAGGGACATTCTGTTTTTCTTGTATGAGCAGGTGTCAGGGGTTGTCACTGAGGGACCCAAGGACAAAGTATGAGATGTTGAGACATCTTGACAATGCAAAGGCCTTTATGCTACTAACGACTGTGTCTGAGATGCTGAAAAGCCCCTAGTTTTTTAAATGTACAGCATCACTGCTAATATTGTAGTATAATATCTTCAAGGATCTTTTTGCAGCATATTTATTTATATAAGGTATCTACAATGGTGACGAGTGTTTTTTCAGTGAACACTCCATCTTAAACATCTTTCTCTACAAAAAAAAGTACCCAAAATTTAATTTTTAATGTTTGCTTATTTTTCCATTATTTGGATGAGCTAAAATATATTTTTGGGTAGTAAATGTGGCTCAAGCACCTGCTTCCCACATGGGATGTCCTGGGTTTGGTCCCTGGTGCCTCTTAAAAACAAAAAAACTCCAAAACAACAACAAGCAAACAAATGAAAAACCACCTCAGGGGAGCCTATGTGGCTCAGTGGTTGAGTGCTGGGTTCCCACATACAAGGTCCCAGGTTCAATCCCCGCCTCTAGTACCTCAAAAAGAAAACAAAATGAAACAAACAAATAAACTATATATATATATATAAAACTGTGGGGCTGGAGTCAAAGTTCAAATGAGGTTCACATACCATATGCTTCAGTATTTATAAGTGAATATAACAAGCTTAAATATGTTCTATTCACTTACCTTGACAAATATGCCGTTGTAGTGACAAAATTAAAGAAATATATGTGTTAAGTTACAATCTTTATGTGGGTGAATGACAGAAAATATCAAATTATTTTGCATTATTATTACATGTATAATAATGGACCAATGATATTATTAAATCTTGATTAAAATATGACATTGCTGGGATTTTCTCTTACCTGTTCAAACTGTGGACTTGGTGAGGATACTTATCTTGCTCATTTTTAGTGCCTTGATGAGTAACTGAATCTTCACTAGATAAAGAATTTGTAATGTCCTGTTTATGAATTGTATGTAGGTTATACTCCCCAGAAGCCTGTTTACTCTCAGTTTTAAGACTTGAAGAAATTTAAGCAGATTACATCTTTGAAGATTTATTATTTTTTAAAAACTTCTTTCAGTCTAAGGCTACTTTTGCGTTTTTCGTTTCTAAAAGAATCAATTTGTAGTCAATTTCAATAATCTAAAGGATTAAAAAGAAAATTATTTTATTCACAGTATACAGAAGATAAATATGTTTTCATCAGAAAATGTAAATAAAACTAAACTACAATGTAAACTATAATCCATGCAGTGCAGCAGTGCTCTAAAATGTATCACCAAATGTGATTAATGTGCCACAATGATGAAAGAGGTTGTTGATGTGGGAGGAGTGGGGGGTGAGGGTGGGGTATGTGGGACCGTCTTAGATTTTTTAATGTAACATTTTTTGTGATGTATGTATCTCTAAAAAAAAAAAGACAATTAAAAATAAATGTAAACAATATGAAATGTCAAATTTTCAGGAAATTATTTTCTAACTTATTCAAAATTTTGCAGTAAAATTAAAAGGCATAATACAAATTTTAATTTGGGATAGATTAAATATATGAACAAAACTCCTATTTTCAATTTAATATATTAAACTTTAATTAACATAGTAAATATTTTATAAAAATACATATTCTTTACAATTCTAGAATTCACTGTCCATCTAAATGTCAATGTAAAAAATTCAGTATTACATTTCCTGCCTGTCAGGTCTAGATCTTTATATATACAAGTTTAAGTATAATATGATACATTTAATATTTGCAAAATGTTCCTCAACCACTAATGAAATTGTTGTGAATACTGGAATAATTTGTGAGTATTTCTAGAACAAGAGTCAGCAATCTATGATTCCTGAACCAAATCCAGCCTGCCACTTGTTTTTTTAATATTTTTGTTTTTTAATATATTTTAACAGTTGTAGGTTTACAGAAAAATCATGCAGAAAATACATGAGTAGAGCGTTCCCATCTACCACCTCCAACACAGACACACAATTTTCCTTATTAATATTTTGCATTAGTGTGGTACCTTGTTACAATGGATGAAACACTAGGCACAATTAGACTATTTACTGCAGTCCACAGTTTACATTAGGGGTCACTCTTTGTGTTGTACAGTTCTGTGGTTTGTTTGTTTTTTTAAAAGTATTCTGGTAACAGGTAAACAACCTAAAATTTCCCATTTTAATCACTTTTTACAATTCAGTGGTAATTATGTTCACAAGATTGTGGTACCATTGCCACCGTCCATTACCAAGACTTTTCCATTTCAAGCAGAAATTTTGTGCCCTGCCACCTGGTTTTTCAAATAAAGATTTATGGGCACACAGCCACAAGTGTTCATTTGTGTGTTGCCTCTGGCTACTTTTGTAACAGAGACTGTGTGTTCCACAAAGGCTAAAATATTTTCTAGATGCCCTTTCCAGAAAAAGTTTGCCCATCTGTGCCTTAGAACGCGAAAAGAAGCAAGCAAATGGACGCTTGACCTTACTGGGAAACAGTACTCTTTATGCAAGAGAAAGGAGCATCCGAGCTCTCTGAGAGGAAGGATTTGAACCCTGGTTTGGCTTCTCTCTCCCTCCACGCTCCTGCAGCTGAGACGCCCCTGCATGGAGCCGGTGCCCCTCCCCCAGGGAGCTCAGCACCCTTGACCTTCCCAGCACTCCCTGGCCGGGATGGCAGAGTCATGCGCCGGCTGCTGTGCAGGTGGGAGTCCTTGGGACCTGGACCGTGCTAGTGGCCAGACAAGATGTTATAGGTCACCCTGTCCTGGCGCTGAGAGCAGGATCCAGAGCCACGGAGCACCCATGTGGGATTTTGTCCTGTGGATTTGTGGTCGCAAGGCCAGCTAACATGAATGGACTTAGGAGCAGCACTCGACAAGCAGCACTCGACATTTAGCTATTAAATCACCTGTTTAATCCGCACATTGCCCACAGTGTAGTATTATACACCCCCACTACAGCACCCACCTGAAAAAGAATGCCGGCAAGTAGAGATGGATACTGCATTTGGGATTTTAAAATGTTACGGGACAACTGCAACACTTTAATCATTTGAAAACATTTTAAAGATATTTGAATTTAGAGTGTTTTTTTTTAATTATAGGAATACTGTCTCATTATCAATAGTGCTTTTTCCTTAATATTGGTGAGTTGAGACCAGATTTATGGTTTAAGGCCATGGAAACACAATGAAATAAGCTGTTTCATGAAGAAAAGCAAACCATGATTTTAGCATGGATCTCCACGCAGTTTCTCAAGTAGGCCAGAGACCTAGAAAACATCCAAAGACCTTCCCAGGCTTTCATTAAAAAACAAAACAAAACTGAGTACCTGTTCTTTTAAGCTGAAAAAGAATAGAGAATTGAAATTAGTACTTGAGAGAAGTAGTAAATGCGTTGGGACGTTGGCGATTAGAGCTATGTAAAGATTAAATGGGCTACAATGTGAAATATAGAAATAGGCTTCCCTGGTGTTTTGCATTCTGTGATAGAGATGGACCTTGCATTTATTGCTGTTCCCACTAATAATGGTAGCCCCTCACAGCTTCCCAGTGCTTCCTATTTTCCACAGAACTTTCACATCCTGAGCTGGTTCTTCATTGAAGCATATGAGAAGGTGCTGACAAAGTAACAGCTTGTCCAAGTCAGAAGCTTCCATTTGGCAGAATGGATGCACATTCAGGCATTCTTATCCCGTTTATCACGTTCCTCCTGCTGATACCCAAGCGCCCTTTGCATGTAAGGTAATGGAGGACAGTTGTGTGCTGCACCCAAATGGCCATGCTAGACAATTCACAGGAAGGCTGATACCAGGTGTTAATGGCCAAGGACGAAACCCAGCCTTTGAATTATGTCTTTAGAGTTAATGAGACCTTCCAAATTTTGCAAGCTAGAGGGGATGATTTGTGGAGGTTGTTAAAAGCATAAAAACCCATGCTCATTCAGTCTGTCCATACAGATTGACTTTTGAGGAGCAATTAATACTTGCTTAGATCAAACAGATTTTGAATAATGCTCAGCATCTTAGATCTGCACAAAAAAAGCTGACTTTGGGGGGTTGAGGACAATGCTGAGGTCCGTCCCAAAGTGAGGCTGTCGTTGGCAGGTGGTGATGTGTAGGGAGACACCGGCCCAAAAATGAACAGCTTCTCCACCGAGGTGACCCCCTCCTTCTTCCAGGACACTCGCCCATAGAAAAATAGCCAGAATTATTAATCTAGGAAGTAATTGGTTCCCGCAAAGTCCTTCTACATTATGTTAGCAGGTGGTCTTGCGAGGAGTCAGCTGAAATCCTGCCTGTTCAGCACCAGCCAGCGTTTCACCCACAGAAGCTTTGGGATGAGCATATGCATTTGGGAATAGAGAATTTTAACATTCAGGAATCCCAGGTCTTAGTTTTTCAGAGGGTTCAATTGTAAATAATTCTGAAAGCATCACTGCTTAGGTTAGTTTTGCCTTCTAGCCTATGGTGCAATAAAACCTTAATAGTAAAGTCAAAGTCTCTGGTTGATGTCCCCAAATTCTGATAGCTGCAGGGTGGTAGAGAATGACTTTCCTATCCTCTGAAGTTCCCTTGCTCGCTTTTGGAAGAAATGTGTACCTTGAAGAGGCTATTTGTTTTAGTTTGCTAAAAGCTGCTGCAAGCAATATACCAGAGATGGCTCAGCTTTTATCATGGGAATTTATTAAGTTAGAAGCTCACAGTTCTGTGGCTGTGAAAATGTCCAGATCAAGGCGTCATCAGAGATGCCGTCTCACGTGTTGGCGATCCTGGACTCCTGCCATGTGACAAGGCACAGTGGAGGCTTTCTGGTCTGGGTTTCTACTCCAGGCTTCCTTTTTTCCTGAGCTCAGCTGTGGGCAATCAAGCATATGGCTCATCTCTCCCCTTTCCTTAGGCCTCTCTTGCAGGCCCTTGGGGCCTCTTTCATGCCTCTCTGCTCTGCTGATTCCAGCCTCTGGCCTCTGGGACCTCTCTCTCAGCCTCTCAGGGGTTCTCTGTGTCTGTTGCCTTTTTCTGTGTGTCTCCTGCTTTCAGTCCTTTGTTTATAAAGGCCTCAGCAAGAGGACCAAGACTCACCCTGGGTCATGCCTCTCTGAAGCACTCTAATCATAGGCCCCCCAACTGAATCTAATCCAGTCAAAGGGTCCTATGCCCACAGGAATGGATCAGCTTCAAGGACATGATCTTTTCTAGGATCCCAAAATGCTTCAGACTGTCACACTATTCTTTTAAAATTCTTTAAAATTCTAATTGGTGATTTTTTTCAAACATGTAAAAATAAAGAAAACTCCTTGTACTCACATCCACATTGACAAGAAAACTGATTTTTTTTGCATTTGCTGATGAGTTTTAAAAAAGAAAATGTTTCAGATACAGCTATAGCTTCAAATCCCTATCTTTGTCCCTTTCCTGTGTTCCTCTCCTCAAGAAAACTGTTGCTTAGAAGGTATGAATTGTTTCTTTATACTTTTGCTATATATTAATATATATGTATGCAAAGAGATGCATAGTTCTGCTTTGTACATATGAAGAGTACATGAACTCTGCCTATGTAATTTGCTCTTTTAGATAAAAGGTAACATTACTTTCAAGATTTATCAGAAGAGATACCAGAATTTAGTTTATTCACTTAAACTGTTCTATGATCTGAACATGATCTGAATATGAAATTTTGGTTTTCCTGTTTGCTGTTAATGGACACTGAGGTTGTTTTCAATTTTTCACTCTTACCAAAAATAATGCAACCAAATTTTTAATAGGTAGTTAGCTATATGGACTTGAGAAGTATCTTTTAGGCCAGTGTTTGCAAAGCCATTAATAGGGCATGGAATCAATTTAATGGGCTGCAACCAACATAAACTATAACAATAAAGATTAATTATAAATTAAGTGTTATATAAATAACAATATCAAAATTCACTGCACATTGTAAGTTAAGTTTTGTTTTGTTAAACCTTTCTTTAGTTAGCTGCGTATGTCCTGGAAGGTAAAACGCTTTTCTTACTGGGGGTCATGGTCAAGAGGTTGAAGGCCACCCCCTGGCATATGTGCTAGATGGGAGTCCAGTTGTTGGTTCATGGGGTACATGCATCGTCAACTTTATGAAATATTGCCCCATTGCCTTTGAAAGGCACTGAGTCCTATTTGCAGAGTTTGTTCTTGTTTTACTACATTCTAGCCCTGACTTGGTGATCAGATAGACATTCAGGTTTTTGCCACAAGGATTTCCCATTGAAATTTTAGTTTGCTTTTCCTAGTCACTAGTGAAGCTGAGGACGTGTCAGTTCTAAGTGTTGGCAATGAATGGGGAGAAGGTTTACCTTTTTATTTTAGCATAGTATCAGAGAGTTACGAGAAAAGCAGGCAAAGGAGGTCTCAGGTAGTGGCTTGGGGTCCTAATTGATTTAATAGGAAAGAAGGAAGGTGAGAAATATCTGGTGTTCTGATACTTGATGTTAGTTAGGACTTCCGCCTCAGAAAGGGACTAGAATTGACGAGCTCTCAGTCGCCTGCCATGTGATGGGAATGGTCTGGGTGCAACCAGCAGTGGTTAGCTGCAGAGGCTAAACAGGTAGATGCCCTGCATCCCAGTGTTTACATAAATGAGTGAGGGGGGCTGCAGGAAGCATGCTTGCAGGATTACATGCAGGGCTGTTCCTCGCTTCTCCTAAGAAGCACTCCTAAGTGCTGCCCTCTTAGTCTGTCTCTGATTTTCCCATTCCTGGTATCTATGAGAATACCAGAACAAAAAGGCGGGGAGTGCCCGTGTGGGCAGGGGCGGGCAGCGGTGGGAGTGGGACGCTCTGCAGAGGGTGAGGGCTGTCAGAAGGGGCAGCTGCGGCTCCTCTCTTGGGGTAAAAAAACCCTCTTGATTTTGTTTTTAAAATACTCACCCAAGTTTTATAAACAAAATTCCAGCCAAACAAACCACATCTGAATTTAGCCTGTGGACCACTGATGTGTAATTTCTGTGGTAAGTGAACAGAAGTGTGAAATGGGTCAAATCTTAAAAATCATGAGCACTGAGTTTGATTGCGTGTGTCCTAATTTGTCACTTCACTTGTTTCCTTCTAGGTGTATAAACGGATGTTGAAGGGGCTGTGAAATAATGAGTTACATATTGTTTAATTTATTTTTGTTCCTGAGCACCTCATACTTACTGTATAGGTAGATTTATTCTGAATGTTTGCTGACTCTATGGATAAATGAATGATGAAAACATTCAGCTCCTATATTCCTTTAGAGTCACAAATCTTAAAGTTAGAAAGTACGGTTACTGTTTGTCAGTTTTGCATCATTTTCTTAGGGCTGATATTAAAAGGATATTTCTGCTGCACAAGAATCTCCACATGTCACATCCTGACAATTTTACTGCTCACCAAAATGCCACATGCTAATTCATGATTTAGAAGGAAAGCTCAGCACATTAATAGATTAGTCAGTAGAATGAATAATAAATGACAAAGCTACAAATCCAAAGAAAATATGCATAGCTATTGGAAAATAATCTAACGAGGATTGGCCCATCTGGAGCCTCTGCTTCCCTAGGGGAAATTAGAGGATTTAGTGATAATCCTTCAGTCATAAAAGAAGAAAATGAAGTTCCATATGGGGCATTTGATCAAGCCCAGGAAATTGCAGTGCCGAGGAAATTCTAGAACAATTAACACTTTTCTGCACTTAACTCAGTAGGCAGCCCGCTTGGACTGATGGCAGCAGGATGTTATTGAAAATGTTAGTGGTGAATGGGTTGGAGTTTTAGCCACATCCTTTCTAACTCTGGCAGTCAGGGCCATCAGTGTATGAAATTTATGTGCCTTGATTCTAAAGACAAATTCAGAGCTATTCTTTTTTTTTTTAAAGATTTATTTATTTATTTAATTTCCCCCCCTCCCCCGGTTGTCTGTTTTCTGTGTCTTTTTGCTGCGTCTTGTTTCTTTGTCCGCTTCTGTTGTCGTCAGCGGCACGGGAAGTGTGGGCGGCGCCATTCCTGGGCAGGCTGCTCTTTCTTTTCACGCTGGGTGGCTTTCCTCACGGGTGCATTCCTTGCGCGTGGGGCTCCCCCACGCGGGGGACACCCTTGCGTGGCACGGCACTCCTTGCGCGCATCAGCACTGCGCATGGGCCAGCTCCACACGGGTCAAGGAGGCCCGGGGCTTGAACCGCGGACCTCCCATATGGTAGATGGACGCCCTAACCACTGGGCCAAAGTCCGTTTCCCGCAGAGCTATTCTTAGTTCTTCTTCCTACTCAGTCTCCAAATCGCCCACCTAAACTTCCTCCTTGCCAGTCTCCAACCACTCCCACCCTTTACTTGCTTCACCCCTGCTCTTAGCTCACAGAGGCTTGTGTGGATACTTGCCATGGCCTGGCAGTCTGTTTAGGTCTCTACTGATTTCTCCTCTGACACCCTGCAGTGGGTGTCAGGCAACCTCCGTAGCAGGCGTGTCCAGTCCAGAGGTCAAGTCTCCTTTCCATGCTCCATCACCACTATCCCTTCTAGCTTCTGGCCTTTACCACAGTAGGAAGATTCCTCTTCAGAAGACCGTGGCGGTGGCTTGGCCAACCAGTCTCCCTTTGTTTGCATGACTGCCAGTGACAAACATTGCACACTGGGTTGGCTGAAACAACATGCATTTATTGTCTCATGGTTTTGGAGGGTAGAAGTCCAAAACCAAGGTGTCAGCAAGACCATGCTTCCTCCCCGAAGCCTCTGGCATTCTCGTGCTGCCTGAGTGCAAGCCTGGCGGTGCCTCGCTTGTGGCTCTCTCTCTGCCCCATGTGATGTTTCCATCTCCTCCCGTATCTTCCTAAGGTTTCTGCCTTCTCTTTATGAGGCCTCTGGTCATACACACTAAGGCCAGTCCTAACTCAGATGGACCACACCTAAAAAGAACATCTTCTCAAGGTCCTGTCTATAGCAGGTCCACACCCACAGGAACGCAGACTAAGATGAAGAGCACGCCTTTCATTGGGGTACTTAATCCAACTTACCTCAATCCACATGTCCTTTCTGGACCTTCACTCTCCTTCTTGATGTCATAAAAACAACAATATCTATTAGGTGCCTTCTATACACCAGACACGGCTCTAAGGGTCCAGAGTGTATGCGCTTCATTAATCTTGACCATAGCCCAATGGAGAAAGTATTGTTAACCCTTTTTTTTCAAAGAGAAAATGGAGGCATAGTAATGTCTTGATTTTGCTTGTCTTTTTGAAACTCAGCTTCTTGTTTGCTGACTTCGTTTCTGTTTGTCTCAATAAACATCTCAGTGCCTATGGTATTTCAGTGATAAAGATGAGCAGTGCAGGATTTCTTCCCTCCAGGAGCTTACAGTGTGTGTGTGGGGGGGGAGTTACATAATGATTTTGCTGTGACATGGTACAAGGGAGGACTGAGTAGCCACAGGCAGCTCTGGAGCCTGGTTGTCACCTCTGAGGTTCAGAGATGTCTTCCTGGGGAAGGTGGTGGTAAAACTGTTTTGAAGGCTCAGTGAAGAGTTGGTGAAGTAAGATGGGAGGGCGTCGAGGCAGAGGGTACAGCATGAGTACAGGCAGAGAGGTAGGAAGCAGCCTGACGGATGAAGGCCACAAACAGTTTCCTGATACTAAATTTTAAAGTGTTGGAAGGGGCATGGTAGGAGGCCTCATATAATGAGCTTGGCCCTCATTGAGTATGAAGAGTTTCAAACTGGAGACAGAGATGGACAGGAGACCATCCTGCATTTGGAGAACAACCCTGGGGGGAGATAAGAGTCAAGGGGATTGATGAAGCTATTGTGATAGTCCTGGTGAGGGAAGATGAAGCACACAGTAAAGCTCACGGAGGTAGAATCAGAGCTGACAGGAGTGTGGGTGTGAGAAACATTTAGACATCAAAATCAGCAGGACTTTTTTTTGTAACAGCAAAATTTGGAAATATTAAAAATGGCCATTGAGGGAATATTAAATTTTATTGAATATACAATGGCATATGATCAGCTACTAAAAAGAATAAGATGGCTCATATGGAGTGACATGGGTGAAATTTGCAAGGAGCAAAATAACTTTTATGTCATGTTAATCATTAATATAAAAGAAGCCTATTTATAGGCTAACTGGACGGATATATGGGTTGCCTCTGCAGAAGACAGTTAGGTGGTTATAGGAAGGGATGGAGGAGAGGGACTTCGATTTCATGGTGTATCCTTTCACCTTTTGAATTTTGTGCCTTGGGCAGGTACTGCCTGTACTGGACTGAACATTATCTCCCCAGAGTTCATGTCCACCTGGAGCCTCAGAATATGCCCTTATTGGAAAGAAGTTCTTTGTGGATGTCATTACTTAAGATGAGGTCGTACTAACCCACCATGATGGGCATCCTTATGAGAAGAGGGGAATCTGGAAACAATGAGAAGATGGCAACGTGAAGCCATTGTGATAGGGGTTGGAGTGATGCTTCCTCAAGTCAAGGAACACCCGGGGCTACCAGCCATCGCAAGAGGCAGGGCAGGGTCTCCCTAGAACCTTCAGTGGGAGCCTGGCCTGGGACACCTTGTGACACCTTGCTTCCAGGTTCCTGACCTCCAGAACAGAGCAAGAATAAATTCCTGTTGCTTCAAGCCATCCAATTTGTGGTGCTTTGCTGTGACAGCCCTAGGAAGCTAATGCATGACCTATTCTTTTAAAAATCTCTGCTTTTGAATTGGATATGACCAATGAGGTCCCCAGGCGTGCAGGTGAGGAAGTGGGCGGAGTTGAGGGAGAAGGGGAGAGGAGATACTGTCAATTATTTATATTTTTTTCTCACAGTAGGTTTAAGAAATTATGATCCCTAAATCTCATTACTGCATCTCTTTTATTTAAAATTACCTCAAGTATTGTTTAACGATAAGTCAACCTAATTGGTCCTTATTTAGGCCAGTATTAAGCAAGTAGGAATTTTAGCTTAGTGAGCTTCCTGCTTTAGCAGGGTAGAAGTCAGCCCCACAATTGGTCTCAACTGCCCGTAAGGGACCCACAGCCCATCAGCTCAGTCTCAGATGCCCTTGGCTGCCTGCCCCCTCCCTCTCGCCCCTCCTTCCCAAGGCTTTGACTTTGCTGCCATAGGAGCTCTTAGCCAGCCTGTGAGTTTGGAAGTGGAGTTGGGTAGAAGCTGTGATGGGTTGACCTGGGAGGGAGGCGATGCTGGCCAGCTGCTACAGAGGTCCTGGGCTCAAAATATCTTCCTGCAGGTGGCTTGGATACTTTTATTTTAATTTTTTATGCTTCCAGAATTCTATAAATTATATAATCCTTTCGGGTAATAGTCAACTTTACAAGATGCAAGTGGATTATAACTGATGAGACATCCTTACATCAGTAGGGATTACTTCCATGGCAGTGAGGTTGGATGGGTTGGACCAGCTCATCTCGAGGACTCTGGGAATCAGCTTCCTTCACTGGCTTTAGGAGGTTCAGGAGATTGGGCCAGTTTGGGAGAAATGGACAGACTTGGGTGGGAGAGCTGTGATCAGAGGTGAGAACTATGCCAGGGTGGAGTGTGGAGACAGGGAGTTAAAAAGAGGGGTCAGGAGAAGCAAAGAAACTATGGGTTTGTAACAGTTTATTCCAGTACTATCCTCTTCCTAGGAGAAGAAAGGAAACTCTCCTTAATGACCTAGAACATAAGCAGTTGTTATAGTTAACAGCTAATGAGTTAATTTAACTTGGGGGTATGACCCTGGAAATCTAAACATCATCTATTATCTTTTTTTAATGGAAAATTGTTTCTTAGTTTCTAACAACAAAAAAAACTTTTTGGAATATAACCTATTTGGTAAGTTGGAAACTCCCTTTTCTTGCTTCCTATTTAGCAGTTACTTGACAGAATGACTTTTATGAGTAGCAGATTTATAGACTATTAGCAACTTCACATATTCATCAATCATCAGTGTCATTTTGCTATATTGTCAGGTAGAGATTATGGAATGCAAGTCTTCATTACAATCAAAAGACTAAATAAATGCCTTTTATTTCCCTTTTGTGGGAGCAGGCAGAGAAAAACATAACTTTAAAAAATCAGTACTGGGCTAATTCAGTTTTTGAATTGGAGGAGTTTAGGGTTATTTTTTTTAAATTCAGACCTTATACATTCAGAAAGTCATCATCTTTGACCACTTAATGGTTTTGTTGTAGAATTTGAGAGAGGTTCAATTATTTGCATATAGAAAGGCCAGGACTCAGGAATGATTTTGAGAAGAAAAAATGGTTTATTGACAGCCGGCCGGACTCGGGAGCTTTCTGTTTCAATCCCAAGCCCCGAACAAGACTTTTGAGTTCCTTTTATACAGAGAGGAAGGGCCAAATGGTCCTTTTGTTTCAGTTCTCAATAGGCTTGAATTAGCATATATCTTCCACATCCTAGGTAAGCTTTTAGCGTGGACTTCATACATTCTAGATAAGCTTTTAGCACATTTGGTTTACATTTCCCCAGAATATTTAAAGTTTATAGAGTTTGCATTGCTGAACTGTTTCCCCGAGACTGGAGTCATTGCCATGGTTACCAAGGGCAGGACTGCAGCCTCTCACCATCCCACACCCACAAGTCAGGACAGACAGCTTAGGTTAAGGTTATCTCCAAAGAGGCAAAGAGCCTCCCACCCAGAGCCCACATCAGTTTCAGTTAAAAAATAAACATTTATGAAGACTGCCTCTTTCAGCATCACACGTTAATGCCACTTGGAATACATTGCTGTCTCTTTCCCAGCCCACCACACCTGTATAGCCAAGCAGCAATGGTCATGAGGATATAAAAATGGCTTCCAAATAACAACACTGCACAAAGTGGTGACATTGCTCCATGAAATAGAATTTCTCTTCCAAATTAATGAGCTTTTATTTTCCCTATGACATTTCTCTTGCACGTGTGCTCATTTTTCTATAATCATTTTTATTGTACTTGACATTCATTAGAACATAGTGAGAATTTAGAAGTTAAATGAAACAGGCAACTGTCTAGCTACCATTTGGTGAAAAATTTCTTCTTAATTGAAAGCTCTTCTTTCATTAGCAGGGCTTTTCTGGTTCCACAAAACAATTCAGGTAAGGATGAAGGATTCTGAACCCTTAACCTTCACATAATTAGACCCATTTTTGATAAGTGAACAGAATAGAATATCTAAGGAAGCAGTTTCAGGAATGCAAGCTCTTGACTGTTGGCTTAAACACCAAAAAAAAAAAAAAAAAGCTGGATATCATGTGCAGGAAGAAAAATGTGTGTCGGCCGCATCACTTATACATTCGTTTCCTCCTTAAAATGTAGAAACTGCTTACCTCGGCTCATGTGAATTCTGACAACATGCTTGCTCTCAGAACAGGAGTGGCTTTCTCATATGGGAACATATCAGAAAGAGTCATCAATATCAATCTATCGAAGATGACTATGCTGGGAAAGTTGTGATTCTAGTTTGTTTTGCACGTCGCATGAAATTACTTAAAACAGTCTCCCTCGGCTGCAAGAAAGCAGCATTTGCTCTGGAGGCCCCTGTTAACAGGCTTCCTGGCCAGGTCCTGAATTTCTTCTCTCCTCTTCACTCACCACGTGGGCTCTGGTCACCTGTCCATGTCTCTGCCAGGGACATCATCCAAGTCCCCTGGTCTTTGATAACCAAGATCAAGGGAGGACCATTGCTGGAGGGCTACAGTTATGAGAAGGAATACAGGCAATCTGTGGGTCAAAGACTGACCCCTGGCCGACAGCCAGCCAGGAAACAGGGGCCTCAGTGCTGCAACCACAGGAAACTCAATCTGGCAACCACCTGAAGAATTTTGGAGGCAGTTGCTTTTCTAGAACCTTCAGCGAGCAACTCAGCCCTGCCTACACCTTGATTTCCTCCTGAGGAAGCTGAAGCCTAAGAACCAGTCCAGGCCCCCTGAATTTCTGACCCATAGAGACTGCAAGATAATAAATTTGTGTTGTTTAAAGTTGCAAAGTTTGTGCTAATTTGTTATAGCAGCTATAGAAAACTAATACATTCCTCTTTTGCATCCAAACATACCTAAATTTAGTTTAACATCTTAAGAAATCTCAAAAAAATGTTGTGTTCATCACTTCACAGATGAGCCATGATGCTTGAAATTAGTTTCATGCTAACAGTGCACAAATTGAAACAATATTAAGATAACATTAAAATATTAAGTAGCAGCTTTTATGTTGTCATTTAAAATGATTCCACTTCTCAAGAAACATTGTTCCCTCAAAAGCAGTGAATGCGAAGTCCAGGAGAGATCTGGGGGGCCACTCTGTGTCTTTTGTGATGGCATATGTTGATTTAAAGTACGCCATCAGAAGGAACTTTCTCATGATTAGCCAGATTCAAAGTCTTTTGAGAACTATATAATGAATTTGGAAATAGAAATCACTTTCCAGATATTTGAGGACTTTTGAGCATGTTTAGCATTTGAGAGGTAAATTTATTGATTTTATGAATATTGAAGATAAATTGATTACAATCAAGCATCCTTCAAAGACGTGAATGTAATTTCCATGCAATTAAACTCAGCAATTCTTTTTCCCGGAACTTGCCCCCATTTTCTTTCCTTTTTAAATTTTAATTATTAATATTTTTTGAATAGGTAATAATACATTTACACTGTTCAAGAAAAAAATTTTAAATGCTATTAGAATTTTTACCTGGAGAAGCCTTATAGTCACACCTGTCCCCATCTACCCCTTCTCAATAGACAGCCATGTTAGTTTCCTAGGAATTCTCCTGGTGCTTCTTTCTGCATATGCAGCAAATGAAATATATATTGTTTCCCTTTCCCCCTTCTTACACAAAAGGTAGATGACTTAGTTTGCCACCGGGCTGCCAAGGCCAAGTACCAGAAATGTTGGCCTTTGTAATGGGGATTTTATTTAGGGTAAAAGCTTACAGTCCCGAGGCTGTGAAATGTCCAAATCAAGGCACCATCAGAGGTGCTTTCTCACCTAAGTCAGCTACTGGTGATCCTGGGCTCCTGCCACGTGGTAAAGCAAGAGGGTGGCTGATGTCTGCCGAGGTCCCCGCCTTCCCTCCACAATCTGCTGTCACCCGGAGGTCAGCGGTGGGCCACCAGGCCAGGCCAGCCTTGTCTCTCAGTCTCCACTGCTCTTCTTTCTCCCCAAGCCCAGCCGTGGACAATCAGGCAATGGCCTATCTCGTCAGCCTTGAGCTGCTCCGTGGACCCAGCCTCTTGGGGGCTTCAAGCTTAAGCCTTGGCTCCTAGAGATCCTGGAGTCCACTCTCACATGGCAGGGTCAAAATGGTAGAGCTTTCTTCTCCTGTCTCTCTCTCTCTGCCTCTGTTTATATTAGACCCAGCAAAAGGGAGGAGACTCAATCTGAGTCATGCCTCACCGATGTAGTCCATTTGAAAGGGTCTCACACCCACAGGAATGGATTAATTAAAAAGCATAATCTTTTTTTTGGGGGGAGGAGTCATAAAAGAACTTCGCATTGCACAGTGGCATACCATACATACTGCTGTTCCTCCTTTTCCTCATCTGAGTATATGCTAGCACTCCTTCCATGTTAGAACCTAGAGAGAGTTTCCTTTTAGAGCAGCATAGCTGTGTTTTTTTTGGTTGTGGTGGGGGTGGGTGGGAGGTAGATAAACCATAGTTTCTGTAACCAGCTTTCTATGCATGGCTATTTGGATTTTTTCCTATTTTTCTTTTATAAGCACTGCTGTGATGAGTAACTTCATATTCATGTGTGCAGGGATAGCGCTAGGATAATAGCAGAAATAAGATTGAGTCAAGGAATAAATATGTAATTTTGATAGATATTGCCAGATTGCTCAGTAGGGGATTTTTTATTTTGCTTTCCTCATGAATGTTTGAGAGAACCTGTTTCCCTATAGCAAGCGTGACCATGTGGTTAATCGTCCCAACCAGGGCCCTTGGAGAGTGAAAGGGGCTCTTTTAATACCACACTGGGGTAGCAGGCATGAACTGGGATTTTCCTGGGCCATCAGGCTTTTGTTGTCTTAGTGTCACGAACTGAGTGTGCTGTCAAACTTCCAGATTTTTCTCAAGGAGCCTTGAAAGGAATGAAAATGCAAAATTAATCATTTTATGAGGCCAGCCTTAAAAGTATACCTCCCAGAGATTCTCTCTGTAAGTCTTGGGAAATATGTCATTGCCGAGTCTGGTGTTATCTCCAGAGGGAGCCAGCGCCACCTGAATGGCACCTGGCTGTAGGCTTCCTGCCCCGTGTACCCTGGTGTGGTTTGCACTTGGTTTGCTCTTTCTCCCTGTCTTCAGCGGCCTTGCTACTTCAGTGTGGATTTGTCTGGCCTGCCTCAGGGGTCTTATGGATGCTAAAGTAGGGGGTCTGAGCTTAGCCTGGCCCACTGGCATGCCATCTGGAGGTTCAGATGGAGAGACATGTTCTACCTGGAGGGAATGTGGAAGCTGGAGGACTGCTTGCCAGAGCTCTGGTCTTTCTTTACCTTTAAAAATTCTATCTCATTTATTGGGGAAATGAAGATTCTTATACCATGAATCAATCCTAGCTGTGACAGAGTTTGCCACATTGTGCTGCATTCTGGACCAAGTAATTAGGACAAGTAGATGGGCAAGGAAAGAAGCTCCCACCGGTAAGTAGAGTCCAGGGTCTTGAAGGCAGTGAGGATGGAAGAAGGCAGGTTCTGTGGGCCAGGCCAGGGAGCAGATGCCAAAGCTGGAAGATGCCAGGGGTAAAAACCCGAGGGCAGTGAGCCGAAGGCAGCAGGCCTCAGGTGCAAAACTGGGAGGGCAGTGCAGCGCAGTTTCCCTTGGGGTGGCTGTGAAGGGTGTGCCAGAGCAGAGGGTGCGGGTGAACCCCACCCCATGCACATGTTTGCACTCTCATTCATACTCACGGACCCACAGTGACCAAAGGCAAAGCAGTTATAGCACTGTGGAGCAGAATGACCTCTTGATATCATACATTATTTCATGGGAGTCAAAGTAACATGTGTGCTTCCTGTCATTGATTTTGAAGGTGTGTGCAACGACGTGGTGACTTGAAGAAATGGAATCAGCAGTCAGTGTCAGCTGGTAGCCAAGTCTCTTTCCATTTCGTCAGATCTCCATATGCTCTTAAGAAAGTACCTCTCAAGCTTGGTTCATCTCACCCATCCCTCATCTCGGCCTGGCTGGTTCTGAGAACCTCCAGGCAGTTTCTTGAACTTGCAGAATGTCCTCTGGGGAGTTCCTTCTCCTGCTCCAGTTCTGGTGCCTGCTGGCTGCAGCAGTGGGTCCTGGCACTGCAAACCCTAACTCTAGTATGACGCTAGAATTGCTGGGGAGATCCCTGCATGCATGCCGAGACATCCATGGCGTGACACCCGCGTTGACTTTCTCATTAGTCTGTGCAGCACCCTCCTTAGCCCTGCTGTGCTTCTCTTGACCACTTGGGTTATGCAGCTTCAAGTGCTGCAGGGCTACTCAACAAAGCCCCTCTTTTAGGGTTACTCAGGCCCTAGCATGGTTCTTCTACGGGGACTTGGGCACTGGGCCACGGCCGGACTGGAGGACACTCGGGGTTGTAGACTCCAGGTGGACTGGGACATACTCCCTCTCCTGGGGACCTGGGATGAAAGGCCTCTACTCTCTCTTCCTAGAGGGTGTTTCTCCCAGGAGGTCCATGGTCCCACACAGAGATCTCTGACAGGTCCTCTCCCGCCCTCCAGAGATAGCTCTGGTGATGGTTGCTTGGGCGCATACTTTGCTCACTCCTGTTGCACCTTATTTCTCGTGTACAGTGACTACTTTTTATGATTGTACTCTTTAGCACAGTAGCCTGAAGCTGCACGTGGCTACTGAGCACCTGAAATGGGTTCATCCAAATTGTGATGTGCTCTAAGTGTAAAGAGCACACTGGACTCAGCATGAAGAGAAAGAATGTCAAATACGTAGTTGATCATTTTATGTGGATAAGGTGTTGAAATGATAATCTTTCAGATGTATTGGGTAAAATAAAATGGATCATTAAAACTAATTTTACTTGTTTTTCTTTGAGATACCAGGGGCTGGGGATCGAACCCGGGACCTTGTATATGGGAAGCCAGCCTGCAACCACTGAGCCACATCAGGCCCCCTGACTTGTTTTTTTTTGTTCGTTTCTCTTGTTTTTGTTTTTCCAGGAGGCGCTGGAACTAAACCCATGTGGGAGGTGGGTGCTCAACTGCTTAAGCCACATTTGCTCCCCTCACTTGTTTTTAGTTTTTGAAATATGGCTCCTAGGAAATTTAAAATTCCATACATGGTTCACATTAGATATGTATTGGACAGTCCTTTTCCAGAGTATTCTCATCACCTGGGAGTGTGTTAGAAATGCCCCACCTCAGGTCTAGGGAATCCGAAACTGGGGCAGGGCCCAGCCATCTGTGTCTTCACAAGCCTCCGGGTGATTCTGGTGCAGGCGGAACTTTGAGAACCTCTGCTCTAGAGCCGCTCCTCTTTCCTACAGGTCTTTTGTTGAAAGCATTTGCGATGAAAGAAAATGAAAAAGAAGGAAATAGCCAACTTTTCTCTACAAATGTATGCTGGGCTATTCAACTGAGAGGTCGCCTCATGAGTGCTGCTAAGCATATTGGCCTTAATCACAGCTCATGGTCAAAAGGCTGTGGAATAGTTTAGCCATTGGGAACCTCCACTCCTAGGCCTTCCAGTGCTGTTTCTTTTCCTCTTTCTTGCCCCAGTATGTGGGCCTGAGGACAATTTGGCCCTCCCTTTTCATTGCTCCCTGGGGCAATGGCTTGTACTTTTTGGCTCTTTCGTGTGTCTCAGTGCACTTGAGTCAATGATATGCTGAGTAATTGGGTGAACTTTGCTGATTCTTGGATGGTGTCAGCATTCTGCTTAGACAGAAAGGAGGAAAAGGCAAGAAGAAGAGTAAATCAGGGAAAGTGTTGAATTTGCAGTGGTTTTTGAAACATGTAGCTTGGGAAAAATGAAAGCCTCCGAATTTAAAAAATTTCTATTTTATGTCTTTTTAATGGGGGAAATTTTGGTTTCTTCCTAGTGTTACTGGATTTTGTCTAGGTTCTTGTCTATGCTAAAGAAATGAATTTCAAGAGCACGTTGGGTGAGTTAGGTCAGTAATTTATTCAGTCAGGGAGGGATGAGAAATGGGAGAAAATAACAGATCAGGGGTCCCAGGTAGAGAGGAAGGGGTTGAAAAGTGATAAAGTAAGGCTGACCTACAGACCACAGTTTCCCATTATAGATTATAAATCCCCAGGTTTACTTGCGTAGTGATGCAAGTGGGGGAGAAGGCAGCCAGAGTCAGGTGAGAGAGAGCATCCAGGCCTTGTGTCTGCTTTTGAACTGTTAATTATTCCACCCTTTTGCTAATGGCCTAGGAGGAATCCCAGCCGTCTGCTGTTTTGATTGATCACCCCACCCATCAATTCTTAGTGAGGACCCAATGGTGAAGTCCTTGGAGAATATCCGGGGCTTCTCCTGGCTTCCGGAGGAATCTTGGGGAGGGTCTTCCAGCAGCCCTCTTGGGGTTATTGATGTCCATGTGAACTTCTTGCCAGGTTCCAGATCCATCTGTTGATTCCCTGTCTTACTAGCTGGCTTCATTCCCCACTCAGAGAGTTTACACCTTTATTCTTAAAGGGGCGCTGAAGGGATATGATCATCCTTCTGTAGCTACTTCCTGATGGTTAGGGACAGTACGCCCTACCTGACAAGTTGTAAAACCCTCCTGCTGTTGTATCTCAGTTGGAGGAAGATGGATCTGGCATCCTGTGTGAAGTTGGAAGAAGTTTCCTGATGGCTAACAAGAAGTTGATTCTGGAAGAAATAAACTTAATTAGAATTTTGAGAATATATGGTCCCACTAAGAGGCCACTAGACCACAGAAGTAGAAAAGGTCAGGTGCCTGCAAAAGGCTGCATTTTCCCAAAGTTGTTGGGAAAGAGTATTCTTCCTTCAGTAGAATGGGAAGAAGCCTTGCCCTTTTTAGTTAAGTTAAAGGAGATGAAAACAGCAAGATTTTTAAAAGGGGTGTCTGTTTTGCCCTCCCTCTAGCAATAGGCATTTGGGCTAGAGTTAGAGGGAACAGCTGACTTTGACACTACTTAGCTTTTTCTCTTGAAGAGGTTGGAGCAGTTTGATATGTTTATGAATTCCAAAAATAGATATTGGATTATGTTTGTAATCTAATCTGTACCTGGGCGTGATTGAGTTATGTTTAATCCCCCTTGGTGGGTGGGGCTCACAGGTAAAAGGCATGGCAGAGAACAGAGTTGGGGGTTTTTGATATTGGAGTTTTGATGTTGAAGTTTGATGCTGAAGCTTCAGCTGGAGCCTTGGGAACTAAGCTCACTGAAGAAAGGGAAGCAAGCCCCAGGAAGAAAGGAACCTTAAACCCAGAGAGGAGCAAGACCCAGGAAGGGAAGAGCCCAGGAAGCCTGCACCCTTGCAGCCTTCAGCAGCCATCTTGCTCCAACACATGAAAATAGACTTTGACGAGGGAAGTACCTTATGCTTTATGACCTGGTAACTGTAAGCTCCTACCCCAAATAAATACTCTTTATAAAAACCAACCAATTTCTGGTATTTTGCATCAGAACCCCTTTGGTTGACTAATACAGAGGTATTTTTGGCCATCCAGTGACTGGCATTCGTACATCTCGACAGGTGCTTCTGATGAACTAGCATTTTCTTGGGTAGCTGGCTTCACTTAGGATTAGTGCACTAAGCTGGAAATTCTTTGACTTTAATAGCTGTGGGACTGATCAGAACTACAGAGTAAAGTTCTTTACATTTTGGCTCTAATTGAGAACACAGCTTGTTTTCTTGATAAGTTTTTATCAGAACCTGGTGTGCAGGTCCAGGGTGAGGAAAGATTTTCCAAGGACCATCTTAAAGGGACTAGTTGAAGTAGGTCTTAGCCACTTTGTTTGCTGTTTCCCTGCTGGTGGGAAAATACTTAGCCCTGGTAGGATGGCATGGGTCTGCCAGTCCTCTCTAGGGTATGAGTGGGACAGGTTTTGGAATAAGGGCTAGGAGGGAGACCTGGGCTAAGCACATTTATAAACTACTTAGAAAATGAAGTTTACCAGCACTTTTAACATGTTCAATGTTTCTCTGCTTATGGTCTAGAATAGAAAAGATATCACCATAATCATCAGGTATATATCTAGAATAGGATATAGGTACAGCACTTATTACTAGTTATGTGCTACCCAATGCATGAGTTTTTCTTTGAGCTACAATGAACAGATTTAAGTTCCAGGTTTGCAATACCTTACATGTTATCTCTCCATGGGAGCAGGCCATTATGCCAATCATGTTTAAGTTCTACTGACAGTACTCTGGTCATCATTGCTCCACTTGATATGTCTTTCACACAGCCAGCAACCTGCAGCATCGTTGACCCTAGAGAGAAGCTAGGAAGGTAGCCTCCAGTATTCCACTGGCCTGGTGCATAGCACCCTTCAGCACTATGAAACGGTGCCAGTCTGGAGGCGATGTCCATTGTACGTTGGGCTGTATCGAGCCATTGTTGGCTGCTGCAGGAGTTTGAAACTGCAACATAGTCTCCATTGACTGCAGGAGCACAACCAGAGATGTAGTAGATACTTTTATTGTTTTAGGGGTCAGTGACCAACCTGGTCAATAACTCAAATGGAGAGGCAACCTGCAGTGTATTGAAGACCTGGTTAGAACGCACAAGAGAGTTTGACAATGCTGAAGTCTATCTCTTTATTTTTAAGCACTTTTTAAACACTTCCAACGCAATGTGTAACATATTAAGTGAACTTTTTAGTACTTTGTTTTTTACTTTTACACTTTTACCATGAAGATGTTAATTAGCGGGTACTCTTAGTTACAGTTTCTAGTAAGTTTTAATTTTAAGGTGAACTGGGTACCTTTATTAACTATGTCACAAGAATTTTATTAGTAATAACTTTGTGAAGTTTCTCTGCTTTTCTAGCAACTGAATAAATTTCAGTTGTGATTTATACATTATATCCACTCACAAGACAGTATTGACATTTAAAGACTTATCTTTAGTTTACCTTTCACCATTATCCAGTTTCTAACAGGTGAACCCCAAATCTGATTTCCTAGGCACAAGCAAACTGACAAAGTTAAACACAGATTTCAAAGTTGAACACAAAGCACAGATTAAAACAGAAGAATTTTATACCTTCAGCATTTCTAGGAACTCTTTGATTTTAATTGATGGCATCTGAGCTTTCTTTATCTTGATCACTACTCACACCTTTTATAGGCACAACTGAGTTTAAACTAATGGAAGTTTGAGGTGTGGTTCCTCCTGTCTCTAAGGAGACATGACATGGGATTTCTGGGCCTCAGATCTATCTGTCCTCTTTTCTTACATTGGTTTAACTGGAATTCAGGGTCCTGTACAGAGGCTGCTCTCAGCTGTACTGTGGCCACATGAACCAGCAGTAGGCAGAATTTCCTTATCCTTGAGAAGATGCTCCTATGGGGAGTTTACTGGTGGGCTAGAGACCATGCCTATTATTCTTGGAAGAATGAAGAAGCACCTTTTAGTCGACTGGTCCGGGGTCCCAGAGTCCTCGTCTGACTGAAATGTTCACCACTCCACATAATTTGGAGCTGATGCTCTGTCCAGCATCCTGAGAATTTCAGTGTTCAGAGCCTGCCTGGCCTACAGGCACCCCTGTGGATGACCTAGGTCCGGGGGGATATCTGATGATTCCAGCAATCAGATCAATACTCCCAACCTGACTTGCTGGGAGACGTTCTGAGCAGTTACCCCAATTAGAGTGCCTGAGATGTCTGTCTTGGTATATCTGGCTGTCTTCTGAATGGAAGGACTCAAGGAAAGGGGGCCATTCAGAGTTTACTGCTCTGGTTCTCGGCATCTCTGACATTTCAGGGTCTGAGACTTACTGCGTGGTTATCCAAACAGAAGTTCCTGAGTTAAATCTCAGGACACGTTTGGCTGCTCTGTGATTCCTGCCACCCTGGGAATCGCAGAGCCCCTGCCGCTGGGTGTTCCTGGGGCCTTTCTGAACTTGGGAGACAGGCCGAATAGATTTCAACCTGAAGCTGCCAAGTCGAATATTGCTCCTTCCTCGGAGAAAGGGCAAAGAGCTTCTTCCTATTCTTACTGAGGTCCTTAAAGCCATCCTAGTTTTATGACTTTACTGTCTGATAGTTTCAGAGTTAAACCAGCCATCAAAAGGCCATTAAATGATTAGAGATTAATTGTTCTAGCTAACAGGCCTTGGGGCCCTGAGGCAATAGCTTCTTGCTAGCAAAGGCACTTTACATTTTCACAGTTTTTAAGACATTCCAAAGCATTCTAACACAAACCTGTAAAGAGAAATTCAGTAGCAAGAAGTAGGAAGGTAAAACCCAGGGTAGCTGGGTGTGGTCAGATAGGAAAGCTGCTTGCAAAGGTGTGGACCTGCCAGGAAGGGCCAGCCCCTGGCTCTCCACCATTGCCATGCACCCCGTAGGGGAGAGGGCGGGAGAAGGCAGTGGATAAAGACTCTGGCTGCTAAAAGGGCTTGAAAAAGAAGCTCTGCAGGGCCCAGTGCTCTGCTGGGGAACCTCTGTCTTGGCAGGGCTGTGATTTGAGCTACTGCCCTATCACCTAGCTGTCCTGGCTGGGGTCAGATCTCACAAGCCTGGGCATGCAGCACGGATGCAGAAAATTCCTGTGCCCCAGCCCCTTCCCTCCTGAGATTAGGTCCTGTGGGGGCTCATAGGTGAACCCATTTAAAATGGAGAACCAAAGTAAGGCATTAAACAGACTGTAGGCCATAGTTTCACTCACTAATAAGCTCCTGGCTGGCTCACCAAATATGTTACTGGATTTTGTCTAGGTTCTTGTCTATGCTAAAGAAATGAATTTCAAAAGCATGTTGGGTGAGTTAGTTCAGTAATTTATTCAGTCAGGGAGGGATGAGAAATGGGAGAAAATAACAGATCAGGGGTCCCAGGTAGAGAGGAAGGGGTGGAAAAGTGATAAAGTAAGGCTGACCTACAGACCACAGTTACCCATTATAGATTATAAATCCCCAGGTTTACTTGCGTAGTGATGCAAGTGGGGGAGAAGGCAGCCAGAGTCGGGGTCCAGAGGTGAGAGAGAGCATCCAGGCCTTGTGTCTGCTTTTGAACTGTTAATTATTCCACCCTTTTGCTGATGGCCTAGGAGGAATCCCAGCTGTTTGCTGTTTTGATTGATTACCCCACCCATCAATTCTTAGTGAGGATCCAATGGTGAAGTTCTTGGAGAATATCCGGGGCTTCTCCTGGCTTCCAGAGGAATCTTGGGGAGGGTCTTCCAGCAGCCATCTCAGGATTATTGATGTCCATGTGAACTCCTTGCCAGGTTCCAGATCCATCTATTGATTCCCTGTCTTACTAGATAGCTTCACTAGTACCAATAAAGTTATGGCCTTTCTACACCTGGTTACAGCATGACCATATGTATTTGAACAAGTGTTCCCGAGCAAGGGCTCACTGCCTGGTGTGCACAGAAGTCAGTGCCATGGCATCAGGGTTTCGAGAAAAGAGCTTTAAGGCAAGGTCGACCAGTGTGGAGACAGGAGACCCCCCCCATTCAAATCTGGTTCCCGAATCTAAAGAATTTAGTATTTTGGGGGGAAAATGCTCAGTTAACTTAACAACTACAGTCTCAAGTACAGGAATGGAAATAAAGCCAAAGTAACCATTGCAGTAATAAGAATAATTCACTCGGTTAACATAAGTTAACAACTACAAATTCTCAAGTTAAGGAAGAAAAATAATCTAAATTAACACCTACAGATGTAAGTAATTATAGTCAGCTGTTACAGAGGTCAGTTACCTTTGTCGATCTTCTCATTCCCAGCCCACAAAACAGAATTAATGATTTCCAGTTTCTGTAACTGCCTGTGGAAGTGCTTTATAGATATTTTAATGGTGGAGTGGTTAAGAATCCCTGTATTGGCTTTGCTACCTGAGCTATATTTCGGTTCTTTTTGAACCTCAATGGCTGCATTTGTAAGTTGGGGATAACATAGGTGCTCAGTACTTCTCTGTTAAATCCTGAATATGTGTAGGAATTTGTACTTTCCCAGATGTTTAGATTGTGCCTATACTTTTGTAAGATGACTTTCCTAGCCTCCTGCAATCAAATACATTAATACTTGGAAATGAAACCTGTGAACATACATGCTAAGTGGGATTTTTGAAAAAAGACTATAAATAGCTTCATATCAGTTTAGGTTCCATTTTGCTGTCAAAGGAGTTACTAAAAACCTTTTTGTTTTCAGTTCTTTTTGGATTCAGGATTTTTGATAAGGGACTGTGGACTTTGGTAGTAACCATGTTGTCTGAAATAACGGAACATACTCAGATTAGCAAATGTGCGGCTTTGGCTTATTTGGAATGGCTGAGGAATGCCCTGGGTTGGGAGATTCCAGAGAACTGATGCATGTGTCAACTTTTAGAGTCACCACTGATGCCAACAGCCTAAGAGCCCTGGACTCTAGAGCCCACAAATGGGCATGGACATTCCCAGACACCAGTGCCAGTGGTTATGGCTTTCATTTTTAGACAGAAAAAAATCATTTCAAGTCAAAGCATCCTTGAATCTGGCTGTGCACGCATGCTACACAAAGTTTTATTTCTTTGTTAGCATAGCACAAAGTAGTTGGAAAACTCAACAGTGATGCCATAGGTTTGTTGTGATGATGAAACAGGTTTGCTGTGATGACTGTAATCCATAGCACAGACATGACCTTTAGTAACTCAAACAGCATGAACGGTGTCGTGCGCTGTTATCTTTAGAGGTGTTGATAATAAGTATTATCACCTATTCTTAGGCCAGATAGAAATGCTTCTTTTCAAAATTTGTTCATGTTTTAAAATATTTTTAGTAAAGAATGGTACTGGGCTCTTGTGTTTTATAAAGTGTATCTTTGATTTCCTCTGTCATTAATGTGATGACCTTGGTAAAGTCACTCTTCCTCTTTTGACTTTATTTGGTTTCTTCATTATAAAACAAATGGATAGGAGAAAATGACTTCCACTCTTTCCTTTGTGAGAAGTTATTTGGACTAAATTGGCTGGATTTCCAATTTGGAAGGAGCCCAGGATGAATCAGGCTCGCTCAGTTGCGAGGAGGGGGCAGGAAGAGGAGTGGGCTTGGGGGGTGGGGGGTGGGTGTGACTATGAAGCGCTCAGTGTAGAGCCGTTGGTGGCCTGTGGGGAATCAGGTGGGGGGCCCAGTGGGCATTTGGGTTCTGAGAGTGCGTGGTTGTTTCAGGTGATGGGTTCGTGGCAGGATGGTGATCAACACAGGAGTAAGAACTTAACTGGGCACCGAGCAGGGTCCCTGGTGTACCTCCCAGTTGGAGGTACCGGTCTCCTGGCTGACTGAGGTGAGGATACCTTGCCCTGGCCTGGGGACTGTGTCCCCATGCCGGCCTCCTCACCAGATGCAAATAGCTGATACAGAAGCTTTCTGGAATGTTTGCTGTGCTCCTGATGAATTCTGGTCACTTTGCTGAGTGTCTAAGGCTCAAGGGAGAAACCTGAGCTGGAGAGGTTTGTTATTATTAATAGATTATTATTATTTCTTTTGTCAGTTGATAGTAATAAGAGCTATATTTACTGAGTGCTGGGTTAATGTTAGTTTAGGGCTGAGCTCCCTCAAAAGGGAGCCACTAGTCAAATGTGACTATTTAAATTTAAATGAATTAAAATAAAAACTTTAAATACAGCCTATTAGTTCTACTAGCTACATTTCAAGTGCCCTGAATCCACATGTGACTAGTGGCTCCCATATTGGACAGCACAGAATCATCACAGAAAGTTCTACTCTAGAGCTTTATCTGTATTATCCCATTTAGTCCCGTAGTGTGGAAGTGAGAATTCTTGCCCATATTTTCGATAAAGATAGGGGGACTTTGGCTGAATAACTGGCCCCAGATCAGAACTTCAATCTTGTTCCCTCTGACCCTCTCGGGGACTTGCCTAATCCACTGGGTTTGGCCTTGTCTTGCTGTGGATGTTAGCAAAAGCCACGAATGCAGGAAGTCTCCTTGTGGTAGCAGGCGAGCTTGGGAGCTGGACAGAGCTGCCAGCAGAGACAGGGTCTGAGCACTGTTATGCAGTACCCAGAATTAGAGCCAGGCGACTCTTTCTGATTTCTATCATGACTCTACCAGCAAAGTTATTCGTTCATTTTGGAGAAAGCAGAAAATTAGAGAAATGGATATGAGAGCAAAGAATTCAATCCAGCAATCAGGAAAAAGATTAACAAATGTTCTAAATGGAAATGTTCAAAGTATTTACTCAGTGTGGACAATTGTTTCCAAAGCTGGAACTGTCGAAACTGTACTAGCTGGAACTAGTACAAAAATGTTGAAAGCCCATTAATGACCAAATATTCAAAAATGTACATTGAAAGTAGACAATGCTTTGAGGTGCTCCTCAGAGGAGCTTATTTATGGAGGGGCATTTGCTCACGTGTCCTGAAAATTAGAGATGCTTTTGAATAATCCAGGGGGAAATGAAGTTTGAAGGGATATAAGCTCATATCTGAAATATTAGTTTAATATGAGAACAAGCCCGTTGATGGCCTGAAGATGTTGCTTGTTCAGCTTTCCTCATAATCAAAAGCAATTGTTTGCAAAACAGCTTTACAGTGCTGTGATTCAATTGGTTTTGGACCAGGGTCTAATCAGGAGATGCATATACTTTCCTGTCAGATTTCCTCGGCTTAGAACCGCCTGCTGCGGGAGATTTGTATCCCTTGCCTGTGTAATTGAAGCCGCTCTGCCCGGCAAGCTTCAGAAGATTCTCGGGGCTGGGCGAGCCCTGGGGCTGGCTCTGCAGGCCGGGTCAGCTGGGGTGTGAGAGGGCGCCGGGCAGGTGCAGGCAGCCCCGGAAAGGCGATGTTTAGTCCTTGGGGCCCTTGGGGATGAAATCTCATCTTGTGTGAGACCTGCCTAGAGAGAAAAGTTTATGGGATTGAGGCCAACATAGTGACACCTTTTTTTAGAGCAGGCATAGAGGAATGAGGAAATTTTAGGAAAGTATATGTTGTTCAAATACACAGGAAAGGAAAAATAAAGGACTGACTTCCTAGACAGAGACCCTCGCCAGATTCGCACATCCCGGAAAATCTCCCACCCCCCTCTCAGTCTGAAAAGTGGGATCACAGATGGGGAAGAGGCTTAGACTGTGCTTTCTGGTGATGGGGATAAAGGGGCAAATGATTCTGGGTCTCTGTGGTAAGGGGGTGGTCTTTGGGCCCAGGAGGATCTGTCTGGTGCCCCCAGAATCAGGCAGGGCACCCGGGAAGGGAGCCTGGCTGGGAGGCTGAGTTTGGGTGGGGAGACAGCTGCAGGGTGCAGGCAGGGTACAAGGGAGCGCGTGTGCCCCTGCTAAGAAGGCTGCTGATGAGAACTCTGCCCGTCAGGGCCAGATCTTCTCATCTTCCAGCAGAAGTCAGGAATCGGAGCTATTTTATTAAAAATACTGGATTTAGACTTGTTGGTCATGAGTTCCAGCGATTACATAATGAGGGTCACGTAGGATGCATCTGAGGTCAGAGTTGAGCGTGTGCTGTCACCCTTCTGTTTTAAGAGGCCACAGGGAGTGTCTCCGGGGCAGTGCTGAGGGGTCACAAGTCCTCGGTGGAAGGCGCTCAGGATCTGGGGTTTGCTAATTAGTCATTCAGTCAGCATTTATTGATTAACCACCGCCAGGTGCACAGGCCTTGGGGCCTGGGGGATTCCACGCAGAGGAGATGTTAAAAGATCTGGATTCTGGAAAGGGAGCGACTAGTCTCTCTGTCATCGGTGCTTAAATCATGACTTCCCTGAGACACGCTGGACTCCTAAGCCTGGACCCCAGGATGTGGGCCCCTTTGTAAATAAGATCTTCAAAGATCCTGTTCAGAAGAGCCTGGCTGAATCAGGGTGGGCTGGAACCAGGTACGACTGGTGTCCTGAAAAGCAAGGGAAACTTGGACATGGAACTGGAAGCCACAGGAGGACACAGAGGGGCAGGCAGCCAGAACCTGCGGACTCGGGGAAGGCCTGGCCTGCCCAAGCCTTGAGTTTGGATATCTCGCCTTTCATGGTGAGCCAGCAAATGCCTGTTGTTTAAGCCAACCCTTGAGAGCAGCCCTGGCAGGCCAGGACAGATGTGACTGGAGAGAAGAGTCCACGAGGGCCAGTGGGGCTGGGTGTGATAGCAGAAGGTTAAACCAGGGGTTAGCATGAGGGCTCTGTGGTTGCTTAGGGGTTTGGGTTTTGCTGCACGGGCAAGAGGAAGCCACGAGGCAGAGGCGAGTCAGGATCGGTTCATGTATTCCACAGGGGACGCTAGTTGCCCTGCAAAGGGGGATTCCAGAGGGGCGAGGCTGCCGTGTGGGTCAGTGGGCCCTTGCGTACCTAGGAAAGAAACTCTCAATCTCTCCCCTCTTCCTCTTTCCATGGTTCCCACAGAGTCGCCTCCTCTCACCGCAAACCCTGCTTTCCTCATTGGCCTTAAGCTTTGAATAGGAGCCAGGAAGGGGCCCCTGCTCTCCCCTGAGACCAGGAAGCATGGAGCCTGCACCTGCCTGGGGGAGGCACGAGGAGAGAGGAAGATGGAGGAAGAAAACGAACAGATACTCCCACCAGTCTTTCCCCACAGTGGTGTGTGGACTCAGCCACTCGCTGAATCCTAGGGATTCCTGAATCCTGCATCCGTCTCCTGGGGGAGATGATGCCCAGCTGGGGGGGCTGCCACGTGCAGCTTTCAGTTCAGAAAGGAAGAGGTGCTGCAGCCTGCAGTCGTGTGGGCTCCACTCTATCCCGGCACTGAGACAAGCGGGCCAGTGGGGCTGGGTGCTCTGGATGGGGAGGCTTCGGGAAGCTTCCACGACCCTTTACACAGGGAGCAAGGAGGACCGAAAACCAAGTCCACACTTGGCACAGCCCGAGGAAGGTGCTAATGAATATCTCTTTTAAATTGTTTTCCATAGTCTGCGGCCATCCCCAGTGGTTCCTGCCTGCTTGTTCTCGGGACTCAGTTTGGCAGTGCCTCCCAGTGCCCCTCTGAGCCTTTGGGAGACTCTGGTCTTGCTTTTATTCCCACCCCCGTGCTTGCCCCAGTGGAGCGGCTAAATGTCTCTTGCATGCTGTCCTTTCCCAGAGGTGGCATCTTATTTGCCATCTTGTACCCAGTGCCTTGTCCAGATATGCATGAGCCATTTTGGAAGGCCAGGGAAAGGCTTCCTGACATGGGAACATTGGCACAGAGACCCAAAAGTGGATTTGCCTGCCTGGCTTCTGGATCCTGTCTGTTGGGGAGTGAATAGTGTCGCCTGACCCCCAGCCCTGTGAGTATAGATCCCTTTTAAAGAGGCCCTTTGAAGGTGCTGCTGGTTGAGGTGCCCAAGCTGAAAGAGGGTGGGCCTTCACCCAGGATGGCAGGAGTTGTGAGAAGTGGAAGAAACCATCAGGGCAACAGGAACCAGAGGGTGAGCAGGGAGAAGCAGCGCCAGGTGCTGGGGTGTGCTGCAGGCTCCAGGGAAAGCACAGCCTGGTGACTCCTTGATTTTGGACTCTAGCCTCCAAAATTGTGAGCCAGGACGTTCTTGTTGTAAAAGCCAACCAGGGTGTGGCATCTGTCACAGAAGGGCTGGCAAACTCCACCACTGTCTTCTCTTCCCTGCTCAGGAACCTTGCCTGGTTTCTCTTTGACGACTTCCTCCTATGGGAATTAAGCAGGTGTGACTTCAAGTAAGGGAGAAGAGGAGGAGGGCAGGAAAGAAAGAAAACAGAGAAAGCACAAATCTCTTTGGGCTCCCCGGGGAACCAGCCTGAGTGCCAGCCTCTCTTCTTAGCCACACTTCCTGCACGAGCTCTCCGTTCTTGCTCCCCCTTCCTGATCCCATGGCTGCCTGCAGTCTGGCTTGGACTCCATTGAAACTTCTCTTTGACCCTAAGTCCAGGGAACCTTTGCAGGCCTGTCTGCAGCATTTGGCCCTGGTGGATGCCCCTCTTAGAATCATTGACCTTTGCATTTCATCTATACTACCAGATTCTACCAGTAGTTTCTAACCCTCTAGCTGTTCTTTCTCAGTCTTCTTTTTAGACTGCTCTTCCCCTTAGAAGTCCTAAGCTCTCTTCTTTTTTTCCTCTGTACCCCCATCCTGGGTGATTGAGCTTAAGGAATCACCCATGCTCTGATCACTTCCAAATACACGTTTCCAGGCAGCAGCTCTTAACTCATTACCAAACTCCACGTAGCCTATCACCATGAATTTCTCCTGCATGCCTCAGTCTCCTCATGCCACAACCCACTCGTTCTTCCTGCTGAATCTTCCACCTGGCTGGGTAGAGCCACCATCTTAGGTACCCATTCACTCAAGTCAGACCTGGCTGCCACCCTTGCCCTCACATCCAGTTCACCACCAAGTTTTGCCCTTTGGACCTCCTAAATAGCCGTGCATCTGTTTCCTCGCCTCTCTCTGCTGTCGGACTCCTCTCTCTGTGGGACCCATGCAACGGCTCCCAGCCCTCCCCCTCCCGGCCCATTCTGCCCCACTCCAGCCCAGCTCCTGCCTCAGCCAGAGCAGTCTTTCCAAAACGCAGCCCAAAGTGCCATCGCTCTGTTAGTCACTCTTCAACAGCTCCCCGTGGCCCTTGGGATGGGTCAGGTGAATTGCTGTGTTCTCTCAGACCCTGCCAATCTGCACCCATCTCTCAGCCACCCCATCCCATCCTGAACGACTCTCAATGCTTGAAAACACCAGGCATTTCCTTGCCTCTGGGTCTTTACCCATGATTTAATTTCTCCCTGGAATCCTTGACATAAGGACTTGGGATTTTACTGTGATTTAAGGGGGGAGCCATTGGAGAGTTTGGAGGAGAAGGGTGACATGATCTAATTTATACTTTCAAAGGCTCCCTCAGGCTGCAGTGCGGGGAATAGATTCCAGGGATTGGGGGGGACCATGTAGGAGTCTCCTCTAGAGATCCAGGAGAGGAGATGGGGGTTGGACTGGTGGTGAGAGGTAGTCAGACGCTGGATGTATTTTTGAAAGGACACCTTGCCAAGTTTGAGGACAGGTTGCATGTGGAATGAGAGAGAGAGTCAGGGACAGTGGCTCCAGGTTATGTGCCCTGAGCAACTGGGAGGATGGAATGGATGAGTGGATTGTAGGTGGAACAGGCTTGGAGGGTGCTGGGGTGGGTGGGAAGAGCAGAAGCTTATCTCTGTGCATGTGAAGCTGGAGATCTGCTCACCATCTGTGTGAATGTGAAAGCAGATTAATGCCCCCCAGAGATGTCCATGTCCTAATCCTCACCCCTGTGTATTTGATCTTTCATGGCATAAAGGATTTTATAGATGCACTTAAATTAAGGATCTTGAGGTGGGGAGATTCTCCTTGGATTATCCAGCTTCATCCAATGTCATCACAAGTGCCCTCAGAAGAGGGACGCAGGAGGGTCAAAGTCAGAGAGGGGAGATGTGATGACAGATGAGAGGTCAGAGTGATGAGCTCTGAAAGTGGAGGAAGGGGCTACAAGCCAAGGCACTCAGGTGGCCACTAGAAGCTGGAAAAGGCTTGGAAGCAGGTTCTCTTCTAGAGTGTCTAGAAGGAGCACAGCTCTGCCAGCACCCTGAGTTTAGCCAGTAAGACTTATTTCAGAATTCAACATCCAGCACTGTAGGAGGATACGTTTGTATTGTTTTAAGTCATCAAGTTTGTGGTGATTTGTTGCTGCAGCAACAGGCAGTGAATACAGTGGAGTTGCCAAGTGGACTGTTACAGTCAAATCCAGCTTCGGGGGACTCTTATTTTCCTTACCTTCAGCTGTCATTCATCACTAGGCAAGCTGACAACATGCTTTTGGCTTCCTCACCTATCTTTTCAGTAAAAACTGGGAACTGTTTTTAAAAAATAGACCAAATGAAGTTCACACTTGTGCAGTGTATGTTTCCTGCACTGTGCTGGCGCCTCATGCCTATACCTTAATCTGTGTACCTATGTACCTATATACTATATGCTTTTTGCTTTACACATTATTTTTATGTTCATTGCTAGGTGGTTTCAGATTTTAGCAAAGTAGGAAAAGTTAGATTCTGTGGCAGAAATACTAATAGCTGTAAGATGCAATAACTGAAAACAGGGAAAGATGCAGGAAAAATCTAAGCACTCAATGCAGTTGTATTTAAGCTCATAGTTTAGGGGTAAACAGATCTTTAAATCACAATAGTTAGTCCCCAAGACAATATTTTACTGAAAGTACAATGACTAATGTTCAAAATGATCGCCATAAGTCAACATGGACATCATAAACTATTCTTGATGCGCTCTGTTTAAGAAAGTAGAAATTGCCCAATATATTTGGTGACCTGTTAACATAATTCAAATTTTTAAATGCATTGACTCTTAAATATGCTCCAGTTGCTAGAAAATTAATATGAGTGGAACATTTACTTCCTCAATGATGTTAGGATGATAGAGTGTCATTGAACTTTAGCAGTGGATAAATGCACCAGCACTACTGCAAGCAAGTGAGGAATTTAAAGATTAGGTCTAACTGTATGTAGACCTTGCTGTGAAAGCCTTTCTTTATGAAATTGTAGACAACCTTTGTGGCATTAAAGTAATCTCAAAAGAGCAAGACATTGGAAATTCACTCCCCAGTTTAGACCAGAAATAGCCATCTTTGCTACAGCAATTGGGATGGAGAGAATTCGGAGGGAAAATTTCTTCAATTTAATAAACAGTTGTGCTGTGCTGTTGGGATATACAGAAGACCTGCTCAAGTCTTGATCCATGTCTCTGTGGTATGAACCTGTTTGTAAACAGGACCTTTGAAGCTGTTAGTATCAGTTAAGGTGAGGACTCATTTGTGAACAGGATTTTTTCTATTTGGATGAGCCAAACTGAAGGAGGGTGGGCCTTAATTCATGACTGGGGCCCTTGAAAAGTGGAGGAAGTTCAGGTGCAGCTGGCCAGTAGAAGCCTGAAGTAGGAGAAGGCTGGTCCAAGTTGGAGGAGGCAGAGCTTGGATCTACCAGCCAAGGTATCCACAGTTGTAGGCCAAGCCAGTGGGATGCTCCAGACCCCAGGTGAGAGCATGGCCTGTTAACACCTGGATGTGCCCTTCTAGCCTCCACACCATGAGACAGTGCAGTCCTGTGACTGCAGCCAGCCAGTGTGTGGTATTTGTCATAGCAGCACAGCAAACTAAGACGTGTGCTTTCTGGGAACCTAGGGCTCTTCTAAGCCTTTGCATAGATTCCCTAACTTAGTCCTCAAGACAACAACCCTCTGAGTTAGGTACCATCATTATCCCCTTTAACAGTCGGCAGAATCAAGGCACAGAGAGGTTAAGCAGTGGACTCACCTTCGCCAGCTGGTAGGTGTAGATGCAAGGCCAGGCCGTCAGGTGCCAAGCCCAGGTCCTCACCTCTGCTCTGTGCTGGCCTTGCCCGCTCCCCAGCTAGACTTTGAACTGCCTTCGATACACGTCTCCTTTTAAATGTAGTTAGTGCAGAAGGGCTCATGTTGGTCTAGTTCAAGTCCTCGTCTTCTGCCTGATGTGGCACAGCATCCTTTGGACTGCTTATCCTGCCCTGCTCTTTCTTTCATCAGGTCTTGGTAGTGCCGCAAAACCCCATGTCATTCCTCTTGATTCGACATATGCAATAGTTTCCCACTTCCTATGGAATAGCCCCGGACACCTGGCATGACCTTTGTATCCACTGAGCTACTTGGCTGTGAACAAGAGAAACCCACGCTGGTGACTTGGGGCAGAAAAGAGAGGCTATGGAGGACGAGTGGGCAGTGGGCAGCGCCCAGGGTGCCCGCAGCTGGAGCATGCCGGGTGGGAGGCTTGTGCTGGACCTGCTGCTGCCCCCAGGGGCCGCCTCACAGCCATTCCCACTGCGGTCAGACTCTGTGTCGTCAGCTCCATGTCCCAAGGCCCAGGCGAGTGTGCCCCTTGACCAGGCCACGCTCACTTCCCTAGGAGAAAGAGGAGGGGGGAGGGCCGTCTGCCGCTGCTTCAAGGGAGCTGGATCTCTGCCTGCGGTTCCAGCATGGAGCGACCATGACCTAGGGAGTAGGTCTGGTTCTGGAGGCCAAAGGAACAAGGATGACGCCCCCCACAAGCATGGTCCTGCAAGATGTCTGTCTGCAACCCAGAAGAGATGCACACGCCTGTGTTTGCACACATGCACACATAGGCCTACACACACACAGATTTAACTGAAAAAGTTTCCAAGAAATCGTCCTCACCCATGTGATAAACCCCAATGTTTTATATTCTGTTCTCCTTTTTAAAAATGCAGCTGTTACACACGATGCTGATTCCAGTTTGAAACTGAAAAACATGCCCTGTGGCATCCTCGTCCCTTCCTTGTCTGGTACCGGCATAATCCCGCAGCTGGAATCTTGTCCTGCCCTTTCTAGTTCTCAGGGTTCCTGCCCCAGCAGCCTGGTCACCGTGCCCTGTCCCACCTCAGCCCCTGGGTTTGGGCTCTTCTCAATTACTGCAGTCTTCACATGCCGTCTCTTCCATGAAGCCCTCTCCAGTTCCTCCTGTTAAAGTCCTGGTTGCCTGATGGCTGGTGCAGTCCATAGTTCTTTCTCCTTGTGCTCCTGTTAGCTGTGGGGCCTCGGCTTTTCCTCCCAGAGGCCTCTGTCCTGGAGTGCAGCGAGCAGGCGCCGTTTCCTCGGTATTCCAGGTCATGGTCACTCTAAATGTGGAGTGAATGGTGATGGGGGAGGGAGATGTTTCCTCAGTTTACCCTTTTCCCCCTTGCTGCTCAGTTAAGGAAAGGCATCTGGCAGTGGGAGGGGCAGCAGTGCCCCCCAGTCCCCGTGCATTTGGGGCGGCTGCTGCTTCTGGTCCAGGCCAGCCCTTAAGAAGCTCACCTGAGCAAATCGAGTGTCTCCTCTTGCCTACCTTGGCCACGCCTCGGTCTCGTGACTGCTTTTGGAGGGTGCCTGATGTCCAGCTGGGCCTCTTGGTGTGGCTGAGACTTGCTGAAGCTTGTGTGATGGGGTAGCTTGAGTGGGGAGGCGGGGTGGAGGCGAGGGGCGCTGCTCGTTAACGTTAAAAAAAAAGAGTGGCACGTGTTACTGCATTTTTAGAGGGTGGGATTTGAGAGCAAATGTTTTTATGGGCGTTTAAAACTTATGTAAAAAGCAGAGCAATTCAGTATACTCGGAGTACTGCCAAGGAGTTGTTTCAGCCATAAAAATGCTGATGTATAAAATAGACAGTAACTTTTCACTATTCTGGTCCTTGAATGTTTGCAAAGGAGATCCTTAAAATATGGCGCTTGTTACCCTGGCAACAAAGCAGGCAAGAAAAGAAACTATGAATCTGTCGCGTGTCAAAAACCAACACCTTTAGTGTCCAGACATCCAATTGCAACCTGGGAAGGTACCTCATACGATAATTCAACCTCAAGGTGTTTGTAGTTTGCCAGGAAAATTTAAATCAGTGACAGCTGCTGCACAGTGACTGGGTTTTGCCTTTCAGAGCCTGCTCACCTGGCTTGTATCTCGTGGCCAGCTCTGGGTGCAGCCCTCTCTGCTTGGTGTTTTCAAGGATATGGTGGTGACCTGGGCCTGGGGTCTCAAGGGGCTGGAAATCTAGTAGCGAAAAAAAGACAAGAATGTAGGAACTAGTCGTGCTGGGTAGAAACTGGTAAAGGTCATGAGAAAGGAATGGCTAAAATGCAGAAGGGCTGTGGTTGGTGGAGCTCAGGTGAGAAGCAGTTTCTGTGGGACCCAGGGGGGCGGGGTGGGGTGGGAGGGGCTTCCCTTGCACCTGGAGCGCCGGGGGCCATCCCTGTGGCCGTGGGGGAGGGGCCCAGGCTTGCAGACCATTGGGGTCCCTGTTTTAGATGTCTCTCTTCCCAGCGCCCAGGCCCCGTTGGGCACAGAGTAGATGCTCACTGCATACATAGGGAATGAATGAATGAGTGAGGGCCGAGAGACCCCTCACAGCCCTCTCCTTGGTGCCAAGAGCCACAAGGCGGCTCTTTGGGGAAGAAGCACAGACAAGCCTCCCACTGCCCATCACGAGAAGGACGCGGCTTTGACCCTGTGCGTGCCCACCCACAAGTCTTCAAGCATGTTTCCTGTGCTGCATTCAAAGAAATGATGGCGTGCCTGTGCGGTGAAAGGCTGATACGGTCAGGCACGGATAGATGCTGGAAGCAAGGCCCAGCCCTGGGGAGCCGCCAGGCTCTGGGAACGAAGTCAGGCTTTCCAAAGATGGAAACATTTCTGGAAAGTTGGGGGGTGGGGTGGGGCAGGGAATATTGAGGCATCCCAGAAATAACCATAAACGCTAAAGACAGAAAGTGGTAAGGCAGCGCCCAAAGGGAGGCAGAGCTGAGAAAGCGCAGCCAGATGGCCATAGTAACAATTCTTTTCTTATCTGATTCCAGGCTTTTAGGTGAAATTCTGCCTAAGGGATGCTTTTCCTCAACCCCTTACTGCATGGGGACTTAGTCTACAGAATAGAGACTCACTATTTATTCTGTGTTGACGGGCTGGAAGTTCTAGAATGGAGAGAAGCGTGATGACATAACCAGCGGGTGGGTGGGAATGGGGGCAGCTCTAGAGCTGGGGTTTCGAATGGGCAGAGCGAAGGGCAGGGAGCAGGTGGAAGATGTCCAGCGCTGCTGCAAAGGTGAGTGAAACCCGGGGCTCTCCGGACCAGATGCTCTGAGGAACAAGCCAAGAGCAAACCACAGGAAACCCAGTTCTCACGCGTGTGCGTGTCGCCCCTTCTGTGGCCGAGTCAGCCCTGTAGCTATTTCCATATTTAGTGGGAGGGATGCCAGCTACCATCTATTTAGTACCACCTGCGGAGGTGCCTGCCACACAGTTTCTAGTCCTCCCCGGCAGCCCCTCAGCCACTATTTTTAGCTGCATTGAAATCATGCAGATAAAGAAACAGGATGGGATTGGTGAGATGCCACATAGCCACAGGATGACAGAGCTGGGGTCAAAGCTGAGGTGCCATACTTCCTTCATTTTTCCAAGACTTTTTTCTGCCCCTGCTTGGTGTTTATGAGGTCCTTTTATCTTTTAGGACTGATAGAGGGGGACTGTTCCCTCTGTAGCAACATTTTGCCGACTCACCCTGATAAAACATGCTGGATGCCTTGAAATATCCTCCGGTTTCCACTCTACAGGCAGCTGAAAAATCTTAACATTTGATTCCTACTTGTTAAAATTAGGGAAGCTCTTCTGAAATTGTGACTTTGTTTTCATTAAACTAGCTCAGCACTTTTTTTTTTTTTTTAGAATGTTCCAAATATATGTTTATTTCAAAAGTTGCTTGTTCTCACACAGAGGGAATTGTATCTCTGGAGAGAATTGGTGGCTCCCAATGGGTTAGGGCAGTCGAGGATGTCAAGCCCTCAACATGGTGGCAAGTATCTCTGAATATGGTCCTTCAAGTGATGAAGATTGATTGTCACCGTGGGCCCTGAGGGGAGGGGGAAAGAGGTACTGCATGGATGGAATCCGCACTGCTTTAAACCCTGCTTTTGTTGAACTCAGGGTAGAAATTAATGCGCCTCCATTTACCTGCGTAGGAGCTGGAGGAGGAGGGGTCTCTGCTTCCCTGAACAAGCTAGAAAGACCCTGGCTTCTGCTGCTGCCAGTTCTGCTTCAGGTTCAGTGTCCTGTCATTTCAGTGAGGCCATCCAGTCTGCTGAATTTCTCAGCATCCAGCGGTCTCCTCACATCCCTTATTATTATTTTTTTTCCAACTGTGCTCAAATACACATAGTATAAAATTTACAGATCCTTACATTTTAAATTTAGGTTTAAATTGTAAAGTCACTCTGTGGATGTAGCTTTAGTTTTTCATTAAAATTATTTTAATCTTTTTACTTGGCTATTGTTTCCATGAAAAATTCCATAAGAAAACAATGGGTTTAATTTTTTAAAAAAATTTTACTGATAGTGCTAAAAGGCTTACAACAAGAAATTGCAGCCCTCTGTCCACCTTCCCTATTTCAAGTCCTGCTCCTCAGCAGCAAACAATTTCAAATCATTTCATTTTTTCTTCTGAAATCTGTCTCCGATAGTCTGAGAGTATCGTCTGCTTCTGTTTCATTAAACAGCTCTGGGCATTCTCAGTTGGTTTTCATCCCTGCAGTGGAGAATTCAGGTCTCGGCAAATTCTGCTTCCCTTACTTTGTCCTTCCAAAATTTGGGTCAATCAGCAGTAAATATTTACATTATAGGACTATTAAGTGTTATTTAATGATGAGCCCATCAGTTGGTATACTATGATAATTCATTTCTTTTTCATGCAACTTTTTACGAAAAGTTTTTTTCTCCTAAGATTAATGAATGCCTATAAAGCAGACATTGCCAGTTGATTCCCATCATTCATTTCCTGTCCATCCGGGCTGGCTGACCTCTGATTTTGTTCTGATGTCACCCTTTCACCACGTGATTCAGAAATTCTTGGTTAAGCTGAGCCAGTCTTCCTTTGCCAGCTTGCAGGGGGCCTCTGCGGAGGGTTTCTGTGTCTTAGAGAAACAAAGAAACAGCCTCCCCGATCATTTGGACAAACTTGAGGGCTCAAAGACACCTGCAGTCACTGAACACAAATATCCAAACACGTTTTTCTCACTGCTTCTCACAGTGCTCCCACATCCTTTTGTCCTTCTGCTTCGTCTGAACCGGTTCATCCCAGGGCGTAGATACATTTGAATTTTTTGGGTTTTCCTTGGGTTGCCTGTCCTTACTGCCCTGCCTTCTTTGTTGGCTTCCAGATCCATTTTGCAGAAGCATATTCTTCAGAAGTATGGGGAAAATATATGTGTATATATATATGTATGCATCTGAATTAGTACATGTCTGAAAATGAGTTCTTTCTGTCCTCACACTTGATTTGATAGTTTAGTGAGATAATAGAATTCTCGGTGAAAATCATTATTTCTTGGAATTTTGGCATTGCTCCCCTGACTTCAAATATTTATTACTGTTCAGAAGCTTGTTGCCAGTGCTGTTCCTGTTCCCTATGATCTCCTTTATCTCACTAGAAGATTTAGAACCTTCTCTTTATTCTAGGGCACTGAAAATGCACAATGCTGTGCCACACAATATGCCAGTTTTTATTGGCGAGTCCTTTTAACCTGGAGGCTTGTTTCAGCATTGAATTTCTTGCATTGTTTTTAAGGCAAATTTTCCCTCCTGTTTTCTCGGTGCCTTTTTTTTTTCTTTCTGCCTTTGTATAGAATTTAGAACTTCTGGATTAATACTCTAATTATTTGATTTTTTTCTCTATTAGTTTCCCCCTTTCTTGATTCTAATTTCTCAGAGATTTCCTAGACTTTATCTTTAAAATGTTCTATTAACTTCTACATTTCAATGATCTTACTTAAAATTTCTATGAGCTCTTATTTATTTTTTGACTTATGGAATACTACTCAACCATAAAAAGGAACACACTATTGATAGGTATAGTAATGTGGATTAATCTAGAATGCAAAATACTGAGTGAAAGAAGCCAGACTCAAAAGGCTATGTACAATATGATTCTATTTGTGTGACATTAGGAGAGTTCAGCATTGGCCAGTGGGTAGTGGTGGGGGAGGGACAACACAGGAGAAGTTTTTGGGGTTATACAACTATTATATATCTTGATTGTGGTGGTGATTACACAACTTTATGCATTTGTCAAAACACTTAGAACTGTGTATCAAAATGTGAATTATGTCATATATAAATTAAACATCAATTAGAAAAAAGTTCATGTTTTCTGTATTTTTTGTGCCTTGTCTCCTCCCCCTCTCCTCATTTGAAGGCTTTCTTACATGGTTCGTAATTCTTAGCTATTTGTTCATAGTTAAGAGTGAGGTCATAAAAAGCAGATTGGGAGTTGGGGAGAGGGTTGTTCTCCTTAACTGGGGAGGAGGGCTGCATGTTATGTGATGTGTGCCTTTTTCTGTTTTAGGTATTGAGAGTATGGGGGATGAAAAGCCATAAAATTCTCTCTTTCTCTCTCTCTCTCACACACACACACACACAGAATTCTGAGCAAAGAAGTAGTAATTCACTGCTTATCATTTTCCTCTTTCCTAAATTGATTTTCCTTCAACTTGAATGCCCCTTGGTTTTCCTCTTTTTTTTCATTTCTCTTTTCTCATCCAGCCCCCTTGAACAAGAATCTGGTTTTGGTGGGGAATGGAGAATTAGTACCATTTGTGCAGTATTGCTTTAGAGGGTCTTTGATTAAAATGGATGTGTTTGATTGTCTCATGTTATTAAACAGTGAATTTCTAAAATGTGGTTTTGAATATTTAAAACATGCCCATTAAAATGCAAACTGATTCAGGTTTGAGCTTTTGGGAAATGTTTGATTTTTCTTGCTTACAGAAGTTGTCTGTTTTGATAATCAGGATGTACAAGCCTAAAACTCTGTCCCCAAAATTCTAGTGTGCCAACTTTTGATCCTGGAAGTATAGATTGGGTGCTTAGTGAAGCATGCCAATGTGTTGTTCTTTAGAAAAACATTCTTAAGTTTTGTTGGGAATATAGGTATTTTTACTAGTTTTCTTTAGGTTTTGGTGAAATGCTGGAGGATTCCTAGAAGCTAAGTAGAGTAATAGTATCTCTGTGTCTCAATTGGATTGAAAAAGCAATCATTCTCTCTAACATATGTCATTTATTTTTCTTGTGTCTTTCTAGGCCAAGTTGGTTCCTAACTAAACAGTATATTTTTTCTTTTCTGTTTATCCTTATTTTCCTTATCTCTTCCTTAGAGATAAAGGCATTCCAGGCTTGGTGATACAAATGCTTTGTTCATTACACAATACAATGTCAATGAAATGCAGAGACCGAAAGACCCTGGAAAATCAAAGTATATACCATACTTTTCCGTTTAGATGGAGATTTTACAATCACCCTTGCAGTTTATTTGCCTTCTGTTCTTTTTTTCCTGTTTTCTTTTTCTTTAAAAAAATTTTTTTTTCTGGGCTGCTTCATGTGTTAAATATTTAGCTTCATCCTTCTAGGTTTTTAGTTTATTTGGCAGAAAAAAAGATAAGTGCTTCTGATAAAAGATAAAAGAAATCCACCTTCTGGGATCAAAAAAAGCAATTTGAAAAGTTCAGTTCCTAGTGATGCAGTGCAGGCTTTTGAGCTGTAGGTGATCCTTCCTTTATCCTGATGATGTTAGAAAGATTTCTTTCTTCCTTTCAGATAGTGAACAATCCCTGAGACTTACCCTGCAGTCACCCAGATAAGCGAGAGGTCCTAGGCTGCCTGCCAGTCCCTGTGGCAGGCCGATGGTGATGAAGATAGTCAGTTTTCATAGCTCAAAAAGTGATGAAGAGAAGGCATGTGTTTATAGCTCAGACATGCCAACCGAGTTGAAATCAGCCTCTTTTGAGAAACTAGACCATGGGGACCTAGCCGAGGAGTTTGAAAACGTGCCCATATGTCCTCTCAGCTTGCACCAAGCCAGCCCCCCTGTGCCCACCCCTAGGGCAATCAACGGGGACTGCCCCCGCCCAGCCCATCTCCATGGCAGAGATGGATTGGACCATGGAACTCGTGGTAGAGATGGGGAGAGGAACACATCAGTGAAATAGTCAAGTATTGTGTTCATGCTCTGCCTGGCGAATTAGAGGAGAAGCTCTAAATCTCAAAGACTGGGTGCAATCTCAGTTGCCTTCAGGTGCAGGCAGGCAGAAGCCGCTGTGAAGCAACCCAGGTGTGAGTTCATAGTGCTTCTGGCCACTGGAGATGGGGAAAGAGTGTGCCCTGCCAACATGTATTTGAGTTCAGTCTTTGAAAAACTGCAGCTAACTCTTCTAACAACACAAAAACAAAACCTTGTCTGTTTGCCCCCATTCAGTTGGGTTTACTCCTATATATAAATACTTTCCTTTTCTGGAAGCCAAAAAGTGTTTTTCTTTTATCTAGATTTGAAATTTCCTGTCTCTCTCTTTAGTCTAATAAACAAGCACATAATAATGTTATTGTCATAGTTTGCATCTTAGCTAGTGTTTTGTAGATAGCATATTAGTCTTTAGTATCTTAGCTTTTTCACCTTGTATCATGAAGTAATAGCATAAAACTTATCACCAATTTTTGTTTTTTAGATTTTTAAAAACAAGATATTTAATGGCTTGTCAAAAAAAATTACAAAAATAATACATGTCCATTGTAACAAATTCAAACAGTACATAAAGAAAGAAGTAAAATAACTGCATTCCCTTGTGGAGATAAAACCAGAAATGTTTTTCAACCTGCCAGATTGAAAGATTAAAAAGAATTTCAGTGTTCAACACTGGCAAGGGTACAGCCAAGGTTTCTCATCCTTGGCACTAGCGTTCTCTGTTGTGGGGGTTGTGCCAGCTCTTGAGATGGTCAAATACAGTTGTCCTTGCTGCCAACCTTTAAGAGTAGATAACAAAATTTGCTTCCTTCTCTAGCACAGATAATTTCCAGTTTTTCTGGAAAGCAGATAGGGATGGCAAAGATAAATGACTCTGTAGATAATCCCCACACCTCATTTTCACTTTTTTCTTCTTTCTCTCTTCCCTCATGAAACCCTTTTTAGAGCAAGCCGTGCTCGGTGGACTGGAGTGTGATGGTGTCTTCCTTTCCTTAGCACATCGCCATCAGGGCAGTAACAAGGAAAGAGATGGTAAGGACATGACCGTCTAGAAGAGTGAAGAGTGACACGGGACTCCAGCGTCACCTGCAGTCCTGTACCCAGGCCTTGAATGCTGCAGCAGCTCTGATATTTGTGAGTGTCAGGTGCCACTTGAGTGCGTGGGAAATTTTATATACTTTTTATATTATATATGGATAGGATTAGGCATGTGAAACAGCATAGCCCTGAATTGCAAGATGGCGCAAAATCTCCCTTTCCCAGCCTCTCAATTGGAATCCCTGCCTCCTCCTCCCATTCCCGTAGGTACATAGTATTTCTGTGTAACCAAGTATTTTACTACACCCTGTCCTGCTTTTATTCTCATAGCTATTAGTACATACTTTTCCCTCGGGAGATTGCAGTTTCCCTGAGAATTAGGGCTCCTTTTTATTTCTTGATACCCTCTTATTCCTTGCACTATTTTTTATAGATTGATATTCAGTAAATTGGGTTCATCTTCAGAGCCCTTTTTTGGTTTCTGTTTTTTAAAAGAGATACCAGGGATTGAACCCAGGACCTCATATGTGGGAAGTAGGTGCTCAACCACAAAGCCACATCTGCTCCCCAATAAGAGCTGGTTTTTTTAAAAAAAGATACATTATTATTTTTTATTTCTCTCCCCTTCCCTGCCCCCCTGCCCCAATTGTCTGCTCTCCATGTCCATTTGCTGTGTGTTCTTCTGTGCCTGCTTGTATTCTTGTCAGCAGCACCAAAAATCTGTGTGTCTTTTTGTTGCGTCACCTTGCTGCGTCAGCTCTCCAGCTCCACTCTTGGGCAGGCTGCACATTTTTCGTGCTGGGTGGCTCTCCTTATGGGGTGCACTCCATGTGTGTGGGGCTCCCCTACACAGGGAGCACCCCTACGTGAGGGACACCCCTGCGTGGCACGGCACTCCTTGCACACATTAGCACTGTCATGGGCCAGCTCACCACACGGGTCAGGAGGCCCTGGGTTTAAACCCTGGACCTCCCATAGGTGGACACTCTATTGAGCCAAATCTGCTTCCCAAGAGTTGGTTTTATTGTTCATTTTTTTTTAAAGGGATACTGGTGATGGAAACTGGGACCTCATACATGGGAAGCAGACGTTCAACCACCAAGCCACATCCGCTTCCCCTTCAGAGCATTTTGAGTGCCCTCTCCACATGGCCTTCCTCTCTTACCTCTTGAGGTGTGAAGCCTTGTTCCTGGGAGGCAGAAGTCCTTGATGGGAGGTTGGGGAGGGGGTTGAGAGCTTAACTGGCAGCAGAGGACCCTGGCCTTCCTCCTCTGAAGGTCCCAGGTGAGACTTGGGGTAAGCCCTGCCACCTCTTTATGCTGCAGTTTCCTTCCATATAAAGTGAGAAGGTTGAAATAATTCATAGCACAGCCCTTTTCCCACTTCTAACCTTCCATGATTCTGAGGCTAACATATCCCATCAAGGCGTTATAAATTAGAGCATTAAGTGAATCAGGAAAAACTCAATTATGCCACCATCTTGACTCATTCAAATATTTATTGCATGATTACAATGTGCTAGAAATGGTCCTGGTCACTGGAGATGGGGCAAACCAGACTTACATGACCCTTATCTTCCTGGCGCCCACATTCAATGGGAGAAGAAGACAATGGATAAATAAGCAAACATATTGAGTAGCTGGTTAAAGCTGTGAAAGAAATAATCAGGTGCTGTGATTAGGGATACAGAATCATTTATCAAGGAAAGCCTCTCTGAGAAGGGGACATTTTATTTTATTTCCTCATTTTTAAAAAAGATACATAAAGCACACAAAATGTTACATTAAAAAATATGAGGGAAGCAGATTTGGCCCAGTGGATAGGGCGTCTGCCTACCACATGGGAGGTCCGTGGTTCAAACCCTGGACCTCCTTGACCCGTGTGGAGCTGGCCCATGCGCAGTGCTGATGCCCCCGCATAGGGGAGCCCCACGCGCAAGGAGTGCGCCCCGTAAGGAGAGCCGCCCAGCGCAAAAAAAGCACAGCCTGCCCAGGAATGGTGCCGCACACACGGACAGCTGATGCAGCAAGATGACGTAACAAAAATGAGACACAGATTCCAGGTGCCGCTGACAAGAATCCAAGCAGACACAGAGGACCATACAGCAAATGGACACAGCAGATAACTCGGGGGGAGGGGGGGGGAGAGAGGAGAGAGAGAAAAAAAAAGTTTAAAAAATATATATATAAAAGAGGGGAAGCCGATGTGGCTCAAGTGATAGAGCTTCCGCCTACATCATGGGAGGACCCGGATTCGATCTCTGGGGCCTCCTGGTGAAAAGGAAGAAAAGAAAGCATGCCCACGCAGTGAGCTAGTGCCCTTGCGAGTGCCCATGCAGTGAGCCAGTGCCCACGCAAGTGAGTCACGCAGCAAGATGATGACGCCTCAAAAGAGAGACAAGGGGAGAGTCAAGATGAAGTGCAACAGAAACCAGAAACTGAGGTGGTGCAATTGACACCTCTCTCCACATCAGGGATTTCCAGGATCAAATCCCCGTGAATCCTAGAGGAGAGAAAATGAGAAGAAAAGACAACAAAGACAGCAAAAACAGCAGGGTGGAAGGAGGGGAAGGGGGGAAATGAATAAATAAATAAATCTAAAAAATATATATATATAAAAAAGAGGTTCCCATATACCCCACTCTCCACACCCTCCACTCCTCCCCCATTGACAACTTCTTTCATTAGTGTGGTATATTCATTGCAACACTGTTTGTGTTGTACAGTCCTACATTATTTTTTAATATTTTTATTCTAGTCATATGTATATAAACTTGATCTATGAAATTTAGGAGATCGATTATACCTCAGAGGTGTGGCATATTAGTTTAAGAGCATGGAATCTGGGTTCAAATCTCAGTTCTGGCACTTACTTTCAAAGTTATTTTATTTCTCTTTGCACTTGTTTCCTTGTCAGTACAATATAATAATAATAATACATATTTGTGGGATTGCTATAAGGGTTAAATGTAGTAAAGCACTTAAACCAATGCCTGATGGGGAGCAGATGTGGCTCAAGTGCTTGAGCTCCCGCCTCCTACTGAGAGGTCCTGGGTTTGGTTCCCGGTGCCTCCTGAATAAAATGAAAATGAACAGCAAGTAAACCAAACAAAAAAACCAACTCAGGGAAGCTGATGTGGCTCAGTGGTTGAGTGCCAGCTTCCCACAAACGAGGTCTGGGTTCAATTCCCAGCGCTTGGTACCTAAAAAAAAAAAAAGCCTGATAATGGTAAGTGCTACTTAAGTGTTGAAAAATGACTTCTTAGTGTTGGGTGAATGCTAACTAATGCTGTTGAATACCTACTGTGTGCCACATATTATTCTAGGTATGGGGATAGAGTGGTCATCAAAGCAGAAAAGGTGCCTACTCACTGAGCTTACCTATAAATAAGGGGAGGCAGATATCAAACAGGGAGCAAGCACAAGAACCACTTCAGTGCTGTGGTGAGAAGCATGCTCTGACCAGGGTGACCGCACGGCCCTGGCCACCCAGTGCCATGGCAGCCCACCGGTTTAGCATTTATGAACTTTCTAAAAAATGTTCCATTGCACGCATAAACTTGTTGATGAATGTTTATAGCAGTTTTAATCATAATTGCTAAAAACTGAAAACAATCCAAATGTCTCTCAATGTGGATAAACAAATGGGGGAACATACTGTGGAATCTATTCAGTGCTTGAAAGGAATGAACCACTGGAAGACTCAACACGGATGAGTTTCAGATGCACTAAGTGAAGTGAAGGAAGCTAGAAAAGACTACTCACTACATAGCTGTGTAATTGAATTTAAATGACATTCTGGAAAAGCAAAATTGTAGGAACAAAAACCAGATCTCTGGTTGCCTGCGGCTGGAGGAGGGTTAATAGAAGAAGGCTTGGGGAACTTTTTGAGGTCATGGCATTGTTCTCTGTCTTGATTGTAGGGGTGATGGTCCCAACACTGTGTGTGTTTGCTACCAAAACTCACAGAACTTTACAATAAGAAGGTGAATTTTAGTGTACATAAATATTTAATTTTTTAAAATGGAAAAAATTCCTAAACAATGAAAAAGTATCCCTAGTTTTTTTGTCATTGTTTTTTAGGTTGGTAGTAGAGATTGAATCCACAACCTTGTATGTAGGAAACAGGTGCTCAGTCACTTGAGCTACACCTGCTCCCATCCCTATTTTGATTGATAAATTAGCTGGTCATTCTAGTTATGAAGAGTTTTAAGAGGGAGGAGATGGAACAGAAAATGGGGAAATCAAGGGAGAGAATGAAGATTGGCACTTTTTTTTTTTTTTGAGTATGGAATGTATTTATTTTTTTAAAGGTATGTTTCTATTTGTTTATTTATTTATAATTTCTCTCCCTTTCCCCTTCCCCCAAGTTGTCTGCTCTCTGTGTCCATTCACTGTGTGTTCTTCTGTGTCTGCTTGTATTCTTGTCAGTGGCATCGGGAATCTGTGTCTCTTTGTTGCGTCATCTTGCCTCGTCAGCTCTCTGTATGTGCGGCCCCACTCCTGGGCAGGCTGCACTTTTTTTGTGTGGGGTGGCTTTCCTTGAGGGGCACACTCCTTACGCGTGAGGCTCTTCTATGCAGGGGACACACCTGCTTGGCATGGGACTCCTTGCATGCATCAGCACTGCGCGTGGGCCAGCTCACCACACAGGTCAGGAAGCCCTGAGTTTGAACCTTGGACCTCCCATGTGGTAGACAGATGCTCTATCCATTGAACCAAATCCGCTTCCCTGGAATGTATTTTTATACAATAATTATAGGAACCCATCATGTGCCAGGCTGCATTGCATTTAAATGACGTATAAATGATTCAGGTTTGAAGTTGTATGTACTCCAGAAAATCTGTTCTTAAACGTAATTCATTCCTGTGGTGTGAACCCATTGTAAGCAAGACCTTTGGTCGAGGTTATTTCAGTTAGCATGTGGCCAACTCATTGTGGGTCTTGATTCTAGTATTGGGGTCCTTCATAGGTGGAATGAATTCAGACAGAGAGAAAGAGAGAAAGGCCCAGGAAGCAGAAGCTGAACTGAAACAGGGAAGAGAGGAAAGAGGCCAGGAGACTCTGCCATTGCCTTCCCATGTGACAGCGGAAGCAGGGATCACTGGCAGCGAGCCCAGAAATCCACAGTCTTACGGGGAAAAACATTGTCTTGATGATAAACATTTTCCTGATTTAAAAACCATTGGCAAATAAATTCTCATTGTTTAATCCGACCTAGTTCATGGGTATTTGCTTAAACAGCCTAGGAAACTAAAACAAAGGATTTCTCCTGGAGTGTACAGTCCAATATTAAAAAGTAAATGTAAATGTGCCTACCTATTTACACAGTGATACTACATTTAGTAATATATCTGAAGGAAATAAAAGACACAATAAAGATATGCATACAGTTATTTTCTCCGAAGGATTATTTTAAAGTCAAAAATTGAAAACAATGCAAAGGCCGGCAATGAGGGAGACTGGCAAGGAAATTAGGGTAAAAGTGTCCATTAAATGTTGTATGCATTTGTGTGGGAAGATGCCAATGACATGCAAAGTGAAAAAGTAAGGTTATAGAACTCATCCCACATATTTGAAAAGGTCTAGTCAAACTCTGTTTCTTGGTATGGATTTTATCATTTTTAGTTTTTATGTATGATTGAGAATGCATTTCTTTATAATTGGCAGAAGTACTTCTGTTTTGAAAAAGTTATCCACGACACAAAAAAAATTTGGCATAATAGGCAAGGAATGAATACCCCATATTTTTTGGAGTATAATTCTGTCCCAGAGAAGGAGATTTGCTTTTAAAGGGGAAAACCCTGCAAACATTTTTTGTTGGCAAATGTTAATGAAACTTCTTTTGGAGAAACAAGCAGCATTTTTGTCTGTAAGACTTTTTATCAGTGAACCTGATATTTTGCTTAAATGTCAAATTGGTTTAACCTATGAAAAAATCACTACTTCATTCTTTTCCTGGCCCTTTGTAGGGAGAGAAATAGCATCCATATATGTGTATGTTTTTTTCTTCAATCTTTCTACTCAAGGTAAAATAAAATAGCCTCTGCTACCTCAAAGAGAAAAAAGAAAATATATGCATCCTGAACACGGAACACAGTTCTGCTTATATGTTAGAATAAAATGTTGTGCATTATTCATATTATGTACAAACGATAATGAGAGCAGAACAGGTTCCAGAGAGCTGTTAAAACTCACATTATTTGGTGTTACAGAATTCAGCACCACGGACAGCTACAGGGTCCCTGAAGGTGTATTTCACCATACTCAAAACAATAACTCAATTTTTAATCATATGGTGGTGAAACCAAACTTGTAGTGTTCAGTGAGCCTGAAAAGTGTAAAGAATTAACTAACTATAATTGTGCCTGTTGAGAATAAATATACATGACATTTTGAAAAATGACTAAGAACACTGCTATTTCTAAGTAATTGCAAATGCAGAAAACACAGACGAATGATTACCATGAAACTTTCTAAACTAGATGAATAAATTGACTTATACGCAAATTTTACCTGCTATGTTATGTAAAATCATACTATTAAATGTGGTGAAACATTATAAACCCAAATATATGAGCAGTAAAAACATAAATCAAAATTTGAAAGCTAGGATTTTGGCTTTGTTTTTTTTATACCATTATACTTTCTGTTACATTTTGGGCTCACATCCTATACATTTTTATCTATCTTTAAGTTCTTCTGAAGGATCATTTACTGCATGGCAGTTGCTGTAGTTGGAGCTTCTTGGGCAAATAAACTTTTAGTCAGATGGAATGTGTTTATATTTAGAGGCAGAGTGTTTGACTATATGTGAAAGTTTGCAATTGAAAGAGCAATGAATCAGCAGATCTAGAGCCAAAGAAGGTGGTACAATAGCACTTTCAATCTTTCTAAACCCATGATCCCTTTTGATAACATAAAAATATAAAAAACTTCCTTTATTTTCTAAATAAATTAAAAATAATGACAAATATCAATCAAACAATTATGATGAGAATGTATTTTTCATATATTCTCTCCTGGGTATTCTAATACAGCCCTCCTGGGTAAGGAGGGTACCTAGCCATCTACACATCAAGGAAGCTGTTCAACAGTCTTCTTAAAATTAGACTGAAAAAAGTAGCTTATGCTCTATTGTAAATAGTGTGAACATTCACATTCTGAGGTCAGTTTGGGAAGAGACACTTCATCCCAAAGTGCCTACTGTGTGCAAAGTGCTGCCCAGACACCATCAGGGAAATGAAAGTGTTTGAGCTGTTAACTTTCAACTACATGAGCTTATATAAATCAAATAAAGGGAATAAGATACACATAATAGTAATAAAAATAAGACATTAATATTATAATAAAAAGATACACTTAACTATAATAAACATAGTATGACAATGTCAAAAAGAAAAATCTGGATGGATATTCAGGACATTCAGAGACAATATCTAGATTTTCTCTACTTTTTTGGGTATAGGACAGAGGGAATAAAGAATTTAGAAAAGGCTTCATGGAGGAGGAGGCATTTGAGCTGGAATTTTTGACTTTCAGTAGGTTGAGCTATTGAGCAGGGAGGACAATTTTATAGGGCAGTTGTATTTTAAGAAGAAGAGTAGTGGGAAATAAGTCTGGAAACATCTGTGAGCCTAGCACTCATCAGACCTCTAGTGTCAACCTGAGAAATTTGGCTTTAGCCTGTCATTCAGCTAGGCAACTCAGGGTCATTGTCTTACCTGCTAAAACAAATAACATAGGTTAGGTTGGCTTAAGCAAAGGGAATTTATTGGCTCATGGATTTGAGGCTAGGAGAAGTCCAAAGTAGTGGCATCAACAAGGCAATGCTTTTTTCCTGAATGCTGTAGAGTTCTGGGCTGGCTGCTGGTGGTCCTTGGTTCTTGGCTTCCCTGAAACATGACAATCAGTGCACATGGTGATATCTTCTCTGTTCTTCTCTAGGTTCCCTTGACTTCTGGCTTCTGCTTTTTCCCTGGGGCTATTTCTGTGTCCAAACTCCTTTGCTTATAAGGACTTCAGCTATATTGGATTAAGGCCCACCCTCATTCAGTTTGACATCTTATCTAATAACATCTTCAAAAATCCAATTTGTGAATGTATTCACACCCACAGGGCCAGCATTTGGAACCTGAACATGCCTTTTGTCAGGGACATGACTATCCTCAACTATCCTGTTAGTGATGGCAGAGATGGGGTAATTACTGAGTTTGTCTTTGTCTAGGAGATTGACTTCCATCTGTATTGGGCAGAACAAATATGGATAACAGAAAATTGAAGCCTAAGATGGATAAAGAGATTACATATGAGGTTCTGAATTCTATCAGTCTATTTCATGATTCAGAATGATTCAGAAATGTATATACTTTGAACTGAAAAAGTTATGGGTGGGATGGTTAAGCTGTTATCAGCCAATATGAAACAAGGTGCTGGAAACATGCCTGAATATTAAAGATGGGCAAAGACAGTCTTGTTTCTTATCAAAGGGAGGGTGCAGTTCTCAAACCACAAACCAGTAAACCTGATAGTGAGCCCCTGTTGGGTTTTAAAGAGCATTGGTAAGGGATGGGTGAGGTAAAGGAGAGTTAATGCATAGTGTGTATAGGGTTTCTGTTCTGGAGTGAGGGGAATGTTCTGGCAATGCATGGTGATGAGGGTAGCACAACATTGGAAATGTGATGGGTCCCACTGAATGGTTTACTTGAGAGTGGTTGAATGGGAAAGTTTATGTTGTATATATGTTTCTACAATTTTGAAAAGAGCAACTAAAGAGACAATGACAGTTAAATACAAGGCATAGGGAAACAGACTTGGCCCAGTGGTTGGGGCTTCTGTCTGCCACATGGAGGTCCGCGGTTCAAACCCCGGGCCTCCTTGACCCGTGTGGAGCTGGCCCATGCGCAGTGCTGATGAGCGCAAGGAGTGCCGCGCCACGCAAGGGTGTCCCCCGCATAGGGGAGCCCCACGCACAAGGAGTGTGCCCCATAAGGAGAGCCGCCCAGCGCGAAAAAGTGCAGCCTGCCTAGGAATGGCACTGCCCACACTTCCTGTGCTGCTGACGACAACAGAAGCAGACAAAGAAACAAGATGCAGCAAATAGACACAGAGAACAGACAACCGGGGGAGGGGGGAGGGGAATTAAATAAATAAATAAATCTTTTAAAAAATAAATAAATATAAATAAATACAAGGCATAGTCCTGGACTGGATCTGAAAATGGAGGGGATAAGGCCCAAAAGGACATTCTTAGGATATATGAAAAAATGAGAATAAAGATTGTAAGCTTTCTATCAGTGTTAATGCCCCTGAACTTGATCACTGTACTTAAGGTGTTTACATAAGTAAAGCCCTCATTCCCAGGAAATAGACATGGAAGTATTAAGTGTTTTCAAGGAGCATAATGTATACAGTCTACTCCTAAATGAGGTAAAAAGATAATTAGATAGATAAATGAATGGATGGAATGATACAGCAGAGTGGTAAAATGTTAAAATTGGTGGATCTGGATATCTGGGTATCTGCTGCAGTTCTCTCTATGACTTTTATATTATTTTTGCAGGTATCCTGTAAGTTTGAAATTATTTCATGATAAAAAGCTTTAGGAAAAAAAGGCTTTGGTACCGGTGATTTATGAGTCCTGAGAGGAATATATAGTGTTTAGGAGAATGTAGGTTGTTATACAGAACAGGGCATAGTAGGTCAATCTCATTTTATTTCCTTTCTTCATTTTCCTTTTTTTTTTGGAAGGAAAGGCAATGCTGTAATTATATTTCAACAACATATTTGACAAGTCTCCTGTTAGGATGTTCTTGTAGACAAGGTGGGGACATGTGGGACAGATTCAGGGCTGGGAGGCAGATGAGCAGATGCAGGGCTGGTAGGCGGATGAGTGGATGCAGGGGGCTGGTAGGCAGATGCAGGGCTGGCAGGCGGATGAGCAGATGCAGAGTTGGTAGGCGGATGCAGCACTGGTAGGCAGATGAGCAGATATAGGGCTGGTAGGTAGATGGAGGGCTGGTAGGCAGATGAGCAGATGTGGGGCTGGTAGGTGGATTCAGGGCTGGGAGGCAGATGTGGGGCTGGTAGGTGGATGCAGCATTGGTAGGCAGATGAACAGATGTAGGGCTGGTAGGTGGATTCAGGGCTGGGAGGCAGATGAGCGAATGCGGGGCTGGTAGGCAGATGCAGCGCTGGTAGCGCTTGGGTGTGGATGAAGAGGGCGTGATGAGCAGGTGAAGATGGTGTTCACTTGCTGTTGCTCTGGCCCCTGCCCGCCCTTGCTAACACTGCACCAGTGACTTGAATGCCAATGTGAAAGGCACGTTTACCTCTTCAAAGATGGTGTAGGAAACAGAATGGGTGGCACATATTTTTGATGAAAAAGTAAGGGTGAGCACAAAAAGGTTTTAAACAAGAAAGAAGAAGGAACCAAGCAAGATGTGGGGTATATTTTTATGGTCCTGCCCCTGGGTGCAGGAAGCCAGTTCCCAGTGCTCAAGGTTGAGTAGGTGTACTTGAGCAGTAACTCAGACAGGACGTCGGCATTTTACCCGATGAAGAGGAGTTGACGGGGCATTTGTTGTGTGGTTGGAGGTGTAACTAGCAGAGCGGACGTATTGCTTCCCGGTGGCTCTGGCTGAGGTGAGTGGGCTGAAGTGTTATGCTCAGCTCTGAGCACCTCTTTTAAGAGCCACTTCTGGTTTCCTGGTGAGTGTCCATAGGCAGAAGCTGCTTAGAGGGGGAGTGTTTTCAGAAGCTTCTCAGTTGCCAGAATCTGACTCTCTCACAAGGAGACTAGGTTTTGGGAAGGAAGAGGGCATAACAGCTCCTTACAAGTCCCTGCAAGGTTGCCCAGTGGAAGAGGGCGGGACACACCTCGGCTTGGGGTACTTGCTAATGTGGCAGAGGGGACCAGGAGCCCTGGAGGCGGTGCTCTCCTGCCCTGGAGTTCTCCCCAGGGGACCCCTAGAAGCACTGTTGTCCTGGCAATTGAAGCATCAAATAGGTCACGAGCCTAGAAGATCATGAGATTCCTTTTGAACCTAGGATTTAATCCCTGGATTATTTTTTTCAAAAAAAAATTTTTTTCAAAATAAAATAATATTTACCATATACCTTTCTTATAGTCATGCATCTGAAGCACACGAAAGCGACATACTGATTCAGGAAAATGTACATTAAGGTGGAGGGTTAGTACAGTGGATTGATGTATTTGCATATTTTGTTTACGTATAATTCCTGTATCACGAGTCTGAGCTCTTAAGAGTATGTTTTATATTTGGGGACAATGTTTACCTTAGTAGAGAACTGTGTATTGAAATCCAGATCCGGAAAAATCCTTGTTGGTTTCCACTTTGCGGTTTTCTCCTGGCGGGATGGTAGAGCTTTGGGGTGCGGGCATGAGACGGCTCTTGGAAGGAAGGCTCATGAGCTCTTAGCTCCCGTACATACCTGCCTTGTATGACTGAACACGGTTTCTAAAATTGCTTTTCAGATCTGTTTGAGCTTTCTCCCCTTTTTTGTTTTTTCCCTCTGTTCCTACTCTATGGTAGTGCTCTTTTCTTTTTTCTTCCTGGGTGGTCTGCTTGATTTCACCTTTGGTAGCTTCTCTTTCTACTGTTCCCCTTTCTGTGTGGTTTATCCCTTTTCTCTTTGTCCCTGCTCTGCCACTTCTTCGTTGTGTGACCTTGGGCCTGCTACTCTCTGTGCTTTCATTTCCATCCCTGGAAGTAAAAGCAGGCATGTTCTGCTCTGTCCCGGAGACCATTCCCAGGATCACCATTCCAAGCACACAGGTACTAGCTCTGTGTGCTGAGCCAGTACCTGGCCCCTGGGGGCTTCTAGCTTTCCACTCTCTTGCCAAGTTGTAAGCGATTGTTGACTGACAAAGAACTTCTGTGCTGTAATTCTTTGAAATTAAAATGCAACTCTTTATGGAAAGATACTGATTTTACAACTATTTGTCACTTTCTGTCGAACACAATGTAGTTTATAATGCCCTGGTTTTGTTTTTCAGGCCTGAGGAGGGTTCATTTCCCCCCCCCCCCCCCCCCTTTTCTCAGCTTCCACAGTTCAAACCAGAGAGAACGCCTGGCTTCGGGCTCTGGCTTCGTGCTCGATTATAATTTTGCCCTCTGGGGACTGGAGAAGCTCACTTTCCTGGATGGCGCATCCCCGTGGGTTTCCTGCTCCCTTCCCTGTGGGGACCTGTCTGCTGCAGAGGGCACGTCCCTGTGTAAGCTGCTGTCTTACTGCGCTGTGCTTGTCTCCCCGCTCTGGTTCTGTGTGCCTTTTTTTTTTGCATTTGTGCGCAGAGGACAAGTGTGTTTTCAAGGGAAACACTTAAAATTGAATAAAGATAGAAAGATGGGCTCCTGGGGAATCCCTTCTGAATTAGGAAGCCAAGGCTGGGCCAGGGCGTTGGCCCCTTGGTTGGGCCTGAGGGCTCTGCTGGGGCCTGGGAGGAAAAAGGGAGAAGGGAAAGAAGAATGGGAGACAGGAACAAGGGAGGAAGGGCTGGGAGGATGCAACAATGAGCGAGCCCTGGGGAGGGAAGAAGAGCCGAGGGACTAGGGACTAGGGAGACCTCACACGTGCTTACGGGTGTGTGTGGATTTGGGCAGGATTATTTGAGAGTGGGGGAAAGCAGGGAAAGATGTAGTCAAGAATGTTCATGTGTCTTGGGATGAGCAGGAGGAGGGGCAATGAAAAAGAAAAAGAAATGGACTTTAAAAACAAGATTTTGCATGATAATTTAAAAAAGGAAAAAAGTGTTTTTTTTAAAAACAAGCTTAAATAGGGAAGCGGATGTAGCGCAAGCAGTTGGGTGCCCACCTACCATGGGAGGTCCCAGGTTCAGTTCCTGGTGCCTCCTAAAGAAGGTGAGCAAGACAGCAAGCTGATGTGATGGGCTGGTGCAGTGAGATGATGCAACAAGATGACGTAACGAGGTGACGCAGTGAGGAGACCCAATGAGGAGATGCAATGAGAAACACAACAAGCAGGGAGCGGAGGTGACTCAAGCGATTGGGCACCTCCCACATGGGAGGTCCTGGGTTTGGTTCCTGGTGCCCCCTAAAAAGAAGAGAAGCAGACAGAGAGCAGACAGCACAGATAAGGGGGAAAGGAGAAATAAATAAAATAAATCTTAAAAAGACAAAACAAACATATAAAATGATCTCTTTTATGTAAAAAATGCATGCTCTCCATCAATTGATGTTTTAAGGGATGACTTTAGTAGATTGTGAAAGAATAAGTTGGGAAGGGAGGGGAATGGGGCGGGGAGGATTCATAAAGGCAATTATTGGTAATCTTTCATTGCTTAGGTTTGGTGGTGATTCTCAGGGCTTCATTATATTACTTTGATTTATAACTCATGTGCCTGTGTATAAATATGTGTATATATATGAATGCATATGTATGTATGGAGGAATATGTATATGGATATTTGTATATATACTCTTTTGAATGTATCATGTAACATATTAAATAATGAAGAAGAGAAACAAGTGGGTTACCATGTACCCTGTTCCAATAGAAACACAAACCCTCTCCCATGTAGAATGCATGTACTCATCTATGTTCGTGAATGAAGAGGAGAGTGTGGAGGGCTGTGAACTTTCAGTCCCCACTTGGGGGGGTGGGGGACAGGGCAGAACTGTTGCTGCTAACCTCTCCCACCCCGGTGCCTAATCAATACTTGCACGGTAGTGGGGAAAGCAATGCTAGCCTTCACAGACTGGTTTAGTGGTGAGCTCCGTGAGTCTGCTTTAATAGCAAATTCATACATTGTTGGATTTCAAGTGCAGCAAGGGCAGAAAGAACATTTCTTTTGCTCATTGTTCAGTCATTTATTTGTTCATTTATGCTACAAATATATATGAAGAGTCTAATACACATGCCAGGTACTGGCCAATGTTTACTTTCATTGTCTAGCATATTTGAAGGGTTTTTAAAGACTGCAGAGTAAAAATATAGGATGTTATCAAAGTTCCTTATGGAAGGACGTCCTCTATCCTAGGCGATCAGGAAGCCTTCCTGGAGGAAGTGGTGTTTATGCTTGGGACTGAAGAATAGTAGGAGTGCGTTGGCTGAAGTGGGGGGAGGACTCCACTGTCCACACAGGTGGAAGAGCTAGTGTAAATTCCCCGAGGCAGGAGGAGGGAACTCGGTACTGTGAGGCGTGAGGCCAGTGCTGCCGCAGCCTAGAGAGCAAACGAGGGGCGAGAAGTGTGCAGGGGCCAGATGGAGCAGGCCTTGAAGGCTGGAAGAGTTGCCCCTAATTTTTTATTTTGAAAAATTTCAAACCTATAGAAAAGTTGCAGATCTAGAACAGTGAAGCACCTGTGTTTTCCAGTGGTACCATTTGGCCACATTGACTTTCTCTTTCTCTGTCTCTCACACATGCATACATTTCACATATACACATACACATACATATACATTTACATACACACATTTTTTTCTTTGCTGAACCATTTGAGAGTAAGTTACAGCTATTATGTCACCCCTACATCCTAAAGCATGTATCATTTGAAGACAGAGTTATCCCGACATAATCACTATACTATTATACATTCAAGATATTTAGCATTGATACAATACTATTACTTAATATTCAGTTCATATTTAAGTCTCCAATTATCCCAGTAATGTCCTTTGCTAATTTTAAAAATCCAGGATCATGCATTGCATTAAGATATCCACTGAAGTTTCAGAAGATTTAAGACAGCTCTTTTGTAGAATTCCTAGCAATTTGAATTTGTCTGATGATTTTCCTACAATTGAATTCTGGATGGCAGAATATAACTAATGCGATGTGAGCCCTGAGAAGGACCTAACATTAGGAGCCTGTGACGGCAGTTTCCATTACTGCTGATATTAAATTTCATCACTTGGTGCAGGTAGTGTCCACCAGGTGTTTCCACTGTAGACACAAAATTTCCCACTTGTAAGAAAGTAAGCTGTGGGGTGCTACTTTGAGACTGTAAATATCCTGTTCCCCAACAATCTTTCAACTAATATTTTAGCATCCATTGGTCACCCTTGCCCCAAATAATTACTATTCTCCTGCTTGCAAAATGGTGGTTTTTCTTCTTTCATTTTTTCTACAGTTTTAAATTGCTAGTTTAAATTACTAGTCTGCTGTAAAGAAGAGTCTTTCCTTTTCTACCCTTTTAAAATTTATTATCAGTTTGGACTTGTGGATTTTTAAAGCTCAATATGTATTTATCCCTTGCTGACATTTTGATGTCCCAGTTTCTCCAAGTATGGCCCTGCCTAAAAGTTTTTTGAGAAAATACATTGATCGGGTGATGAATAAATCCATGTATTTATTATGCTTTTGTTCTCCCGAGACTCTCAGTCTGTCCATCTCACATGATCCTATTTTTATTTGCCTATAGGTCTCATGGACTAATTGGCTCTCATTCAGCAGGAACCTAAGAGAAGTCATCTTGCTCCACGTCAAGATGATGCTTGGTTTTGAAACTCTTCTGAACACGATGGAAGCAGTGTCACCACATGACACTGTCAGGGGACGACCAGCAGCCTGAGAATTTCCTACTAATCAAACTGCAGCTTGCAGGAAGCCCCTTTCCGTTAAGTAGGACTGCACAGAAAGCAGCCCCTACTGCCGGGTCAAAAATGAGTGTTCCGCTGATTCCGAAGAAATCCTGCTACTCTCAGTTGCAGGACAACAGAAATGGAGCGAAAAATAATAACGAGGGTACCCTAAGTCTGGGAGATACCAACGCCAATCCAGTCATGCCGGAGGAGGGTCCTCTGGAAGAGTGGAAGACAGGGGGCCTGGCAGGTGAAATTGAAAATGTGAATTCAAGTGAGCCAGCCAACAGCGCCCGTCTGGGTAAGGAGTCTCACAGACTGCAGGGGTTTGGGAAGGAACCCCAGGCCGGCCCCACCAGTCGGAAAGAGGCCCAACTTCCCTCCGCTGTGTTTGGGGAACCGCGCGCAGAGCACACAACAGGGAGAGGCGCGGATCTCCCGCAGGGCCCGCGCGGTGGCCAGGGACCGAGCGTGCCAGGTTGGCGGAGCGCCGGGAGCGAGGCCAGCGCAGAGGGGGCGGCCAGGCGGGACGCCGAAGCCCCCCAGCACGGCCCCCAGGACAAGCCGGCCAGGCCCCTCGACGGAGAGGCCCCGCGGCGGCAGCCCCCCGGGAGAGCCAGCAGCTGCGCCGCGGCCGTGGACCTGCTGGCGGAGGAGCGGGCTGGGAGCCCATCCCGGCAGCCCCTGCACCCCGCGCCCCTGCACCCCGCACCCCTGCAGCCCCCTGAAGCGCCGCTCCGAGTTTCTGTTGTTGGGGAGAAACCCCAGAAGACGCTGACAGACCCTTCGCGAAGGGCAGGTGTTCACCCGGCGGACGATACCTCAGAGGAAAAGCCTGCGCTGCCTCCTCAGCCATCTACCTCGGAAGCCCGGGAAGCCACCCCCGTGGAGCCCCCCGCGGAGGAGGCGGGGGACGGGGGCAGAGGCTGCCCGGCGCCCCCCGAGCCGGCTCTGGATTTAGCCTCGGCGTCCGAGGAAGCCCCGAGGAAGCCGCAAGCACAGCCCGGGCAGGGCCGGCAGGAGCGCGGGCCGGGGTGGAAGCGCGCCCGCCGCGGGGCTGGGCCGGAACGAGGGGCCCCCCCGGCCGAAGGCCTGGGACGTCCTGAGGGAGACAGGGTGGCAGCCCTAGAAAGAAGGGAGCCGTGTGGGAAGGCCCAGGAGCCTTTGTCACCCCCAGAAACCACTGGCGCGGGGAGCCGTCTACCCGACAGCCTTCCCTGCCGTCGTGGGTCGGGCAGCGGCAGCGACGAGGAGACGGGAGTCTTTCACCTCGGAGATGAAGATGCTCTGAAGACTGCCCCCCAGCAGGGCCCTGCTTCGCCGGGAGCCACTGGTAATCAGCCCGCTGGCAAAACGTCGCCCAGTGCAGGCAGGAAGTGGGGTCAAATGGCTTCCAGCGACTTTTCACCAGGTGACAGTCACGTAGCTGTTATCCCTGGAAAGCCATCTGACCGCAAGCTCTTCCAGGTTGGAGAGAAGAGGAGGATGCTGGCCGGTGGGGATATGGATGGTGCCGTGTTTTTGGCTTCAGATACTTCTGTTGGAGAGAGCAAAATCGGGGTCCCTGAGTCCCTTGTCCATCCAAGCAGCAGCTCAGAAGCAGCGGGAAACAAAACGATTGCTGCACCTGTTGCTGAAAATAGAAACCGTCTAGAAGGTGCAGGTGAGACTGAGAGTACCCCAGCAAGAGCACAACCCCTTCCTCGTGCCCCAGCCCCGCTCCCTCCGGAGGCAACTGTGAACGGGACCCACCAGCCACCACCGCCTGGGAGCGGCTTGCAAGATCTCTGCGTGTTCGGCGTTGGCATGGGGCCGCCCTTGGCCGGCCCACCTCCCACCCACAGTGGGCAGTTGTTGGCCACGCCCCCGAAAGTGCCTGACAAGAACACCTGCCCCAGCGGAATTCCCAAACCTGTCCTCACGCCTTCCAAGGATACCCCCTCCTTGCAGGAGGGGATGGAGAACGGCCACATTGAAAAAACAGAGGAAAGGACAGAAACGAAGCCCATCATCATGCCCAAGCCCAAGCACGTGAGACCTAAGATCATCACCTACATCCGAAGGAGCCCCCAGGCCCTGGGCCAGGTGGACACGTCGCTGGTGCCAGTGGGGCTTCCCTATGGCCCGCCCGCATGTAGCTTGCCTCTTGCCAAAGAGGAGAAGATAGCAGGTGGTGATCTCAAGCCACCTGCCGCACTCTATGAGAAATTCAAACCAGACTTGCAGAAGCCGAGGGTCTTCAGCTCTGGCTTGGTGGTGTCTGCAATCAAGCCCCCAGGGCAGCATTTCACGCAGATGAATGACAAGTTTTTGCAGGAGGTAAGAGATTTTGTCATCCTGATGTCATGTATAAGTTGGGTGTCCTAAAGTTTGGGTGTCTATAATGTCAATAAATTGTGCAAACCAAATCTTCTCTCTAAGCAAGCTGACGATTTTGATGGATATATTGGCACAGAATGGATACTTTGACTAGAGGAGGTTGAAGAGAAATGAACGTTTTTGACTAGAAGAGTTTGATGGTTGTAATGAGATGGATCCAGCATCCAAGGGGACTCATTTAAATTTCATTCCATTTAATACACAGATGGGTATGTATTAAATTAGCTTGCATGTTTGAATAAGTGAGCATAAGTCTGTATAAGGCAGGTCAAATGATAAGAGTCCAAAATCAGTACATTCATCACACTGATCAGGCTTGAGTCTCTGGTTGGACTATTTCCCTAATGAGAGAAGCTCACGTTCATACGAATGGAGAACACAGTGAGGGACCCCAAAAGAACCCACTAGACGTGGGCTCTCTGTGTTAAATAGAAACAATAATTGCCCCTCACCATTATTTGAGCACCTGCCAGTGCACTGGGCGCGCATAATGTTTACTCTGTATCAGTCTTCCCTAATCCTTACCACCTTTCTCTGGAGGCTGGAATTGCAACTTTTATCATTTTATTGAGGAGCTCAGGCTCAGAGGGTTTTAAGTAACTCACCAGAGTCCACAAAACTAGTGCAGGGCTGAGATTCTCACACAGGCCTGTGCAGGGTCACACTGCACTGTCGCTGCCATAGCGAGCTGTCCTCCGAGACCTCGGAAGCGACGTTTTTCTCCTGGAACAGTCTCCTTGTGGCAGCCAGAGTGATGGATTAAAACCAACTCTGGATCACATCACTCCTCTAACCCCCCCCCCCCAGGACTGTCCAGGTGCCTTGGAGCATGGGTTTATGGGCTGACCCATGGTCTGTCCCCATTACCTCCCTGACCTCACCTTCCACTCTCCGGCTCTCACTTGGCTCCTCCCCATTAGCCTTGTTGTTCCTCGGACAGTCCAGCACCTCCCACCTCAGGGCTCGGCGCGGCCTTCTGCCTAGGATGTTCTTTTCCCTGACATCTGCCTCACTTTTTTTAAGACTGTGTTTCCATGTCCCTTCACAGAGAGGTCCCCTGCCTGCGCTCTGAGATCGCTTTCCCTAGAGTTTTTTTCTTAGCGCTTCTCTTCCCCGATCTATATACATTTTTGTTTCTGTTTTATCTACTAGAATATGAACTCGACAAGAGGAAGGACTTTTTTCTTTAATCCTATTTTTTGGTCTTTATTTATTTTCTAATGTTACATTCAAAAAATATGAGGTCCCCTTATACCCCCCACCCCCCTCACCCCACTCCTCCCATAACAACAACCTCCTCCAACATCATGGGACACTCACTGCACTCGGTGAACACATCTCTGAGCTCTGCTGTACCACATGGTCAATGGTCCACATTTAAGTTTACATTCTCCCCCAGTCCACCCAGTGGGCCATGGGAGGACACACAGTGTCCAGTAACTGTCCCTGCAGTACCACCCAGGACACTCCAAGTCCTGAAAATGCCCCCACATCACATCTCTTCTTCCTACTCCCCACCCCCAGCAGCCATCATGGCCACTTTCTCCACCTCAGTGCCACGTTTACTTCCATCCCTAATCACAACAATTCCAGAATAGAGCATCAGCAAGTACAGTCCAATCCACACTCCACTCCTCCATTCTTTGGACCCTGGGAGGACTTTTTGTATTTTCTCTTTCCTGCTGTGCTCCCAGAGCTTAGAATGGGACTTGGCACCGATACGTGCTCCAAAAATGTCTAGCACAATGAGCTGACTTATACTTTTCATATATGTTAGATTCAAATGAAAGAATACTAAAGCTCCCTAGAGACTAGTGATTAAATGCAAAGCTGGCTCTAGCTTGAATGAGTGTATTGGCAGGTCTGAAAGAATGTACTGACCATGGGAGACCCATGTCAGACCTGGCAGAGGAAAAGGTGGCTCCACTTTCAGCAGCAGGTGTTGAGTGCAGCAGGCACTGCCTGGGAGAGGGCACCCAACAAGCTGACATTAGCACTTAAACGCCGCCCCCCTGACTGTAATTGGCTCCCCAACTTCCATCTCGGGAGCAAAGATCCTGACCGGAGAGTTGAAGAGTCGAGTCCCTCCGTGCTGACTGCAAGTGGACTTCTCCCACGGTGGCCAGAGGATGCTGCGTCTGCCCGCAGGCAGTAGAACCTCATTAAAAATGGACAGGTTGCCATACTGAGTTTGTACATCAGTCTTTGAGCTCGATTAATATGAGTCTTTCTCACATTCCCCAAATCTCAACCTCTGGGGCCTCCAAGGGCCAGGGCCAGGCTCTGACCCTGGACTTTTCTCTTAAGTTGGGGAGCTCCCTTTGGGGCCTCTGGGAGATGGCCCGCTGACCCTTGCCAGGCAGATCTGCAAGGCTTCAGAGCCCGAAGCCAATCAAAGGAATGAATGAATCCTCTTTCTCTCTTAAAACACACTCATGAGGGAACGCTTTTGTGGCGATATAGGTAAAATTCCTGTAATTTCCTGATGTTCTTCCTCTGGCACCTTCTTATTTTCTTCTATTTTCTCCTGTGAACTTTTTCCCCATCTGCGTCTGATGTCTCCAAGAACAGTTTCTATACTATAGGCGTATCCCCCCCTCCATTTTCTGTCCTCATCCTGCAGCAGTCCCCCCGCCCAGTCTCCAGGAAAGGGGGTCACATGAGGGGTTTGGAGACGCCCCTGGAATTGGGGGAGAACAGCACCTCCACAACCAGAGATGACTCATCCGAGGCAGTTCTTCCCCCGTGTTAAAGAATTTGGGATTTTAAGAGAGACGAGTTACCCTACAAACCAGCACTTTGTCTGTAAACTAGTTTCTGCCATAATCAGAGCCCTTTCCTCTGGGCTTATTTCTGGGTGACCTCCTTTAATGAAGAGCGTGCAATAGGCCGGCCCTGGCCGTTTACTCCAACAGCCGTGACCTTAGGTGACCCACCAGGCCCCCCGCCCTTGTTCAGACCCCAGCATGTAGATCCCAAAGCACCGCCCCCCCCAGCAGCGTGCCCCCAACTCACCACAGCTCCCAGAAAATCACACATTGTATTCATGGCAACAGACGTAATTTTTAAATGCAGAAGCCGTGTATTTTGTAATAAAATGGGAGGGCCTTAAACATAAAAACCCAAAGCACTTTCAGACCCTAATCCCTGCAGGTGACAGATGGGCACCTCAGTTTAAAAGCGCTTCTGAGGGACGGGGTGTCTTCTCCTCTGGCTGGAGGCACACCGATGTTTGAAGCATCGGAAAGTGGCTTCCAAGAATCTAGTCGAGCCAGGCTGATAAAGCCATCTTGCTTCTTGGCGTACGTTCTGCGTGGGCCGTGTGGAGGGCTGGGGCCCCCCTGCCATTGACTTAAAGGGCTCCCTTGGGGTATCGCGAGCCCTTTTCGTTTGGGGGGAAGGACGGTGGGAGGAAGGGAGCAGCGCTGGGCAGGGATGGGGGCTCCTCTTGGAAGGACGTCCTTCCCCTGCCTCTGTCTCAGTGCCCCTAAGCGAAGCCTCCTTAGGGACGGCGGGTCTCCCCAGGACACGGAACGGGATCGAGGATGGGACGGGCAGACAGGAAGAGGGACAGTCCAGAAGGGCTTAGTCGTGGGCCTTGACTGATTTCAGGGACTTGTTTGAAATAAAGGACTCTTCTGCTTGCTTTGCTTTCAGAATTCTTTCCCTACCAAAACTCCATTAGAGAAAGAGGGAAAAAGCCCTCGTCTCCAGGCGTTATGAGAATGCAGTATTATCACCTGTTCTGTTCTGCCAGTAGGGTAAAAGAAGATAGGGTGAAGCTTTTTGTAGGCTCCCTTGTTTTACTAAAAATGCAGAGATGAGTCATCTGAGGCATGCTTCTTTCCTCCTTTTTAAAGAATTCAGTATTTTAAAAGACGAGGTACCTTACGAAGTGGCAGGCACTAAAGTCACTGAAATCGTTTAAGTCGCTGTGCAGGGACATCACAGTGGTTTTTGACTCCTGAGAACTACCCAGTTTCACAGCACTGAGGAAGTACCCAGATCAGCTGGCTGTAAATCCTAAAAACCTGACAGGTCCAGGTGAGAAATGGTCATTTCTTCATGAGAGTACCTGCTAAAAGCAGTGAACAATGGCACCAAAAATTTAGAAACTAAAAAGTAAAAAGGAGCGTTCGTGGGTATAATAGATGAGCTGAAGATTGATGGAGCAGATGTAGAATGTTCTTTCCTAGGAATATAATATGCCCCAGCCTGAATTCAGTCTATCTGCTCTAGCAATCATGCATATTTTACAATGTGATTGTGATAAAACATTAAAGACCTAATCTTTTATTTCAATAATGTCAGTTTAAAGGAGAACTTTGTATCTATTTCAGCATGAAAAGAGTATCAAATTAGGGGTTTTTCTCTTGAACAGCTTGGATCAAAGCTTTTATAGTGCCTATTGCTTAAATGCTTATGATTCCAGAGGAGATAGAAGTTTGACACATAAAATGTATTGTGGTTTAGAGCAGAGTTAATTAACAGATGTATCTTTTCATACATGGTCTTTGGCGCTATCTTTTTATTAAATCATAAAGGAAATAGATTTCATTTTTAATATAAAGAAGGACTGATAGTATGAATAGACCTTGTGAATACAGTAGAATTGCATTTATAAAAGGTACCTCAAGCAATATTCTAATCCAAAATCTTAACTAGGGGAAAAGTAGTAGTAGCATTGCGTTATTAAATCGAGAAAAGGGAAACATGATTCCTTTATATAATAAATATTTAATTGTGCTCCAGTTATGTGCTAGACACTGTTCTAGAAGCTAGGAACTCAGCAGTAAACATATCTCTACTCCAGGGAACTTCAGTTCTAGTGACATTCCATGGAACATCCCTGGCAGCCTCCCCTGACTAAGGGAAGGCAAGCAGGAGAAGGATTTGCAGTCTCGTTTTTAATTATGTAAAGGCATAACAGATGCCTGGAAACATTGTCCACTAGCTGCTCTGTTTTTCCAAGTAGCCTAGTCTCCCTCCTTAACAATGCATATTTTATTCCCTTGGTAGCCAAGTAAAGACTTAAGATAAATGGATAAAGTTTATCCACTACTATGAAAAATGTGCCTGTGAAATGAAACTTTCACCATCTTATGAATGTTTGCTAATTCCTTTCTTTGCTTATAGAGGGACTGCTTGCACAAATTCCAATGGTTTTTTAATAATGAAATTTAAAACCTCTTACAGAGTTTTCCTCCCAATGAAATAGAGATGCTCAGGGTATTAGAACTGGAAGAGACGGGTTGGGTATGTTGCCAACTCTGAGATGGAGGTAAATGAGGCAGCCAAGCAACTCAGCGGCGCCGGAGGGGCGCTGGTTAGAGCTCGTCTCTGTTGGTGTTCATCCTGTGGTGGGAAGTACTCTAATTGGGCTTCTGGTAATTTCTTCTAGGTCGCAGATGGGCCTGGAAAGGAAGAATTTTGTTCTCCTGCCTACACACATTATGAAGTTCCTCCAACCTTCTACCGCTCTGCCATGCTCCTTAAACCCCAGCTGGGATTGGGGGCGATGTCCCGTTTGCCATCGGCCAAGAGCAGGATTCTGATCGCCAGTCAGAGGTCTTCAGCGAGCGCCATCCACCCGCCAGGACCCATAACAGCAGCCGCCAGCCTCTACAGCTCTGAGCCTGCAGGTAACGCACCAAACGACATACCACGGGGTGAATCCCCAAAATAGGAAGGCCGCATCTGTCTGCATCGTCCATCTGCTTGCAAATACTGATGCTTGTCGGAACTCACCTGCTGCAACCACTCTGCCTCCCTGTCACCCCTGGCTTCCTGCAGTTTGCCTCTTGTCTAATGTATTCTGTAAGCTTCGAGTCAGAAAACTTTTTCTGTCCCAGCCAGATAGTAAATATTTTAGGCCGCAAGGGCCATGCGGTTCTCTGTTGGAACTACTCAACTCCACTGCTGTGCTTTGAAAGCAGCCATGGGCAATGAGTTTTAAAGAGTGGGCAGAGGAATTTTGCCTGATGAACCACATCCATAATCGATTTTGATGAGATTTTGTATTTAGCATTACTACTAAAATGGCTTAAGACTTTTGGGATGTTGTGATGGAATGAATGTACTTTGCATTTAGGAAGAGCATGTCTTTTTTGGGATCCAGGGGGCAGATTATAGTAGCTTGGAGTTACATGTCCCAGAAAAACATGTTCTTAATCCATTGCTGTGGCTGTTTAACCCGTTGTAAGTAGGACCTTGTAATGAGGTTACTTCAGTTAAGGGGTGGCCCTGCCAAATCAAAATGGGTCTTAATCCTATTACTAGCAGCCTCATAGAGAAGGCCACAGAGAGAGAAGGCATGACAGTTAGATGCCAAATGAGAAAGGAGAGGATGTCACCACGTGACGGAAAAGCCAAGAAACCCCACAATTCGCTGGCACCCAGCCCCAAAACTCCATGTCTTTGGGGAGAAAGCCTCCCCTTGCTGATGCCTCAATTTGGACTACTCCTAGCTGCAAAACTGTGAGCCAATAAATTCCCATTGTTTAAGCCAGATCATTGTATGGTGTTTTTTTAGCAGCTGAGAAGCTGAAATAGCAGAGGTGGACAAATTTTTTCTTAAAGGGCCTCAGACAATATTTTAGGCTTTGCAGGGCATCTGGGCTCGGTTGCCCCCATTCTCTTCTGCCGTTGTAGTGTGAAAGCAGCCACAGGAAATATGTAAGTGAATGAGTATGATTGTGTTACAGTAAAATTGGATTTGCAAAAATGTGCCTGGTCCATGGGCTGTAGTTTGCCATCCCCTGCTCTAGAGAATACCAACCTTTGGCATGATCAGATCCATTCCTTTATTCCTTTATTCAGTATATTATTCACTCACCTGCTCAACATAGTTGTCTGGTCAGATGCTGGTCTCTGCATTCAGGATGCACTGATTCAAATACTGTCCATGACTTTGTGGGGGAACAAAGAAGTTAATCAGTTATGACAACATGGACAGACAAAGAGTGCACCTGAGGAGGGCTATCCAGCTCGGCTTGGACTGAGAAGGGTCTAGAAATGAGGTGAGCTAAGCTGAGTTTTTGAAGGCTAACCAGTAGTTTGCCAGACTGAGAAGGAGTGAAGGAAGAATACGTTCCTGTCAGAGATAGAGTTTGTCGATATGGGTGATTAGGGTCCCTTTTGGGACCAGTTATTCAGTAGGGAACACTGGAGGATGTTTTGTAGGATTGGAGGTGGTGGACAATTCACTTATGTGACATCGGCAGTTTCAGATTCCTAGGGGATGTCCAGGTAGAAATTTCAAAAGACAGAAATTGGGGCTAGAGATAAGTCTTAAGCCAAAGTTATGACTCTGGGGAAGGAGGGGTCATTACCCTTTCAATGGGGGGTGAAGCCTGGGAAACAGATTAGCAGATGCAGGACAGGGGAGGCAGGAGAGGGTCCAGAAGGAACTTAGGGCAACACCTGCATGTACGGGGAGCAGAAGAGAGAGAAGCCGGTGAGCCAAAGGGCCTGATGGAGGTGGTGTTTTCAGAGTGCAGGGAAGAGGGAGTTTCCAAAGTAGAAAATGGTCAAAACCTGCTCACAGCAGGACAAGTCAGGATGCAAGGAGGGTGTTGGGCTTGGAAATTAGGAAGCAGTTGGTGGCCTAGTTTTGAATGAGCAATTTTAGTAAAATGTGGAGGTGGAAGTCATGTATTAGTAGGTTCAGGAGTGAATGAAAAGTGAGGAAGTGGAAGCAATGAGAATAGACTGCTGTTTCTAAAAATGTGCTACTGAAGGGAAGAAAACAGTGGGTGCTAGCTGGAGGGGGAGGCAAGGTTGGGGTTTGTTTTGTTTTTGCAGAGTATGGCAGGAGCGATTGGAACTGGTTTGAAACCCGAGAGAGAGAGAATAGCCCCTGGAGAGAAACTAATGGAGATGCGGTGGTGAGCACGTTCCCGGTGGAAAGTAATGGGCTCAAGATTGCGTGCAGGGGTCAACCTTGGAGCAGAGCGCAACGTTTCTGGGAGGGAAGGAATGAATGAAAAACTGAGTGAGCGAAGTGTTAATTCCTAGGTTAAAACTGAGAACTATGTATTGACATCACCTAAGTGCCATTTCATTATTTTTACCGCTATTACAGACTTCACAGAAATAGGAGAACAATAATAGCATCTACTAAGGAAGATTTAAGTCAAATGGGAAGACATCCCATAAGACAAACTAGTTAGCTGTAAGATGGTCCAAAGGGAATAATGCCTAATTACAGTTGCTTTGGGATCAAATGACACTGGTGAGCTTAGGACTCATCGTGGGAGCTGCAGGGGAACCATCGTTTTGTTCAGGTGTTGTCTTAGTAAATAGCTCACCGTTACCATTCCTCCTGTTGAAATGGACATTGACAACGACTGTGTTCTCATTGTTCAGCAAACAAAGCTGCCCCGTCATTGGCTAACTTTCATTGCAATTTAGTATGCCTAATAATGGCCTGGAGGAACTTATTAAAAATGTAAGCTTCCTTGGCCCACACCCAGAGTGTGGCATACTCAATATCCCTCTGTTCATTTGGAGAAAAACCGTTGGTATAGTTGATAAATATTTATTGAGCACCTGCTATGTATCAAGTTGTCTTAGGCACTGATGTCTAAACAAGATAGATGAGGCCCCTCAGGTGATTACAATGCAGTGAGTTTGAATACTGTCCTGGTGAAAACTTCTGAGCTCAGGAGAACACAAGAGAGGATCTAACCCAGACTTGAGGTTCAAGATGCCAGATGGTATAAAGGCCAAAGGATTTGGGGCATGGTGGGTGAAGGGTTAGGGGAGGGTAGGAGTAGAAGGAAGAGTATGCCAGGTGGAGCAGAAGGTACACATGAAGATTGGTATGCCTGGAATGTAGAGTGTTAGGAAGTTTGAGTTTTATCCTAAGAGCAATATTGGACCATTAACGGGTTGTAAGCAAGGTTCGTAGTTTTTAAAAGAAATATCACTTGGACAGCACTTTGGAGAATGGATTGAGAACAAAAATGGAATTGGGTGGGCTGAGGATTGGAGACAACAAAACCCTTTAGGAGGTTGTTATAATATACCAGATATGATAGTAGCCCAATCAAGGTGGTGGTGGTGAGGACGGAGAGATGGAGATGGATTGCCAGAGGTAGATTTGACTAACCTCTTGACACCAGGATAGATTGGAAGGGAAAAGAAAAAATAAATAGCAAGGTAGAGAAAGGCCAGTTCTCGCTCAACTCTATTGGCAAAAATCCATGACTAATTCTAATGGGACTCTGCTCAGTGATTAGCTGGTCCACTTGTATTTGTATTTGCATTTTTAAGTGACAACAAAGATGTGGATGAATAGTCTTGATTTTTTGGTCCTGCTATCTTTGACCTTTGGTTCATGTGGAAATCTCTAGATGTCTGTTTGTCATTCTCTCCAAGACAGTTGTCTAGGTAGCATAAAACTTGTCTCCACGGATCTTTGTAATATGGAAAGGGTTTGTATTTTTATTTTTATATACTCCTTTCCTCCATTACTCCAAAAACCATATAAAAAGCACGTTAAAGTACAGGTTCAGAAGTCAGAGAACGTTTAGTGGTTTGGATAGTAGAGTGAGGGAACAGAATCATGCAAGTAGGCTTTTAGTAGACACCAACTGCTTTCATTTCTATTCTGAGGGTTCCTCTCTCTGGAACTGTCCATCTTCCAGCTTTTGTTTGCCTTCTCAACCAGATGTGTTCTATTGGAATTTCTCATCACCTTCTCCTGGGATGGAGCCATGCTGGAATACATTCTTGGTAATTTCCCAGAGGAGACTTAAAGGAAAGGAAAGTTGCATAGTTTCTGCATTTTGGAAACCGTCTTTTCTTTTTTTTTTTTTTTTAAAGATTTACTTATTTATTTATTTCTCTCCCCTTCCCCTGCCCCAGTTGTCTGTTCTCTGTGTCTATTTGCTGCGTGTTTTTCTTTTCCCGCTTCTGTTGTCATTGGCACAGGAATTTGTTTCTTTTTGTTGGGTCATCTTGCTGTGTCAGCTCTCCGTGTGTGCGGCACCATTCCTGGGCAGGCTGCACTTTCTTTCGCGCTGGGGGCTCTCCTTATGGGGTGTACTCCTTGCGCTTGGGGCTCCCCTACAAGGGGGACACCCCTGCGTGGCACGGCACTCCTTGAGCACATCAGCACTGCGCATGGGCCAGCTCTACACGGATCAAGGAGGCCCGGGGTTTGAACCTCGGACCTCCCATTTGGTAGACGGATGCCCTAACCACTGGGCCAAGTCTGCTTCCCTGGAAACTGTCTTTAGTCTGCATTCATTAGATCAAAATTAATTTTCGAGGTTGAAAGCAAATTTCTTTCAAAATATGGAGACTCCAGTGTTGCTCAAGAGAAAGCCTGATACCAGTCTGGTAAACATCTTTTGTAGTTGACTTGATTCTCTCTGAAAGCTTTAGAGTTTTCTCTTATTCTTGGTGTTTTGAAATTTACAGTTGTGTGTGTGTGTGTGTGTGTGTGTGTGCGCATGTGTGTGAGAGAGAGAGAGATGGGGAGGGGGGTACAGAAACAGGAAAACAGTAAAGAGACAGAGACAGAAAAAGAGTGAGAAAGAAAAAAGGAGAGAGAGGGAGGGAGGGGTGGAGAGAGAAAGATTAATTTTGCTTAGTGTTTGTTAAGATCTTTCAGTTTGAAGACTTGTATGACTTTAGCTCTGGGTAATCTTTTGTTTTCTGGATCATCTCTACCTCCCTGTTTTTCTTTTTCTTTCTTCCTGGAATTTAACTTCTTTGATTTTTGGACCTCCTAAAATGATTATCAATGTCATTACCCTTTCTTGCATGTTTCCTCTTACCTCATGTTTTCCTTCTACATTTTGGGCTTTCTTACTTAATTTTTTTTAACTCTTCTGCTGAATTTTTGCTTTGGCACTTTTAACTTCCAAAAATATTTTCTTGATTTCTGATTGCTCCTTTTCATAGCATAGTCCTTATTTATTGTTGTAATGTCTTCTCAAATTTCTTTCAGGATGCTAATTAGATTCTTAAAAAATATTTTTTACTGCTTGAATTCTCTCTATATTCTTAGGGGGCAGTTTTTCTCTTTCCTTTCCTTTTCTTGCACTTTTTGTTTTCGTGTTTGTTTTATGCTGAAACATTTTTTCAAATGTGATCTGTGTGATTGTTCACTCTTATTTTTGAGTTGGGTGAACTTGGAGTTCATATGTTTAAATTCTTTGGAAATCTATTCGCCGCTACCAGGGGATTGGAGGGGGTGGTAGGGCAGGGAGTAAAGGCCTCCTTGGTAGGTGCTCTGTGCTGGGATTAGGGAGGTATTGGGGTGGGGTACACTGTTTACCCCTTATTTTCTGCTCACTTCTCACTCCGCTTTCCCACGGATCTACCATCTCTGTGTCCCTGGCATCTCCAGTCTGTGAGAGCAGCAGGTTGCTTTCTCCACGACAGCTGCACTCTGCTCATCTCTGCCCCATCAGTCAGGGGTCTCCATCTGCATTCTGTGTTCCAGAAATTGTTGACGTATTAGACCTAGTAAATGCTTGTCTTTGTTCTCAGTTTAAATATGTATAATGCTTAATGGTAAGCATTCAATAAATGTTAGCCATTATTAATAGTATCTCTTGAAAATGAGTTACTTTTATTTTAGAGTATCTTTGGTTAAAGAGAATATGAATACTGTCTTCTGTCTACTAGTGGCTGTTAGGTATTGCAAAGTGAATCAGTTTCATCAGTATTGTAAAATAATGGTGAGAACTGTTTCTGATTGTACTCCATTGAAAAGACGTATTTTGCCATATTTTCGTTTTTTGAGTTTTATTCTCTAGCAAATAGAATAAGCACTTTAAAGTTTCTTCTACTTTGAAATGCTAAAGCAGTTTATCAGAAAACACATTTGATTTAACCGTATTTGTTTATAACAATATTGTCCCATCTTAGTAGTTTTGAGCCTCTGATGATTTTCTTGAGAATCACTAATATAAAAGAGGAACAGGGGGCTTTATCCATCCACATGTATAATAGCTGTTTAGTAACTTTCATAGATTTAGAATCTATACAAAATAATTGACTATAATTTTGTGAGATGTGCTAGTGCAAGGTAACTCTGTATTTAACCTAATTTTTTATACAAGTTTCCATTATAAATAGATCTGTCCAGCAACAAAATTACGACATCTGTATTATTTACATTACTATAACTTCTGTTAGAGTTCTTCTCTTTGAAGCATCCCTCCCCCCGCACATGCCAGGTCCCTCACACCTTTCCACCCACCCCCCAATTTCTAATTCCCTTCTCTTACACAAAGACACATTTATTCACTGACCAAAACATGAATAACTCTCATGTTAACTCTCTCTGGGACTTGTTTTATTGTAATCCAGCAGAAAAAACATATCCCTGGATATTGGTGAATCTCTAGATTAAAGGCATTCAGTTTTAAATGACTCATTTATATGGAGGTTCTCTAAATATTATCCAAAAATGCTTATACTCAGTTTTTTCTAATGTTGTCCAAATGGAAACTCAAACTCAGGAATTTTTTAGAAGTCTTACAGCAACTTTGGAGCTTGATGAAAGACACCGTGTAAGTAGTTTATGTGATTTTTTAGATATCGCTTACCTAACACAGTGTTCTGTTGTTATGTTAAACCCATCCGTTCACAGCCCTGAAAACATTACAACAAAACCAAACAAAGCTTTGGCTAGGGGCGCTTTCTGGCTTGGGTGTTGACTAATGCCTGTGAACTCCCGGCTCTAGTAAGTTTCTCTCCTGCCAGTGCCTTCCAGGTCACCCGCACATCTCAAGGATCCTCCTTTTTTGTCATGAAATTAGAAAACTTCTCTGCCTTTGCTCCGGAAAGCCTAGGGTCTAGGGCCCCTCCCTGTTCCCAGTCTGGCCATTTGTTCTTCCTGACACTCCTTTCTGGAATTCCCGTGGGCAGCCACAGGGACTGGTTAATCAGTGTTTCATAAACTCCGCTGAACTGAATGAAGCCAGAGGTGATGCAGTTCTATAATCCTTCTCTTCCTTCTCCTTACTTCATTTTTACTTTCCTTTAGGCCATTTTCATTCTCTAATCCTTCATGCTAGTTTCAGAGTGCTGCTGCTTGCTGGCATCACCATTGCTTCTATTTTGATCATCTCCCTTCAGGCTGAAACCGTCTTCTGTCTTGCCTCTTTATTTTCCTTTCCTTTAGTTAGTGTCTGTCTATCTGTCTGTCTCTCTCTTAAGTAGGAGCTTTGAGATATAATTCACCTACCATACAGTTCACCAATTTAAGTGTGATTTTAAGTGCATTCACAGAGTTGTATGACTGTCACCACAATCAACTTTAGAACATTTTCATCACTCTAAAGGAACCCCCTACTTAGTAGCAGTCACTCTAGATTTCCCTCAAATGCTAGCCCTAGGTGATCACTAATCTCCTTTCTGTCTCTATAGATTTAGTTTTTCTTTACATTTCATGTAATGGGATCATACAATATGTGGTCTTTTGTGATTGACTTCTTTCTCAGCATATTTTCAAGGTTCATCCATGTTTTAACATGCATTGCCACTTTATTCTCTTTTTATTGCTAAATAATATTTCATTGAATGGTTATACCACAATTTATCGATTCATCAGTTAGTGGACATTTGAATTGTACTTTTTGCTGATATGAGCCATGCTTCTATGGACATTTGGGTACAAGTTTTGGTGTAGCTACACATTTTCATTTCTCTTGAGGATATACCTAGGAGTGGAATACCTTGCATTGTTGTGAAATATTTTTTAACTAGTGATTAAAGAGCATCTTCAAAATATTACTACTAACCAAAGTATCACATATTTGGTGTATTTCCCCCCAACCCACTCTTATTATTATAATGATTTTTATATCATTTATACATGAACATATGTGAACAATAAGTGTATAGTAAAAGCTGTGTGAACTTAGAAAGCAAACATGCATAACATCATACAGGGGTCCCATTCATCAACCCTCCACCAACACCTTATATTGTTTTGATACATTTGTTACAAATAATGAAAAAATATTGTCAAAATCCTTACTACTAACTATATTCCTTATCTTACATTTGGTGTATTTCCCCCCCAGCCACCTTATTATTTTTTTTAAATATATTTTTTATGACAGAAGTTGTAAACTTACAAAACAATCATGTACATGTGCAGAATTCCCATCCAATACCCCTCAAGCAACACACCACACCATGGTGTAATATTTGTTACAGATTACGAGATAATATCATCAGATTATTACCAGGTCCATAATGTGCATTTGGCACACTTTTTCCATACTCCTCCATTATCAACACAGTACATCTTTGACATAGATACAAGAATATTACATTATTACTGTTAACCACAGTCAGTAGGTCACTCCAGTTGTTATTTATTTTTTTCTCTCCCCTTCCCACCCACTCCCTCCTTGTCTGCTCTCTCAGACCATTTGCTGTGTGCTCTTCTTTGTCCACTTACATTCTTGTCAGCAGCACCAGGAATCTGTGTCCCTTTTTTTTTGCATCATCTTGCTGTGTCAGCTCTGTGTGTGTATGATACCACTCTTGGGCGGGCTGCACATTTTTTGTACAGGGCAGATCTCCTTGGGGACACACTCCTTGTGCGTGGGGCTCCCCTATGCAGGGAACACCCCTGCATGGCATGGCACTCCTTGCACACATCAGCAGTGTGCATGAGCCAGCTCAGCACACGGGTCAGGAGACCCTGGGTTTGAACCCTGGACCTCCCATATGGTAGGCAGATGCTCTATCAGTTGAGCCAAATCCTCTTCCCCAGTTGTATTTTTTCCCATGCTTCTTCACAATTCCACCACCCTGCAATAGTGATGTACATCTGCTCTAGCTCACAAAGGACACTCTTGCATCTGTACCATCAACCACAATTCCCAACCACCTCTGGGTTTACTGTGTTATTCAGTCCCTAGATTATTCTCTAGCTTTCTGTCAATTGACATTTGCATCCCTGGACTACCCTTTTCAGCCACATACCCATTTATAAAGCAGCAGTTACTCACTATAATGTGTTACCAGCAACTCTGTACATTTCCACATTTTTATAGTAAAGTTAATTAAAACTTCTACATACATTAAGCATTAAAACATATGACAAAACAAAAAAAAATCATTGAGGTTGTGTCTTTGAAAACTACTTTCAAGCATTATGAAAAAATGTTGTGCATGGAAGGGCAATCCAAAGTTGTAGTTATTCTAACACTGTAATTTGTTTAAGAAATCAACTTCAGAGTATTTAAAACAGCAATACAATAAAGAATAAAAATAAATTGTAATTTTGATATAACTTTCAAAAAAAAAAAAACAGTGGTCCATCTCAGTCCTCCTTTTATCTCCTTTAAGAGTCTACCACCTACCACCAGGTCTTGAAGATATTTTCCTACATTTTCTTCTAGAAGCTTTATGGTGCTTGCTTTTATATTTAGGTTTTTGTTCCATTTTGAGTTAATGTTTGTAGAAAGTGTGAGATAAAGGTCTTCTTTCTTTTTTTTTGGCTATGAATATTCAGTTCTCCCAGCACCATTTGTTGAATGAACTCTTCTGCCTGAATTGGGTGGACTTGACAGGCTTATCAAAAATCACTTGACTCTAGATGTGAGGGTCTGTTTCTGAACCATCAATTCAGTTCCATTGGTCTATGTGTCTGCTTTTATCCAGTATAATGATGTTTTTTACCACAGTACTAGGTACTATGATTTAAAATTCAGAAGTGAGAGTCCTCCAACTTTGCTTTTCCTTTCTGGGACATTTCTGGCTATTCTGGGGCTCTTCTTCTTCCAAATAAATTCGATAATTGAGTTTTCCATTTCTTTTTAAAATGTGGGTGGAATTTTTATTCATATTGCATTGAATCTGTATATCAATTTGGATAGAATTGACATCTTAATGATTTTCAGTCTTCCAATCCACAAGCATGGAATGTTCTTTCAATTATTTAGGTCCTTTTAAATTCTCTTAACAATAAGTTGTAGTTTTCTGAATGCAAGTGCTTTACATGATTGGGTAAGTTTATTCCTAAATATTTGGGTTTATCTGTCATTTTTTATTTTCACCACTCTTTTGACACTTATAGTTACTTTTACTGGTACAATCTTCATTTCTAGACTCTCTTCCAAACTCTCCTTTTCTTTTCAGGCTGTAGTACACCCTTTAGTATTTCCTTTAAACCTGTCTCTTGGTTACAAACTCTCTCAGTTTCTGTTTATCTGTGAATATTCTAAACTCGTCCTCATTTTTGGAGACAATCTTGCCAGATATAAGATCCTTGGCTGGAAGCTTTCCTCTTACAGTATCTTAAATATATCACATCACTGTCTTCTTGCCTCCATGGTTTCTGATGAGAAGTCGGCACTTAATTATATTGAATATCCCTTATATGTTATACATTGCTTTTCTCTTGTTACAGAATTCTCTTTGCCTTTGGCATTTGACATTCTGATTAGTATGTGTCTCAGAGTTGGCCTATTTGGATTTGTTCAGATGAGAGTATGTTGTGCTTCTTGGACATGGATATCTATGTCCTTCAATAGGGTTGGCAAATTTTCAACCACTATTCCCTCAAATATTCCTTCTCCCCCTTTTCCCTTCTCTTCTCCTTCTGGGACACCAATGACACATGGGTTTGCATTTCTCTTGCTGTTGTTTAGTTCCCTTTAACCTTGTTCAATTTTTTCCATCCTTTTCTCTATTCTTTTTTATGTTCACTTTCAAAGGCCTTTTCTTCAAGCTCACTAATTCCTTCTTCTGCCTCCTCAAATCTGCCATTATATGATTCCAGTATATTTTTTATTTCATTTATTGTACCTTTCATTCCCATAAGATCTGTTATTTTTCTATGTATGCTTTCAGATTATCTTTGTGTTCATCCAATGTCTTCTTAATATCCTGAACATCTATGATCAGTTGTCTCAACTCCTTTATGCCATCTGGAGGCTTATCTTGTTCCTTTCACTGGGCCATATCTTCCTGTTTCTTTGTGTGGATTGTAATTTTTTGTTGGTGTCTTGGTATCTGTCTTACTAGATGTATTTATTCTGGGTGCAGTTACTCTCTTTGGCTTAGAGCTTTCTTGGCCTTTTTCCCTTGCTCTAATAGGAGCCAAGTGTGTAATTGGTGCTGTAAGCTGTGGAGACTCAAGCTGCCCTCATTTCCCCAGGGATCGATGAAGCTTTTCCCACCTTTCTCCTTTGTCAGGGGTAAGGACAGAGCCAGAACTGTGTGTAATAATCCAAATTGTGTAGGCCTAGACTGTAGTTGCCCAGAGAGATAGATGAAGTTTCAAGCCCCTTTCTCCCCTGCCCAAGGTAGGGATGGAGCTGCGGGTGTAGGTAGCAGTCTATGCCGTGCAGGTCCAAAATGACTACAGTTGCCCTGGTAGACTTCTGGCTATTCAGTCTGTGCCTGCTGAATGCACCTGCAGTTATTGGGAGAGACTGGTGCAAGGGCCTGCAGTTTCCTCCCTACTAGAGGTCGGGCTGGGTCTTATGCTAGAGCTACAATCTGATCTGGATGGAAAGAAGCCAGTCCCTATCAGCACTGTCATTTTCAGTCCATCTGGCTTGCCCTTATGCCAGGGGCAGTGTTAAAATGGCAGCTACCGGCCTATTTCTGACTTGGACAGGTTCAAATTTTAGCTGTTCTTAAGATTTACACTTTAGCCTATCAAATTTACTATTCAGTAGCTGAAGTTGGTGCCTAATTGTCTCTTCCTCCCCCATTTTTGGGAAGTGGAACTTCCAATTCCAGCCACAGAATAGCTCCTGAGGCAGCTTGTGCCACCAGTGAAGAATGGGCACCAGCCTCCAGGGCATGGAGTGCTCTACTCATGAATCTTCTCTGCAGAAGGGCAATCTCCTCCTTCCTTTATTTCATGGATGTTGCAGGATGCTCTTCTGATCTCCCAGAGCTCCCAGTCAGGTGCTTTAGATAGCTCTGGGTGATTACTAACTGCCTTGTAGCATGAACTGACTCCACGAGCTCCTTACTTTGCTGCCATCTTGCTGGTTGTTCTCTTCATCTTTTTATTGAGTTATACTAATATTTATAAGTTCTCAGTATAAGTCCCTTAAAAGATAAATAATTTGCAAATATTTTCTCCCTTTCTTGAGTGCTTATGCACTTTCTCAGTTGTGTCATTTGAAGTACGAAAGTTTTATTTTGATAATGTCCAATTTATCAATTTATCTATTTATTGTTTTTGTTTTTGCTTTTGGTGTCATATCTAAGACGCCTTTGCCTAACCCACATTCATGAAGATTTACATACATGTTTTATTCTAAGAGTTTTATAATTTTAACTCTGAAATGTAGATCTGTGATCTATTGTGGGTTACTTTTTGTATATGGTGTGAGATGTAGCTGTCTAATACTTCTCTTTTGTATATGGAGATCCAGTTATCCCAATACTGGAGTTTTTTCCTTAAATGTTAAAAATTTAGTTTTGCTGAGACTTGGAAATCATCCTCAGTTGACAGAAAATTTACCCCATATTCTGGTTGGCAGACCATTCCATGTCAATACTCTAAGACTATCTCATTTTCATCACTTCTTACACTCAAGGACTGTTCCACCTATATCCAGATTCACAGCTACTCTGTAAGGGTTGAAGTTCAACCTGAGAGCTGTAATGCTAGGGTGAGCAGGTGTCCTAGTTTGCCTGGCATGATGATTTTCCCAAGACTTGGGACTTTCAGTGCTACATTGGGCCAGTCCCTGTGCAAAGCAGAGGCTTCACTATCCTGGTGGAGAGGATGTCCCATTAAATTCAGGCTTTAAATTCAGTGTGACTACATTCACTAACAGACAGATATTGAAAAAGTGCTTGGGATCCATTAATTCAGAAAATATCATTGATCACACAGGAGGTACCAGCACTGTTCTAGGTGCTAGAGAATCACCTGTCAGGAAGACCATGCCTCCACCCTTATAAGGCTACATTTTAGTTAAAGAGGAAGACAGTAAACAATGGAGAGCTACATATAATATGCAGTGATAAGTGCTCTAAGCAAAATAAAACTGGAAAAGGTCATGGAGAGTAATAAAATTACTATTTTAGATAAGATGATAGAGAAGGTTTCACTGAAGGTCCAATTTAAATAGAAACCTGCATCAAGTGGGAGAACAGGCAGGTGAAGAGCTTTGCAGGCACTGCAGTGAACTTCAGGTATTAAGGCCCTGAGGTACAAATGTTCTCATGCTTGAGGATAAGCAAGGCAATTATGGGAGAGAGAGGGAGGAAAGAGGGAGGGGATGTCAGGTGGACAGGCAGAAAATGAAATTAGAAGTAGCTAGATTATCATGCCCATGGTACCAATTTTGAATTCTGTTCTAGCCATTGAAATGTTGAGAGCAGGGCACTGATGTAACTTTACTTAGCTTGTAAGAGTCACTCTGGCTGATGCAGAGAAATTGGTCCCTTTGTCTTCAGGTGAGTAGTTGTTTGTTGTATTCTCACATGTATTAACTATCTATTGCCACATAACAAATAACTCCAGAACTTGGTGGCTTAAAACAGCAATAATCATTTTATTATCTCTCAATTTTGTGGGTGAGGAATTCAGGAGCGGCTTGTCTGAGCAGTTACGACTTTAGTTTGTTGTCAGCAGAGCTGCAGTCATCTAAAGACTGGAGGCTCTTTATCAACTGCCAGCAGGAGCCCTCAGTTCCTTCCATGTGGGCATCTCCACAAGGCTACTTGAGTGTTCTCATGGCTTGGTGGCTGGCTTCTGTCAAAGGGAGCTCTCCTAGAGACTGAGGAGGAAACTGCTATATTTTTTATGACCTAGTCTCGGAAGTCTTCAGCTATCTTGGTAGAATAGTATTCTACTAGTCACACAGCTCAGCCCTGACTCACTACAGGAGGGACCTACGTCAGGCATGAATACTAGGAGGTCAAGTTCATTGGGACAGGGGGTCATCCTGGGACCTGGCTACCTAAGCCCACTTCTGACTTCCAATGATTCATGCCCCTCTCACAACTCACCCCCTCTCAAGGCTTCCGAGAGTCTCATCCTTGTCAACCACAGTTCAAAGTCCAGAATGTTGTTGTCTGAATCAGGTCCAGGTATGAAAGAAGCTTCTTAGGTAGACTACCTTGAGTATAGCTCCTTGAGCACAGCACCTCTTGAACCAAAAAATCTGTAAATAGACAGATTATCCCCTCCCCTCACCCAATAGACAATGCTGGGATAGACACAGCATAATTTCAATAAACTTTCCCATGTTTAAGAAAATAGAGCTAATTGGAGGCACATAGGAGTCAGTAGTCCCTAACAACTCTGGAATGCAGCAGACAATGTTGGTGGTTCCTGGGTTAGGACTAAGTTGTACAACTGTCTCAGAATGATTTTTCCATGGCTCTTGGCTCCATCCACTGGATTCTTGGTTCTACCTTCTTAGTCATCTTTCTTTCTCAATACAAGATTTGAATCTGAATGGTTTCTAAATATTTTTCCTGCCTGTAGAAGTTTAGGTTCAAAAGACTGCTTTCCATTTAGTAATGTCTCTGGCCCTTTCAGTTCAAGTTGGGAGTATTTCCTATAGCATAATTCTCTTAAAAGTTTTATGGGTCTCCTATGAATATTATTGGATTCATGTCATTAGACAATAGCTACACCCCAAAATCATTTTGTGATAAGCCCTTTTCTATCTTGGACTTCTGCTGAGGCTACTGTTTGAATGTTATATGATCCTGCCTTAGATCTTTCTGAATTCTTAAAGTCTTTTACTTTCAAACCATTGGCTTCATCTTTAGACCATATTTTCTTGATAGTGGCCTATGTCTGTTCTTTGCCTAGAAGTCATTTTTTGAAATTTTGGTGGTGGTTGCTATCTGGAGAGACTGGGAATTTTCAAACCCAAGTCCTGGCTCCTTGGTGTTTAACAGATCTTTTATTTTAGCTTCTTTAGCACTCTCTCCTCTTTCATTTTACACTAAACATAAGCAGAAGGTAGGTGGCACACCTTCAGCACTCTACCTGGAAATCTTCTTGGCTGGATTCCCAAGTTGATTAGGGACAATGTCTATATTCCACATTATAGCATGCAACATTGTTGCTAAACTTTCTGCCACTGAATAACAAGGGTTCACTTTCCATCAGTTTCCTCATTTTACGGCTTCACTGACATCTTCAAGCAACATAAGGTTTCTGCTAAAAGTCTCTTTGAGGCACTAAAGCTCTCCTCAGTTTCCTTACAGCTTCCAGTCTGCCTGGTTCCAAAGACACTCTTACATTATTAAGTTCTTGTTATGGTGGCATCCTACTTCTAGGTACCAAAATCTGTATTAGTTACATATATTGCTGGAAAACAAATCACCCTAAAACTTAGTAGCTTAAAGTTATAATGGTCATTTATTATCTAATGGTTTTTGTGGGTCATCAATTTGGGAGGAGTTTGGCTGAGTGGCTCTGGCTTGGAGCCAGCCTCTCACGAGTTTGCAGTCGGATTCAGCTGGGACTGCAGTCATCGGGAAGCTTGACTGAGGATGGAGCACTCACTTCCAAGATGAAGTAGTCACCACATGGCAGACAAGTTGGTACCAGCTGCTGGCAGGGAACCTCAGTTCCTCTCCATGTGGCCTCTTTACAGGGCTGCTGAGATATCCTCCTGGCATGGCTGACTTCTCCTTGAGTGAGCAAGCCAAGAGTCAATCTGCATTGTCTTTCATTACCTAGACTCAGATTTCACACACTGTCATTTCCACAGTATCTTATTGATCACACAGATCACTGTGATTCACTGGTGAGGATCGTTGGAGAGCCATCTTAGAAGCTGGCTAAGAAGCACCTTGGCTTATGCTCAATTTTTTCTTGGAGGTTAAGGGTGCCTTTTGCAGTTGTGACAACAATGCCTTCCATACTAGCAACAATGACAATACCTATCACTAATTGTATAAAAGTCTGATAAACACTCTACATACAATTTCTCTTCCATTATTATCATGGGTACATGGTTTTATCCTTTTTCTCATGTGAGTAAACAGGTTTAGAGAGTGTAATCTGGCTTGAGATTAAACACTTAATAGAAATTGTATCAAACCTACTTCTGTCATACAATCCTAAAATGTACCACTTCCTTTTTAAAAGTGTGCCTTTCTTTGCACAATTGCAGCCTTAATATGAAAGAATTTTCTTTACTATTTCCATGAGTGAAAGAAGCTTGGTAAAAACAGCTGCTCTTTGCTCATAATCCCAAGCATGAGGAGAGAGGAAGAATTGCTTCTCAGCCATGTGAACAAACCAAACCACCTCTCTGCAAGAAGAAACTATCTATAAAAGCAACCAGGAAGAACTAGTAAAAGTTTTTCAAAGGTGCTAATTTGGTTCAAATAATGTATCATGCCATATGTATAAATATGTCAGGTGAAAACACTTCAAATCTAGATTAAATGGAAGAAAATGGACTTGAGCAAAAGTCTTGAGTCACTTTTTTAGGATTTTGCCTTAATCTAGTTGTTTTCTTCACATAGTACTTGGTCTTGCCTGATTGAGCCCTGCTCTTTCTTCTCTCTTTGCTGTGATCATTTATGAATATGTGCCTTAATGCCAGGACATTGTCAGCCCCTCTCTGAAATGTTCCTTCTCTGTTTCTGAATTTCCTACAGCATCTGGTGAAGTGCCTTGTGGTGGGTGTCTATGATTGCATAGTAAATCAGATTAATATACATTTATTTTCTTAACTTCTTTATTTTACTGCCTGGGATGTCAAGAATATTGGACAATGAGGAATGGATCTTTATCAATATAATATTGAAAGGCAAAAGCTCAACAATCTGATTCTAGTTGATTGAGGCATTTTTCTAGCAGAGGTCTATTTAAAGGAGAATCAATACAAAGATGGAAAAATCAAAACAAATTTAATTCTTAGATTTTCATCAAAATGTGAAGATTTGCTTTCTTCAGAGGATTTATCTTTCAAAAGAAAAATAATGTTACTTTGAAATAGCAATACATCTTTTCAGTGTTCAACAGAAGCAAAATCTCTTGTTGTCAAACAGGAATGTTCATCTTTTTTCCCTTTGCAAAATCTTATCAGGATATAAAGTGTTGGTAAAAGAAGAGAAATGAGTTCTCTTTAGATTCTTTGTGTGGGTTTTGAATATTTGATAATTTTTAAAAAATGTTTCTTAACTTCAAATTTATTTTATTTAATTTTCCCATTATGTTATTGATTTCTCATTTTGTTCCATTGTGATTAGAGAACATACTTTGTATGACTTTAATCCTTTTAAATTTATTGCAACTTGCTTTGTGATTTAACATAAGGTCTCTCCTGGAGAATGTTGTTTATGCCCTTGAGAAGAATGTGAATTCTGCTGCTGTTGGTTGTCATGTTTTATAGATATCTGTTTGGTCTAACTGGTACATGCTGTCATTCAAGTCTTCTATTTCTTTTTCAGTCTTTGGTCTAGTTCTGTTCTTATTGAAAGTGGAGTGTTGCAGTCTCCAATTATTATTTTTTAATTATTTATTTCTCCCTTTAATTCTGACAGTTTTTGCTTTATGTACTTTGGAGCTCTGCCATTAGATATATGTGCTTAGGTATATATATATGCTTATAATTATTATATCTCCCTGGTGGATTGACTATTACAAAATGTCCCTCTTGATCTTTAGTAACATTTTAAAGAACTTTTATGTCTGAAACTAGTATAACCATACCAGCTTTCTTACGGTTTCACTTTGCATGATAGGTCTTTTCCTATCCTTTTCCTTTTAACCTCTCTGTGTATTTGATTGTAAAATGTGTCTCCTTTAGATAACACTTAGCTAGATTTAATTTTTTCATCAATTTGACTTAGCATTAGATGGTTTAATCCATTCACATTTAATTTTATTATTGAGAATATGTGGTACTGTTTAACTTTTTTGTCTTTCTTGTGTCTTACCTTTTTTCTCTCTATTCATCATTTACTTCTTTCTTTTGCATTGACTATTTTCTAGTGTAATATTTTAATTCCTTTAATGATTTTTAACTATTTTCTTTTGAATTATTTTCTTATTGATTGCTCTAGGGCTTATGTCTTCAGTTATCCAAATCTACTTAAGATTTATACTAACTTAATGTCAGTGAAACATATAAACATTGTTTCTCTATAGTTCTATTCCCTCTTTTTTGTTCTTTTGTTCTTATAACTATTAACATCTATGTTACAAACCTAATGATACATTTTTGTAAATATTGTCTCTATTCATGTTACAAATCTAATGATATGTTTTATAATTATTACACTGTATAATTTTGTCTTTTGAAGAAGCAAAGGGCACGCCAGTTTAGTGTCTTGCTCTCATGGAGCTTACCAACCTCCTCCTAATTGCTTGCCATCAAAATCTCCATTGATTTCAAGAGTGCTTTTGGGCTTGAACTTCCTCATGCTTCATTCATAATAAAGCTCATTCCTTTAGAGCTTTGGAGATCTCTGTTCCCATGGCCTGCCTCTACTCCTAGAGGAAATCTCTTAGGCTCTGGTGCTGAGCGTTGGAGCAGTGACCTGCTTCTCTCAGAGTGATACTCCTGGTTTATATGTGGGGAGCTAGGTGGGGGAAGTAGCCTCTGGCCTCCTCCTTTTATTGCCCCTAGAGTTGAACCGCTAACCTACAAGCGAACAAGTGTGGGCAAGAATAATTAAGCACTCTTGGCTTTCTGTGCCTGAGGCAGTGCCTCTGCCCTCTGACTTGGGGATGGAAGAGGGAAGGGCTCCCTGACTTCTGGGTTCTACTCACCTGGAATTTAGCCTCTGCAACATGGAAGTGGTGGTGGCAGGGAGCAATGAGAAATGCCGGTTGTCTGTGCCTCCGGGGGAGATACTGTAGCCCTGGGCTACAGAGAAAACCATCTTTTGGCCACACCGCAAAGTAGATATTCCATCTACTGAGCAGGGCTGGGTTTGGAGGGGTAGGTGAAGAATGGGTTGTGGTTCAAGTGTCATGGACTCTCACTGGTCTTATGGATATTTAGTAGATTTTCTTGTATATATGAGTCTTCATTTGCTGTATGCACTTAGCACAATTTCTAGAGGGTTAAACTTTTTTTTTTGAAATACAGTTTTTACCAGTTATGGATGTTTCACTGGAGCGCATGCCCAAGAAGCACCGCATACCACTTTTTGGTTGTCATCTTTTTGATATTCCTTTCATTTTTATTATAATATTAATAACTATTTTTTTATTGAGTTTACTTTGTTCTTGATGCATTATTATTTCCATCAAAGAATATGTTCTTGACTCACCCAATTACATATAATACTTAGAAAAATATATTCCTCTGATATTTTGGACTCATTTGAGAAATACACTTCTTACAAATAAGTCCCTTTCCTATGAAACATTAAATTAAGCCATGTTCAGTCAGAATAATTGAATCCAGTTATTTCACTGAGTGAGTTGGAATCTTCTGTTAAAGTGTTTCAAAGTATTTTCCAGGGACTACCTGATTCAGACTGAGATGTTTAGAAAGCAGACTTTGGGGCTCAACTCTACACTAGCTCTTGTGCAAGTAGACTAGTGGAGGTATTCAGTTCATTCGTGGGCTAAATGAAATTAATACAAACTTGGTTAATGCAGACCTTAAGTAAGCATTTACTGAATAAAAACTTGTGGAAGTCCCTATTCTGGGACTGATGATATAAAAAGAATAAGACCATTTCCTGAAGGAGTATATACTGTTTGTGAGAAGATTAAGCTGGTAGGAGAGACTGTTATATAGTAACTTGATGTATAGTATAGTTTACATTAATTTTATTAAAATTATATACACAGGGCATTGGAGCAAGTCATGCTTCCTCAAGTAGCCTATACCTATACCCATGCACACCCACACCTCCCCCCCCACACACACACAATGTGCCTTTATTAAAAAGAAGAGCTGAAAAGAGACTAGGGGAAAAAGAAAGCTAGAAAATCATTTAGAGACCTACTTCTCATAATTGGCAGATTCGTATGCTGGTGATTTTTCCTGTGTTCTTTCTGTGATGAAATGAATAATAACTGACTACAGAGAAGGGCAGAATAGGATAAAGTTTCTGTTTGGACGTGTTCAGTGGTTTTGTTTTGTTTAATCTGCAGCCTGGTTAATCTTTTACTAGATAATAAAGAGTTGAGTAACTATAGAATTAGAGCCCTGTTGAATGACCTGTCTACCAGCACCCAAGCAGATGTTTTTTGGTGGTTTGGCTAGTACGATTGTACAGAATATTTGGGAGCTTGGCTCTTTTGCCTTTTAACTTCCCATCAAAGTGCCTCTGTGTGTTGCTGGCATGCTGGTTGTTTTGTGCCACCGTGGTCATGGCATTGTGTGTTCGTGGAGCCCAGTCAGACTCACAGCCTGGAGGGCTGAGATGACGGGCATGTGGTGTGATGTTTTCTTATTTTGAAACAAGCTGGCTTTGCACATACCTGTGAACAAATTTCAAAGTTGGCACTGCCACACAATCAGAATTGGAAAAAAGAAACATAATGTTTATTTGAGCACCAGCTACCTGTCAATTTCTGTGTTACAGAAGCTGTAAGGCCCACACTGAAACCGCCAGGCTGGGTGTACCATCCCCCTTCTTTACACGGAAGGAAACTGGTTCCAGGCGCTGGGTCACCTGCTTAGGTACCATAGCTAGGAGCTGCTGGAGCCCAGACTTCACCATAGCTGTGGTCAGCCTGTGTTCCTCTGCCTCACCCCGTAAGCCTACAGAAGGCCCCTGCGGTGACTCTGCAGATGTGCTTCTGTGAGTCATGCTCTTCTGGTAATAACCACTGAAGAGTATTTGCCACCAGGTCCTTTGCCCATTGTAGGCGAGATTTTATGGTATATCTCCCTTTAAGAAATCCAGCAACTTGTAACAGGAAGTGTCCTCTTGCCCCATAGGTCACACCTTTCCTTAGGCCTTAGAATAGGGTTCTTGGGGTTTCCTCATCTCATCTGCCTAATTAGACTGTGAACTTCTGCAATGGGGGGTCGGGGAAGGGGTGGACGGAGGGGCAGCCTCTCTTCTGTGACCCTCCGAAGCAGCTAGCCCGCAGCAAGGGGCCCTTTCTCCCAGAGACTTGTCTGTGAATGTGCCCAAGCCTGCCCTGCAGGATTAATTGTGGTGTTGATGGCACAGCTGGCTTAGTATTCACACTCTGTGCCATTCTCTATCTTGTCTGTCAACTGAGAATAATTATTTTTTTTTTTTTGGATTGCGTTCATTTTAGCAGATTTAAAGAAAGTCTCCGGTTCAAACGCTGCCAAATCGAATCTACCGAAATCCGGCCTTCGCCCTCCTGGGTACTCGCGTCTGCCGGCAGCCAAGCTGGCCGCCTTCGGCTTCGTCCGGAGCTCCAGCGTGTCCTCGGTCTCCAGCACCCAGTCCGAGAGCAGCGCACAGGCCGACCAGGGCCCACCGGCCGCCAACCGTAAGTGGCGGGCAGGACCCCGCGCTTCACGCAAGCCAGCGGACTTCGTAACTGGGGTTCGTTTACGCTTCGTGGGAGGTTAAGACTTTGGGTCGAATGCCTTAATCTGCCATGTTGGGATTTTTAAAAAATCATATACTGGATAAAAATAACCAACTCGGTACTGTCATTTTCATGGGGGAAATAATGTGCTAGCAAAAAAATTTAAATTACTCTTACAGTCTAGACAATGACTTAATCTAGGGATGGATTCCAAGAGCTCCTTTTTACTTCTTGGCTTCCAGATAAGAAGTCAAAGAAATATCCTCAGATGGGTATGACTACATTGCGCTATCATGAAACATATTAGGTATTAAATATTAATTGAAAAAATAAATTTTTTTGTGATTACCTGTAGTAATACCAAATGAGTAGAGCATTTGACTGAATTTCTAAAGGTTATTGAAATGATGTTAAAAATAGAGAAGCACAGCTGGGTTTCTTCTAGTCCGTGCCCATAAACGTCCACATGGGCTGAGAGGATGTCACCAGGCCTATTTCCTCAGACTGACGTGGTAGATGGGATTTTAAAGCATGAATTAACAGCCTCCAGGGAAAGTCACAAGGGCCACTTCCCTAAAGAAGGTCTGGAGGCTGCCCCAGTCTGCCCAGCCTTTGATACCGGAGCCCATCTTAGCTGTGTCAACTTTAAAGCCACTGTTTTTGGATCTGAAGCCTTGACATCTTGGATGCCAGCTAGCAAGAACTTGCCAGAGGGCAGGATGGGCTTAGAGGTGTCAGTGGGGAGAGGTGGTTGGAAGGGATTAAACACTTGAAATTGAGTTGGAAGAGAAAAAAGAGAGAAGAGAATGCATTTTTATTTATTTATTTATTTTTTCAATTTACTTTCTCCAAGCTTGCTCTTTCTCTGTCCTTGGATTTACAGAAATGTCTGGAGCATGTGTACCTTTACCTTCTAAATTTTGGTCTACCTTTATCTTGATGTGTTTATAAGTGGTATTTAGAGGTTACTTGCTCATTTGGTTTCTGGGACGTGCTGTGGTTCAGACACTGCTTTCACGTACGGTTCATTTTAGGAATACCACTGCGAGGAGGGACTATATCACTGCATAGTAGATGTCTCAAAATCTGAAACATGCAAAAGCACACTCCTTATTTTTAGATATATGCATATCAGCAGTCTGATAATACAGGGGAGCTCCTGTAGGTCTTCATTCTAGTGATGTGATTTCCAACAGTAGCTTTCTTTTTTAGAGAGAGCATGAAAGAAAATTTTCTTATCTTTTCAAGGAAGGAGTTAAGGTTTTGATTTCTTAAAACAAACAAAAAATTAACCTTAGGTAAGTTGAGCCATGCCCCCATGGCAGCAGCTTTTGCTAAAGGAGAGCTGGCAGGTGTGGAAGGAATAAGTCCAGGTGTCCTTGGGGCATAGACTCTGGAGCTCCCCACAGAGACGAGAGTGTTAACGTGCAAGAGAAAATAACTTCTTACTTGAAGATTTCTTATTAAAAAGTAATATCTGCTCTCTTCAGAATTGTTTTTTATTTTTGAAAAACAGTATTTTAGGATTGTTCTGCAGTGATCTGCCACCTGCTCTGTGTAAAATTTGTACCTGACCAATAGACCACAGAAAACACATGTATTTGGGTTGATGTCTGAGTACCATTAGCCAGATTTGGTGTCAAGAAAACCTTTGTTCATACTCTTTAGTGAAGTGGTGCTGCTTTGATCGCAGGGTTAAGGAAATTTGACATTTGCTGCAGCTCCTGGGAGAGCTGTAAGCCTAGGAGCAAAGCATTGCCGGTTCACCATTCGAGGAAAGAGCCGATGTGACGTCAGAGTGGGTTCTTTTTTTCTTCTGGGAAAGTTGCTCTTTATTCAGTGTCTGTCCACACTGACTGTGGATGTGCTTTAAGTGATTCACTCTGTACCTCTGAATGCTCTCCAGGCTGCCTGCCTATGGCTCCTCTTTTGAGGAGCAAGTGTTGGTGAGTGTGGAGGGGCTGCGCCACGCGGCACCCTGACGTGAGGTGGCGGTGCATTTGCATCTTGACTGTCCTGCGTGGAATCTGCCCTCCACCCTGGGCTCGGGGGCCCATGCCATTAGCTCAGCCCCACTGGGCAGAGGTTCGCCTTGGCTCTCTACATCAAGTGCCCTTCTATGTCTTTTTCCTTTTTCATAAGGATTTGCAAATGGAGCAGACACAGGAACATGAATTATCTTCATGGTTCCCCAGAACTCAGGGGTGTCTTAACCATCCCGTTGAACTCCCTCATTTTATAAATGAGCAAACTGGGATCAGAATGAGTTCTGAGTGCTTTTCCTCTGTACTCAGTTCTTAAAGCTGCCATGATTGAAATGTCTGTCCTTTCTCTTAGCAAAGTGAATCCAAGAGTTAGAGTTGCCTTGGGAGGTCCCTGGGGCCAACCCCACCTCTCCATGCCCTTCAGCGAGCCCCTGCAGGAAGACATGAAATGATGGGAGCCAAGTCATGAGGAAGGAACCAGCTCTGGGCCTGGCAGCTCTCTCTCATTGTTAGGAAGCACTGTCTATGGGTTCTGACTGCCTCCTTGCAGTTTCACGCTAGTAAATACAGACTCTTTACCTTCCCCCATGCTTCCTTGAGGCAGTCCTAGAATGACTGTAGGCAGTTCCTTTCATTCCTTTATAGGTTTGTTTTATGAAGATTTTGAATTTGGCCCATTTCAAGACCCAAATAAGACTTCAAGTTTACTTATGATTTACAGATTATTTTTTTAGATTTTAATTGAAGGCCATGAAATGAATCTCTAAATTCATATCATAGCCTTTGAGCACTTATGTTCATGACTCATCCAGTGTGTAGCTCAAAATTATTTGACAATTTTTAGATAAGGAAAAAAAGTCCTTAAGATGCCTTAAGTGATAGAAACTTAAAGAGAAAAGCAATACTGTAATATTTAGTGTTGGTAATATACTGTAGCCTAAGTAGACCTTGTTGTTAAATTAATCAGTAATTAGGTGTAGACTTGATTTTTTTTCAGCAGGTGGATAAGTGTAATTTAAATTCAAAACATTTGGGGATAGGGAATTATGTCACAAAAAATGGTAGAGTAGGGTGCTCCAAGAACCCTCCACTGAAAAAACCAGGATGCTGGTGAAAAACATTTGAACCAATTTTTTGGGGACTCTGGCCTGTAATCAAATACTTAAAGAAACCAGGGAGTGCTTAATGAAGAAAGAAAGAGGCTGTAAAAATTCAGTAAGAGAGTATTGTGGTGCTTCCTCTCAACTGCCTACTCCCTATTCCCCAGCTCGGTGGTGGCAATGGAGACAGCAGTCCATGTTCCTGATGCAGCTTGCTGATGCTGGGCCAGGGTCTGCAGGGTGGGGTTGTGGTTGGGGTCAATAATGATCTTATTTTAGAAGCAGTTGTGGACATGTGTTTTGATATGTCTGGGAGGTGCCCTCAGGGGCTGGTATAGAGGCTCCCCATATTTTTGCTACTACCCTTTCCCCCAGGCTTGAGTGGCTTTCCAGGTAGTGTTGAAAGCATTTAAAGCCTGGAAAAGAGGAGGGTGAGGAGGAGGATACTTTGGATAATGAGAGCTTTGAAGGACTATTATGTACAGTACACTCTCCCAGGCTTGATGCATGCTCAGAAAAGACCTGAGAGGACCCTAGACTTGGGCTCCTTCAGCTCCATGAAAGCAGAAGGTGAAGGCTAAGACACAGTTGTAGGTAGTCTGGTTAAATGTTGATGGAGTGTAAGCCAACCTGAAAGACCAGGAGTTTTTCTTTTCCTTTATGTGCCAGGCATTTGAGAAAATTGGTTAGGTCACTGGCTGACTGCTAAAATAACTGAATGATATTTTGCTGACTACACACAATGAGGAATATAGTCTTTGCAAAATAAATAGAAACCATCCATCAGGAAGCCCAGGCATTAGTTATAGTAAACAAAGACTTTGAACCAACTATCTAAAATATTCCCAAAGACCTAAGTAAACCATGGACCAAGAACTAAAAAGGAAACCAGAAGAATGATGTAAGAACAAATAGGTACTATCAATAAAAAGACAGAAATTGTGAAAAGGAAACATAGAAATTCTAGAGCTGAAAAGTACAATAGCTGAAATGAAAAACTCACTAGATGATTTCAACAGCAGATTCAAGCAAGCAGAAGGGGAGAATCAGTGAACTTGAAGATGGGCGAGGTCCTCCATGACTTGACCTTAGTCTCCTTCTCACCTTTACCTTGTACAAACTCCTGATACATATCATCAACTAGCTAATTAGAAATGTTGACATTTTCCTCTGAGGGCTTTGTGTTTTCTGCCTTTGGGTCTTGGTTTACACCATTCATCTCTGCAATAGTTCTGTCTCTCCACCATTTCTATCTTCAGATGCTATCCTATTCATGTGCAGGTCACATACTGCTTCCTCTAAAAAGTCTTGTGAATACAAAGAGAACTTTTCTTCTAGAAACTCCTAGGACTTTTTGCTTGTATCATTTTGTGGATTACCACATGCTGTCTCATTTAGTTATTTTTTGTCCTATCTTCCCTGTACACTGTAAGCTCCATGAAGATATCTCTTAATAATTTTGGTATCCTTTGGACTACCTAGAACAGTCTTTTACACCAGTAGAATTTCAATAGAAATTTTGTCTCTTATCTAAGAGTATGGAAAAAGAGATACCTTTGAGAGTAACTTCAGTGGCCTCAGAAGTATTCTGAAATTGGAACACATTTTCACTTTATTCACAAGTATGACAATTCAGCATTGTGACATTTTTTTAAAAGATTTATTTTGTTTATTTATTCCCCCCACCCCCATTTGCAGTCCCTTTAGGCTCTCTGTGTCCATTTGCTGTGTGCTTGTCTTCTCTTTAGGAGGCACTGGGAACTGAAACCGGGACCTCCCATGTGGAAGAGAGGTGCTCAATCACCTGAGCCACCTCAGCTCCCTGGTTTGTCGTGTTTCTCATTGTCTTTCCTCTTTGTGGTTCTTTCGTTGCATCATCGTGTTGTGTCAGCTCGCCATGCCTGTCCACCATGCCAGCTCACCTTCTCTAGGAGGCATTGGGAACTGATCCTGGGACCTCCCATGTGGGAGGTTGAAGCCCAATCATTTGAGCCACAATTTGCTTCCCAGCATTGTGGTTTTCAAGATTTTTCTGAGATCTCTAAAATGTTGCTTTCATTGAGTGTGGTATATCTATAGATAACCTATAAAACTCAAAAAGTAGAAATGATAGTCATGTAAAGTATATTTAGAGATAAATCATTATGTAGACTGGTCTAATTGTCTCACAAATGTATAATAACCTATATATCTCTTTACATATAATTAGTTATTTTTAAAGATTTGGGCTAAAACCCTATTGTTGTGACTATAAGAGAATTTCAAAGTTTCAAAAATAAGATGTCTTGGTTTGGAGAGATTAGATATTCTCATTCAGTTCCTGAGTTGTACTTTTTGTTTTAATACTTTAAAAAGTAAATGTTCTTTTAATTATTTAATAGGATTTGGGTTCTGGGGATAATCTGAAGTGGGAAGTAGTCCTTTTAGAAGGTTAAAATGAAACTAAGGGTTAATATAAAAGCTTTTTTTCAAAATTAACTTAAGCATTTACAACCCTGAATACTACAAAAAAAAAACATTTACGTATGTAACACATTTGATTTTCTACATCTGAAGTGCATTTTGAATAAGATCAGAATTGACAAGAAGTATTACTGATAACTTCTATAGAAAAAAAGTCATTGACCTAACTCATCTTGCACTGATGAAGAGTCATTTTTTATTCATGGAAAAAGGAGCTGAAGGTGACTTGTGAGATCAGATTTCTGAGATACTGTTGGCTATTTGAGATTAAGCTTATCAAAGGCTTTGTCCTTACCTTTCAAAACTCTAGGGAAATGACCAGGTCCTCCTAGAGATAGCATTAGAAAGTATTTGTGATTTGTTTTGCTTTGTTTTTGAGAAAGTTAACCATTTATGTTTGTAACTAAGATAAACTGCAAGTTTGATTGGATTAGTCAGGGTTCTCCAGGGCAGCAGAATTGATTTAAAGGAATGGGCTCCTGTGAATGTGGGCATGGGCAAACCTGAATTCTATAGGGCAGGCTGCAAGCTGGGAACTCCGATGATGGTTTTGGATGAATTACCCAGGAGAAGGTGGCTGGTTGAAGGACAGCCTGTGGGCTGGTGGTGGGAGGAGGTACGTAAAGGAAGGTCAGGACTGCCTGGCTCAGTGCTCCTGTGGTACATCTTCAGATTTAATCATTCCCAACCTTTATTTTCCTACACTGGTTTTAGGTAATGACAACTTTCTGGATTTGCTTTAGAATACTCCAGCAAAGAGTTTGAAAAAGTAGAAGGAGGTGGGAAATTGATGAAAAAACATTGGCACATTTTTGATAATTCTTGAAGCTGAGTGATGGAACTATGAGGGTTCTTTAAACTTTTTACTTCACTTGTTTGGGTAGGTTTTAAAATGTCCATAATAGAGCATTAAAAACCCCACTTCTGTTGGTTTGGGGCTTCATTTCTTAAGAGGAAAGATAGTACAGTGGTTCAGGATATGGACTCTGGAGAGAGACTGTCTGGGCTTGCATCCTACCTCTGCCCTTTGTTAGCTCTGTGACTTGGGTGCCTCTGCTTCCTCATTGTAAAATAAAATAATTATCTTACCTACCTCATAGGGTTGATGGGAACATTAAGTGGAATAAATGTATGTAAAGTGTTTAAAATAGGCCCTGATGTAATAATGATAACATTTCAGTGCCCATTTCTACCCTTTGGCTATTTGCATTAAGTTCTGTGTTGAGAAGGCTTCAGAGGCTCAGTGGGAAAAACACCATGATGGGTTCATGATGCCTGATATGTGGCAAGGAAAGTGCTAATCTAGGCACTACATAAGACAGTGAAAGGACATTCACTCCAGTTCTGACTTTTTATAATCCCCTCTCACATGTGCAGTGCATGCCTTTCTGAGCTTTAATCGAAACGTATGTCATTTATGAGACATTTGGGTGGCAGTTCTAGGAGTTGCTGAGTTTTCATGGGAATGTCTTTGGGGCTATAAGCTTGTGGTTGCTTGGATAGTTATAAAATATAGGCAAGGAGAGCCATATTTTGATTTCTTTATTGAAAGGGGCTCTGCCACATCCTTAACATGATATCATTTAAGAAAAGACATTCATTTGGGTTCCCATTAAATGAAACATATTTATGCATGGTGACTAATATATCGTGTACTCATCTAAAGCTGATGGCATTTAAAACCTGGGCTCAGAATAGACACTGAGAGTTGGCTCTGGTTTTATTTCTGTGCCTTTCCAGTGTCTGTTGGGAAAAAATGGGAGCACTTGCTTTTGCTGTGTAAAGGGCTTCACACAGCTTCACATTGTGCTAGCGTCTAACTTCCACTCAAGTAGAGTTTTACTTGATCAGATATGTCAACCCAGTTTGGGTGGGTGGGGAAAAGAGAAGTGTGAGAACAAAAACCCAAATAAGCTTCTGATTTTCTCTGGAAATGAAGAAGTCAAACAAATATCGCTGATGGATTTAAATATCTATTTCCCTGGAATCTGTAATGAAGCAATTTAACATATTCTTTATAAGGAAAAAAATAGAATCATTTTCACTGAGGCTTGCTGTTAATTTCCCCCCATTATTCCCACACATTCAGTTCTTTTTCTTTTCTTCCTTCCCACACATTTACAAAGGAGAACATGGTTTTTCTGAGTATTGTTCTGCAATGCCTATATGAGAATATTTTCTTTACTGCTAAAGTAACACCTAGTTTATCCACCTTGATACAGATATCTGGCCCAAACTGTTAGAAATTACATTGTCTCAAAATGTTTGTCAGGGTTATCAGTGCTGCATTCTAGAATACGGCTCATTCAAGATGTTTAATGAAGAAAGGATGACCTTGACCTATGGAAATAATAGTTAAGAAATATGTCACACTTGCATACAATATTCATTAAAATCAACATTCATGGTATTAGAATTTTCTTTGGGAAAGTTAGCTTCACTCGACTCTGTTGTGTTTTTTTTTTTTTAATTTATTTTAATGTTGGGAGCAATTGGACTAAATGATTGGATCATTTCTGACTCTGAAGAACTAGGATTCTGAGGTTTTATCCTGTAAAGAAAAAATAGGCCTATTTGTGGTTTTTGAGTGGTGAATAATCAGAACTGCATTCCAGGAAAATAAATACAATAATGGCAAGTAAAGTGTTTGAAGTAAGGGGACCAAAGGTGAGAGATCTTAGTTCTTCCATAATTAGGAAGGTTTCCTTTCTGGGTGAGACCTTGTGTTTACTATTTTTTCCTATCATAATGAGATGGAAATTTCAGGAGCAGACAGCAGCCCAAGGGTTTCACCGCCCCTGTTCTCCTCTAAAAGGCAGGACCGTGAGTTATTTGGAAGTTGCCTTTATTGCCACTGGCCTCTGCCTAACGCTGGGCACCTTCAGCTATTGGTGCGGCGCTGGCGCAGAGGTGGGGAGGCCGAGGAGGGCGAGAAGGCGAGGGGAATGTTTTCCTACCTTTATTGCTTGTATCTTAGCAGAGATGACAGGTCAGAAGTAATATTCTGCCACAACTCTAACTCCTCTTAAGGGCAGGGAAGAAATATTAAAAAAATAAGCAAGCATAACTTCTAGATCAATATTGACTTCTCAAGGGAACTCTGTCAACAGCACCTGCTATCTTGCATGGTTATAAGATGCATGGGCTTTCTTCTGGGAAGGTTGGTAAAGATCCTTGTAGTACCTTCCTAAAAGCAGTACACGGGGCACAGAGTGATAACATGTTTGCTTTCAATGAGAAAGAATATAATAGACCTGATGAAGTCAGAGGCCCCTTTGGGCTCCTTTGACCGGCAGCAATTGGCAGGAAAATGTGAATGGATGAAATTGGGATGGGGAGTGGCAATAGAAATGGAAAAAAGGTCCAGATGTGAGAGTCAGAACCAAGAAGCTTACAGCACCCAAGAGAAAGGGTTGGTACTGGGAGGACGAAGGTGCAGCTGCGGGTACAGGAGGTGGAGTGGCTTGGAGGGGTGCGGTAAGTTCAGTTCTGGCCATGTTGAGGTCCCAGACCTTTGTGCAATGCGTCCAGACAATCTATAGAACTACCTGGCTGAATTAAGGAGTGTGGCCATGGAATAAGTAATGCTTGAACCACGAATGACCTCAGCGAGAGAGTGTATGTAGAATAAGATGGGAAGAGGGCTGAAGACAATTCTGTGGTACCCATCTACCTTTATAGACCAGAGACAGCATGGCCAGAGGGGAGGTATGGCCAGAGGCAGGACAGCCTCATAAGCTGTCAGCATCACCAAAACCAAAAGCAGAGAGGAGTTTGTGGAAAGAGATGGTCAGCCAGTGTTTCCTGTGCTGCAGAGGACGTGAAGTTTCAATATGGAGAAAAATGGGCCTTCAGACTTAGTGATTAGGAGGTTGCCGGTGGCTTTGAAGTGAGTTTGAACAAGGTGTGAGCAGATAGCAGGTGACAAGGGGGTGACGAAGATGGAAGTAGAAAGTACATACTACTCTTAAGACATTTGATGGAAGAAAAGAGCAAGGGCCATTGCTTGGTAGAGTAGCAGGGAAAGTTTTCTTGTTTTGTTTTTGGTTTAGCTTTTTTTTTTTTTTAAGATTTATGTTATTTATTTCTCTCCCCTTCCTGCCCCCTGTTGTCTGCCCTTTGTATCCATTCGTGGTGTCTTTTCTGCATCCGCTCGCATTATCAGGCAGTACTGGGAAACTGCTTTGCTTTTTTATTGCGTCATCTTTCTGTATCCGCTGTCCGTGTGTGTGGCGCCACTACTGGGTGGGCTGTGCTTTTTTTTTTCCACGAGGGGCGACTCTCCTTGTGGGAGGCTCACTCGATGCGCATGGGGCGCCCCTATGCAGGGGCAGCCCTGCGTGGCATGGCACTCCTTGTGTGCGACAGCACTGAATGTGGGCCAGCTCTTTTTTTAAGCATACTTAAGCATGCTTATGTTTTGAGAGGAAGGATCCAGCAGTGAGGGGAGCTTGGAGATGAAAGCAAGTGAGGGTGAAAGATGGAGCAATTCACGAAACAGGTAGGAGGGGATGATATCAGATGTACAGGTGGGAAGGGTAGCTGTGAAGTCAGGAAGGAAGGGACAAAGAAAGGGACTGGTGAGAAATTTTGGAGAGAAGGAAAAGAGCTCCAAGGAGTTCACACTAGCTAGCCTCATGTGTTCCAAGTCATTAAACAGTGCGGTTTTTGTACTTTTGCACCTCAAAGGAATTTGTCAATAAAATGAAAAGGCAGCCGACTCTATGAGAGAAAACATTTGGAAATCACATTTCTGATAAGGGTTTAATATCCATGATTCTATTGTTGCTATAACTCAACATTTGAAAGACAACCCACATAAATAAAAAATGGGCAAAAGACTTAAGTATACATTTGCCCAAAGAAGAAATACACATGGTGAAAAAACACATGAAAAAATGTTGAACATCACTAGCAATTAGGAAAATGTAAATCAAAGCTATAATGAGATATCATTTCACACCTATCAGAAAGGCTACTTTAAAAAAGAAAACTACAAGCCATGTAGAGGATGTGGAGAGATAGGAACAATTATTTACTGTTGGTGGGAATGTAGAATGGTACAGCCACTGTGGAGGACTGTTTGATACTTCCTAAAGAAGTTGAATATAGATTTGCTACATGACCCTGCAATACCATTACTGGGTATATACCCAGAAGAACTTAGAGCAGTGACACAAACAGACATCTGCACACCGATGTTCATAGTGGCATTATTCATGATTGCCAAAAGATGGAAATAACCCAGGTTGGCAATCAACTAATGAAAGGATAAGCAAACTGTAGTATATACACATGATGGAATATTATGCAGCTGTAAGAAGAAATGAAGTCATGAAGCATATACCAACATGGATGAAACTGGAGGACATTATGTTGAGAGAGGCAAGCCAGACACAAAAGGACAAATATTCTATTATTGCACTATTATGAACTAAATATATTGTGTAAACTCATGGAGTTAATAACTAGAATATGGGTCACCAGAAAATAGAATGAGGCTAGGGAATGGAAAGCTGAGGGTTAACTTGTGCAGAACTGGTGAAAAGGTTGTGTGTTAATCTTTGGAAATGAATAGAAAAGGTGAAAGCACAACATAATGTTTGTAACTAGCAGTACTATTGTGTGGGTGTGACATTGGTTTAAAGGGAAAGTCTAAGTCATGTGTATTATTAAAAGGAAAGCTAATAAAATGTAACATGAGATGGTATAGCATAGTAAAACCTCATGTGAAATATGAATATGGGTAATATTGCATATATAAGACTGTTTTTCTTTGAAATGTTATGTATGTTAATGTTATAAGATGTTAATATCAGACAAAAACAAAACAAAAAAATCATTATGCTAGGTGAAAGAAACCAGACACAAAATACTATGTTTTGTATGATTCCATTTATATAAAATATAAATATGAATCAATGTATAAAGATGGAATTTAATTAGTGATTAGGACTGGGGAAGGATAAAAGGATTAAGAGGTGACTGCTAAGGGTGTGCAGTCTTTCATTTTGGAGTAATGAAATTGTTCTAAAAATTTTTGTGGTGATGAATGCACAACACTGTGATCATACTAAAAGCCATTGATGCACACTTTGGATAGAATGTATGGAATTTGAATATTTCTCAATAACACCTCTTTAAAATTAGCTTGTACTTTTTTTTTAAAAGTAGGGTTTTTGCAAGTAGCAACTCAACCATGATAGACTTGGAGGCATGGAATTTCATAGAGTTAAAGTTTATAATGATTGATTTAAGCAATAAAATACTGAGTCACAGGTGAATGGAGAAAATTACAGAGTTACGGAGAAGGCTCATTTGAGGGTGGATAACATGATTTTTTATTGGAAACAATCTACCAGATTTTATCACTGTCTCCAGTGATGCTGGGAGATTGCAATTCTCTCCAGGTATCATCCCTGGTACATTGTAAATTACACAATTGAGATTCCAGAGTGAATATATAATGTGTCTCAGAAGCTTTGAGTCAAGTGATGTTTAAATACAACTCTGTGGATGCAAAGGTGCTGGTTGGAGAAGAGATGAATTCCTAGTGCATAGCTAACAGAGGTATTTCTCACTTGCTGGTTTGTAACAGGGCCCTTGTGCATCTCCGCATCAGCACTGTCCAGTAGAACTTTCTGCGGTCATGAAGTGCTCTCTAATACGGTAGCCACTGGTCACGGTGGGGAATTTAGCAATTGAAGTGTGAACTAAGGAAATGAATTCCAAATCTTGTTTAATTTTGGTTACTTTAAACCCAAAGAGCCACAGTGGCTACCCCAGGGGACAGCACAGCTCCAGTAGTATTATCAGTTTAGGCTTGCTAAAAGACATAGTGCTTCTGAGCATAGCTTCTTTAAGATTCATGACGGTAGTCATTTTTTCCTCTGTGTGGAAGGGTCCCACATGATACCGTGACAACTAGCTCTTTGGGATCCTGGGTTGATTACACAGAAGTAATGTAGATCACTGATTTGATGCCTTTACAGCTTCACATAGAGGTTTGGGGCTGGGGAGACTCTTAAAACCACAAACTCTACCTATATCCTGGAATGGTCGTTTTCATGCCATTGACCAAAGGGGCTGGATAAATAATTGTCCCATCCTCTTTATGATGAGGGTCACAAATGAGAACAGTAGAGTAAGGGAATTCAACCTTTTGTTGAAGGTACTTTTATTGGAGTATAAATATAATAAATTAATACCACTTTGTGTAGGCAGAGGTGAACAGTATCCAAACTAGAAAGAAAAAAGTGGGAAAAGGAAAGAGAAAGCTATTAAGTCTAAGGGAAGAAGGAGAGAGTAACAGGCAGCAAATGGAGCGCAGACGGTAAGATTCCTGTCCTGTGGAATAACAGATGAGGGCTCTGATGGCATCAGTGCTCCTGTCCGCCTCTTCAGGGTCTCCTTGAAGACCTCCTGTTTAGCCACACCGTGGCCTTGACCTCCCCAAGGCCAAGACGGAAGAAGGGGAGCTGATCTTGAAGCCTGATTTCAATGCAGAGCTTTGGTTCCCTTGAGATGCAGAAATTTATATTTTCAATTAAGGGAGATGCCAGACTACCGATGAACTATGTTTCAAACAGTCAGAAAAATATTTCTTAAATGGGCACTTATAGAGAAAAAGAAAACTTCATTTCTGTTAAATGCACATCTTATCCTGTGAACACGCAGAGAACAGAACTATTAAATAACTTGAGGCACCAAACTTTGCATTTTCCTAAGCAGGAGCAGACTGAATTGAACATGGACAAGGTGTAAGAGAAACACATGAATTGTAGATTTTTTTCTTTTTTCTCTTTATTGCATTGTAGATTTTTATCCGCCAGCAGGTACCAGCAGCTGAAATGAAATGCTGTAAACTTGTTGATTAAGGATGTGTATTCCTGGGCCTGGTGAGTGTGGTAACTTTTGGATGCTAAACTGACATATTTTGTTGAACGTCCTACCTGGTTGAATGTGTGAACAGGTGGCACGTGACACGGTTTTGGTTCCTTTGGTGTTCTCAGGAAGAATGGGCTTGCTGCCGGAGGACCGAGGAGCGAGGAGCAGCGTCCGTCAGCGTGAATTTTGCAGGGACATCCAAAGGCCCCTCTCCCATCATGTCATCAGGATGATCTTGACAGGGCTACATGGCAACTAGCCGCTTAATGTGGGACAGTCAACAATCAGTCATGAGGACAAGTCCTCGTTTTGTTTTTTCCTTCAAATTTAGTTGATTGTGTCAAAATTCACAAGAGATAGAGAACCGACTTAAATGTTAGAAAGTCATGTGCACTGAAATTAATGTGAAAGTATATATGAAAATTTGTCTTGTTTCCTCTCCTTTTACCACTTAAATTAGCAAGGCAGTAAAACATACGGAGATGGTCTGCTAGCCAGGAGAACAGAATGCTATCCTCAGTTCTTGTGCTATTAACTTCTTTGGGCTTCTGGTTTTTCATCTGTGAGATGAGACATAGTGGCATGAAACGTTCTTTCCAAATCATTCTTGAAAAGCAAAGTCTCATAAATGTCTAGCTGAATGACACAATGTGTGTGTGTTTATCCTACTTCATGGTTTGGGATCAGCACAGAGCATTGTATCCACCAGGGCTACTGGGTTGTCACTGTGTCTTCACCATTGACTTGGAGATGTCTACCAATTATGTGCTGTTTTATCTTGGAGCATGCCGAGATGTAAATTAAACTCAAGCCAGCTGTCCTTAAGTCCACCCCCACGGCGTGGTCTCCTGAGCCCAGGTCTCTGGTGTGTTAGGGCTGGGTGGGGCTCAGCTCAGATAGCTGCTTACCAAGCATTTCAGGACTTCATGAGGACAACAGGGTAAGCCGAGAACAACTGACCCTAAGGCAGAACTGGAGTTAGATGCGTTTTACTGTGTGATTTTTACTCTAAGTATACGCAATACATTTAAATTCTATGTGGTAGATTTTGATACAAATGTCTACTTCCTCCTCTCTAAGGAACTGTGAGAACCTTCTCCCAGTGTAGGTAAGACGTTGGAATTGCACCTTCTCCCATTAGGGTCCTTCTCCTACGGCTCTACTTAGGTAGTTATTCAACCTGACTCTAGGGTAGGGTTCTTCGCAGCGCTGCTCGTTGCGGACACTTACTCCAGTAAGTCCTGAAAATATTCAGTTCCTTTTCTCTTTTTGCACGGGGGCATTTCCTTATATAGAGAATCCCTGTTACTTTTACCACTTTGAGGGCTTTGCCTTCTTCCTGTGTGCTGGGATTTGTAAGAGCAAAGCTGAGATACTTAAAATCCATTATACACTTACGGAACTTCCTAAGGCGGGCCTGAGGGTAAGACGGGCTCTCTGGTGCAGTGTGGGGGCTGTGTCCCCTGGGCTGACTTTGCCGAGCTGGGACTGTGGGCTTGAGCACCTGAGGTGGAGGCCACCTGCAGCCCCGGGAGGGCCGTGTGCGTGTGGTCCCCGTGCAGAGGAGACGTGGGCCAAGCGTAAGCAACGCCAGTGCCCTCCCCAGGCCCTCTTCTCCCCCTGCTTGGCAGCACCGGCTGCTAAAACGGGGATGCTGGAACAGATGACCACCAGCTGGATGGCTTCCAACAACAGGAATGTGTCGCCTCCCAGGTCCCAGGCGAGGAGTCTGAAATCAAGGTGTCAGCAGGGCTGTGCTTCCTGTCCATCTTGCAGTTCATTGCCCGTGGAGGTGGCCTTGGCGTCCTCGGTCGCAGATGTGGCACTGAGCCTCTGCCCCTGTATCTGGTCTCTTCCCTTCTTATATAAGGACACCAGGCCTTGTGGACCAGGGCCTCCCGACTCCAGGCTGGCCTCGTCTTGACTAACCCCGTCTTTGAAGGCCCCATTTCCTCAGGACCAGAGCTTAGAACAGGAACGTGTCGCCCTTAGCACGCGACAGCCATAGTGCAGGACCCATCAGTCACATCCATGTGACTGCTTGTGTGTGTTCGTCTGTGTAGATAGGTGCGTGTATGTTACACACTCACTGCAGATTGCCAATGGTCCCAGTGAAGTCTCCCCATCCCCACCTTTTGCCCTAGCCACAAACAAGTGTGCCAGGAAAGTGGCCATCCCGGGCCCCCCAGCACGGCCCCCGGGACAGGAGGCTGAGGCTTGAGTCCTTTTCCTGTGCACTTTTTAATAAGAACTGTGGGTGACAGGGAGTTGACTTGTTGTACCCCTACCACTCTCTGCTGCCAGCATCCACTTCCTGATCACTTTGGTTAGAAAATGAGAACTGCCAGCACATCTCAGATGCTGTCAGCTGTGAGGTGTGCCTCTAGAGTTAGTGTCAACCTAGGAGACATCTATGGCCACCAAAAAGGTTTTTAATAAAAGCAAAGGAGCCTGGATGGACCCTGTCAAAACTGTTTCCTTACCGAAGGTGCTTATTACGCTGGCGGTCAAGAAGCAGATGTTTCAAACAGGTGCTACTCGTTGGTGTTCATATGGGAACTGAATGCATGAGAGAGACAGCCTGTGCCTCCCAGCTTTTATTTCTGCTGAGAAAGAGCTGGCTGCCGAGTCACCCAGGCTGGACTGGCCTCTCCATCCCCTGGGCACCCTCCTGCCCTGCACTGGCCATCTTACCACACCCTTTGCTGTATGTTACTTCCAGGAGCTGCCCCTGCAGCCTTCTGAGGAGCACGGCCCTGCCAACCCCTTGACTTCAGACCGTCCCTGAGGCCTGGATGACACTAGCATCTTAGGTTTCATGCAGGTGACAGAGGAGGACGTGGAGGTCAGGAAGGCGGGCTGGCTTTTATCAACGTCCCTGCGTGAATGAGTGACAGACGAGTGATAGAGGCTTCGGTCTGAGAGGCTCAATCAGTGAGTGACCGACAAGTGATAGAGGCTTCGGTCTGAGAGGCTCAATCCATGAGGTACGCCAAGGTGAGAGGCCCTGCAGGGAACTCTGAGTTTGCTGGAGAAAGGGTAGTTGACTCTCAGGCTGTGGCAGGTTGAATTATGTAGCCCAGGAAAAGACACATACTGTTAATCCATCTTTTTGGGTGTGAACCCCTTGTACATAGGACCTTGTGAAGATGTTATTTTAGTTACAGTGTGGCCCATCTCAGTCAGAATGGGTCTTAATCCTATTATGGAAAGAAAGCCATGTGAAGGAACCAGAAGTCTGTGGAAACCAGAAGAGAAAGGAGAGGCTGTCGCCGTGCGATGGGAATGCCAAAGGATCCAGAATGGCCAACCAACTAGCACGCTATGAGCTGTGAACTCCAAGACTCTGAAACCATAAACCAGAAAACGCCTGCTGTCAGGTCTACCCATTGTCTTAGTAGCCCTGAAAACTATGCCAGATATATTGTTGAAGTACTACAATATAGATTAGCAGTGTCCAGAATCAGTTTCCCATGACGTTTGCTTTGCTGAGAGGCTAAAGGAAGGTGAGCTCAGCTGCTCCAAGTACATGGGGGCCTGCTAGCAGCACGGAGATACTTGTTGGGGTTCCTTGTTGTATCCTGAACACAGAAATTTCAGGACCCTGCGCTGCTTTTCAAAGACTTCATGAATAGCCTTGAGGTGGACAGAATGGTGATCAAGGAGACCAGGAGAGTAAGGATCTAGCCACAGGCCCAGGTTATCCCCTTGGACAAATTGCAGTCATCCCTGTGGGTGTCCAGGGACCTGCCTCCAAAGGGAGAAGGTACCAGGTGACTTCCCAAGGCCTTCTGTGTAGCCCAGCCATCTGGTTCCATGACTCCGGAGCAGAAGGTTCTCTGGGATTGCAGTGCCCTAGAACATGAATTGGTTCCTTCTCACAAGCTATTTCAGAAACTATAGGAAAGGCCCCTCATATTTCCCATATATATATATCACACTTTGAAGACATCAGAGTTATGTCCAATAGTGTCAGTGTATGGTGTTGTCAATAAAAATGAATAATTGTAGAGCTTTATACCTAAAACATATAAATATTGCATTTTCTCATTTAAGAAAATGAAATTACCAAAGAAAACTCTTTGGTAATGTTATTAGGATAAAATTCATAGTCTCAGTACATGCATATACATTAGGCCAATTTAACTGAGGAATAAGTTACTCAAAACTAATTTTTAAAAATCTAAATAGTGGTAAGGTTATAGCCATAAAATATCTTATATGTACTTTATAAAAAGAAAAAAAATGATAAATGGGATAATGTATACTAGAAAATAATTAGAGCTCTAATGTTACGGATTTCACATTTCAGAAGCACATATGACAAAAAAATTCTCATATAATCTTTCATGTAATATTTTGAAAATACTTCTTTATGATATTTAGTAACTTTAAAACTTTACTTCATTGAACTTTATAATGTATGGAGAAAAAGTATGTAGCTATGCTATGAAGATAAAAATGTAGGAAAACCAGTAACAGGAAGAAATTCCTAAATCTCTAATTTGGTGTTCCCTCCCCCAGAATTACTTGCCTCTGTTGACTGATGAGAGACCAGGGTCTAATGCTACCCAGTGCCCTCAAGCTTACCAGGGTGGTGGCGTGTCTAGTTTTTAAGCATATGGCTGTGTAAAATTTTATCCAAAAAAAATCGTTCTTGGTAATAACCCCCAAAGAGAAAATAAATTCTTAAAGACTTACAACTACATACGCAATTAGCAAATTTCAGAAGGCAGCCAGATGAGCCTGTGAAGGTTAGCAGTGAAGCAAGGGAATTCACTGCCACCACCAGTAGTTTCTATTGTTTTGCAAATGCTGGCCAAAGCCAATTAGGCAAGGAAAAGGCGTGTATAAATATTGCCAAGGAGGAGACAAAAGTAATTATTTTCGATAAGCTCTTCATGGAAATGCAGAGAAGCTGAAATCAGCTTCTCAGGTTGAGAAAGTAAGTGGGCCAATTGCCAACTGCAAGGTAGGGAAAGCTGTCATGTTCTTTGTATCTGCTAGAAAATATGGCAGAGAAAAAGAGCCACCTACGACAGCAACAAAGAAACAACGAAAATGAAGCTACCGCCGTCCAGGAACTGTGATGGAAGCCGCAGCGCCGCCGAGAGGAGTGGGGCTGGGCGCCGTGGCTCCTGCCCGGCGGTGCTGGGTGCCTTCCGCCCGCCCTGCCCGCCCGGCCTTCCTCCTGCCGCCTTCGCTGCTGCCCACGCCGTCCACTTCATGCCCCCTGCCCTGGCATGCAGGAAGCTGGGCGCCAGGGGACTAACGGCTAACGGGCGGGGCACTTCCATCCCCAAACGTCTCCGTTCCGGGAATCCCGGCGCCGCCCCCACAGAGAGGACACGACCACATCCCGGGGACCCCCCGGGAGGCCTCCGCGGGGGCCACCGCACAGAGCCTGCTTCTCAGGGAGACACACAGATTGCCAGAGACCGGCAGAGGAGTGGTCAGGGAGCACCTACAGTCCAGAGACCACCACGAGCCCGCCGGCGCCTGAGCCCGGGACGGGAGGCTGTCCTCCTCCCCTGCTCAGCTGGAGCCCCCCTGGGTAGGACTGAGAAGCCCTCGGAAGACAGTTGTCAGCTGAGCTGTTGACAGTGAGTCAGGGCTTTGAAGGCACAGCTATGCACTTGACCCAAAGAGCAGGCCTGCTGGACATCCAGAGGAGGCGGGGTGCTGGGGGTATCCAGGTATCGGTCACCTGGTGTCACTGTCAGGGAAAGTCGTCTTCAAAACAAGAAACGATATCCATGCTGTATATCTGCAGGAAAAACGTATCTACCATCATGCCATCGGAACAAAACCTTGGCAAATTAATATAGGTGAATAGGCCCAAATGGTGGGTACAGAGTTCTCCAAGAAAAGAAAATACAGGTCACATACAAAGTCACACATCCCAGTGTCCCACAGTCATTAGACACAGAAGCTTTTAAAATTCTCAAATAAAAGTGAGGTTTTTTTTGGCCTTCTTGGAATAAGGACGGTATAAAACATGTTTTAACCAATTCTCCACCTTCTCAAAAGAAGGTGGAAACTATGGGAAAGTCCACGGATCAACAAGAGAGAATAAAAGAGGTTCCATGAGGATGAAAAATTATGATCCCAGATCCAGGCTGCCACCAGGCCCAGAGGGCCATTACCTGGCCTGGGGTAAGAACAGGGATGGCGGCAGGGGGGAGGCTTTCCAGGGACAAATTTGGAAGTAAGAGATAGGTGAGCTGAGTTTGACCAGGGGAAATGGAGCAATGGGAGTGATTCTGTTCTTGTTAGAAATGTGGGAGCATCAGTGAAAAGTTAGGGATATTAAAGGAGGTAACAAAAGAGTGCAATAATTCCAGAAAATAACTCCGTACTGCATAGCACACCTTAGCAGTAAATAATATTTACATAATAATATGAAAACTGGGAAAAATGGGGCTGGGAAGTGGGCAGATATGCTGAGAGTATCACAAAGAAATCAATATCTAGAGTATAATAGGTGAAGATAAAAATTTTAAAAATGAAATATTATACTCAAAACTTAGAGCTTTATATAAGAAGAGTGAAAATAACTAGAAAGAGTGACCTCCCTGAAGTGGGACTGAAAATGTGGAGCCGTGGGGCAGGCAGGACAGTCCTGTCCTTCATTCTAAGCCTTTCATTATTTATTCAGTCATTTTAAAGAAAAATATTTTATTTTCTGCAACACTCAAACCAGGAGAAAGACTTTGGGAACCTGGAAACATAGCACTGCAGTTAGGTTGCGTGAGTTTTTCCAGTGTAGGCAAATCCACTGGAGGAGCTTTCCTGGAAAGCATCTTTGTTCCCCCATTTCAGTAGCGATTCCTTTGTTCCCCAGTGGCATGAAGCAGGGGGGAAGTCCTCATCGTCCTGCACGTGTTTTAACCCTTGCACCTCCGGCTGCGGACCTCCCGGTCAGTTCAGAACCAGTACTTCTCCTTCTCCAGTGGGCTTACGAATCCCCGCGGAGCTCATTGAAATGCAGATCCTGATTCCGTGGGTCTGTGATGGGGCATTTGAGTCTTTTCTTCCGAGCTCACCTGACATGCTGAAGCTGCTGGACCACGTCCCAGGCAGAGAGAGCAGCACCGCCTCTGGTGGGTCTTGGCTTCCTGAAAGTGCTTCTGAAATGTTATGCCTGCTGGAATCCCCGGGACCTGTGAAAACTGGAAATGGCCAGGCCACACCCAGTAACAGTGAAATCAGAATCTCTGCTGAGAGGGCCCAGACATCAGAGGTTCCTGCAACTTCCCAGATACTTCAGTGTGCTGAGGAATTTGAGAACCACTGCCTTCGGTTATGTAGTGCCATATGGGAAAACCCTCTCTTTAAAATGAGCAGATAGTCACAAGCACAAAACTTACATATATATTTTTAATTTTAAAAATCTGTTATGCATACACATATGCACACATATTAACAAAGGCTTAGATTTCACAGGTTTTTTCCTAATTAGTATTTTTAATCATATGCAGATTTAAAAAATAATAAGGAATTTTGAAAATAAAAACCCATGAACTACACTCAAATATAAGGTCTTTTTTTCAGGCAAAATAAATATACTATTGTTTTTTTAAAAATACTGCTGAGTGATAGAAAAGATTTGAATAAATGAAGACATACGCCTTGCTGCTGGGTAAGAAGACAGTATTGTAAAGATTGTCGAATGTCTTCCCATCATGCTGAAAGGATGCACTGATTCCAGTGTCCATCATGATCCCAGTAGATTGACTAAAAGATTCTAATATGCATCAGTAAAAATAAATGTACAAGCTAACCATAAAATATTTGAAAATGAAAAGTAATGAAGATGCACTTTCCCTTCTGGTTTTAAAAGTATTATAAGATTTGCAATGATTAAAATATAAACAGGCATCACGATGGAATGGAATGCAAGAATCAGAAATAAGTCCAAGTCAGTCAATCAATCATAATCAACTAATTTCTCTTCATTTATATAATAAATATGACCTATATAACAGCATTTTAATTATATTATAAATCTAACACACAGTATAGAAAAGACAGATTTTTTTTTAAAAAAGTAGAATTGGGAAAATTTAGGGAATAAAACAAGTCAGAGCTCTCTCCTCTCCTGCACCAGTAAATAACTTACAGATGAATTTACTTATAAATCTAAAGTGAAAATTAAAACCATAAAACTCTGGAAGAAAATATAGATGAGCATTTATATAATCTTAAGATAAAGGTTCTCTCTAATCATGACATTAAAAGCAGAAGCCATAAAAGAAAAGATTAAAAGATTGTATCATTCATTTCAAACTACATAAAAAGATGAACAGTTCTTTTCAACTTTTAAGCCTAAATAAAATCTAAAACTTCTGTTGCTGATTAAAAAAAAACAAACACATATAAAGCAAACAGTAAAGTGGGAAACATTTTTAACCATTATAAACAATGATGAATACCCCTATGTAAAGGACTCCTACAAATTAGTAAAAAAAAAATAAAAAACAGCACAATAACAAAAATGGACAAGAAGATATAAACAGATATTCACAAGAAAAGTGAAGCCAATATCCAACAAACTTTAGGTACAATTTTTACCCTCATTATAAATATAATACAAAAATTGAACAAGATTTTTGTCTGACAAAATTTGAAAAGAATGATAATATGTAGAGTGTTGATGAGTATGTGGTGAACTGGACAGTCTTATATGCTGATATCAAATTCATTAATTGGTGCAATGTTTAAGGAGGGTACTTTAGTAATACTTTAAAAAGAAATCCTTAATATTGCGAATTGGTTTTTTTCCCAAGCAATTCCACATGTCATAATCCTAAGGAAGTAATCAAACTGACGTATGTATCTTTTCTTGTTGTAATAACAAAAATATAACATCTAAATCCTACTAGAGGAAATTTGAAGAATTAATTATATATCCATATAACTGAATATTATGAAGCTCTTAAAAGTGATATTGTAGATGTATATTTATTCACAAACTTCTTTGGTTATTTAAATGGAAAGAAATTACACCAGTATGTATGTATAAGCCTAATTTATTGGAAAATGTAAAACAAAACTTTATGCCTAGATAAATTTCTATTTTAATGTTAATAGGATAACAGGAGACTAAAAAATGTTTGCTCACTTGTATTTTCTAAACATAGGGTGGGGTGAGATAAGAAGAGACTAAAAGAAGATTGAACTATATCACAGAAGAAGTAGAAAAAAGAAAAAAAAAAAGGTTAATTGACCCAGTATTCCCAAGGGCCTGAGAAGGAGTTAAGATTTCAGTAAGAGGTTGGCCTGATCCCTGAGGCCTGGTTTGCCTTCTAATGCCATTATTATTGAATTCATTTCTTTCTGGCAGGGGAGATCAAAGTTGGCATAAGTAATTTCTGCAATATTCTTACAAAAATTAAAAGATGAAAGAAGGCTGTATTAAATAAGTGATACAGCAAGGAAAAGAAGAACCTGCTTGTGTTCAGAAGCATCTTTGATGAAACCACTTCTGGAGGAGGCACTGTGGTATGGTGTAGGCAGGACATGGAACAAATTGCCAGCTCGCTCTACGGGCCTTTGAAATTCTGCCATCTTCTTATATTTCTCAAGGGAGTGCTATTTCAGTGATCATAAAATTCCCCATAATTCCCTATTACTTTCCAAAAAGTAATAATATGAATGTTTTATGGGACATATCTAAGAAACTCTTAGCTCTGTCCAGGAAAACTCGCTGAGGACAAGTCCAACAGATGTTGTCAGGCATGGGTCCCTGAGTAAATATCTCTGGTCACTCTCATGTTTGAAGAAATATCCAGAAATCTTGCCTAGGAGCCCATTGCTTCTGTCCTGTGCTGGGGGCTTGAGCAAAAAGGCAGAAACAGAGGTGGAAGGTGAGGGTCTGGGCATGAAAGATCTTGAATTTATATTGATTTTTTTAAAGGAATTTATGTGTGTATGTATATTCTGTACAGGCAATGCCACATTGTCATGTAGGTAATTTATGTCAGGAATTCTTAAAATTTAAATATAATAATTTTATGATTATAAGAAAATTTTGTGGGGCTAATTGGCAATATAATTCGTACCAGTCACTCCTAAATCCTGGAACTGGCTAGATCACCAGGATGCAACATTGTATATGGACTGACGATAATTAAAATTTTAGTTCCATACAAGGTATATTTTGGACTAAAGCAGGGGTGTTGAGAGAGCAGAGCTCTTTAGCTCAAGCATGTCATTTCATGTCTCTAAACCTCATTTCCCGCTGTGTCATGAGAATGAAAGCACATGATTGAAGCTCCTTGTAAAGAGAAAAGTGCAGCGCAGATGCTGTTTTCCATGCCCACTTTTCCACATCCGCTGGTCTTCACACCGGCCTGTTTTCACACCCAACTCGGCAGCTGCTCCCGGAGGCTGGAGGCTGCTCTTGCCTCCCTCCTCTGTGAATGCGGACGGCATGGGGCTTTCGCCACCTTCTCCAGCATCGCCTTCCCGTGTTCCCACCCAGGCTGACCTTTGTGGGGCTTGTCTGGCTAAGGAAGGGGGGTGGGTAAAGGACGGGGTCAAAGCACCGAGGACTCTGATTCCTTAGAAGCTCGAGCTGAACCTCCCACCTGCCGAACAGAGAAGAGAAATGGAACGATGCCCTTTACCTGCACAAGTCTGCAGTCCCACTCATGTCCCTGCTTCTTTCCTTCAGCCCCTTTAGACCCTGTCAGAGGGATTTATCCTGCAAGGAGGGAATGAAAACCATAGCTTTTGTGGCCAGTACCCAACAGCGCTCTGGCTGGCCATATATCACCCAGGCCTCCAGCGCCGGGCCTGCTACCTACCGGGTGACGAAGCGACACTTAAAAAGCAGAAAAACCATCCTAGGGTCCACAGAATGGAGGAATAGAGTATAGACTAGAGTGGACTTACTGATATTCTATTCTGGAACTATTGTGATTAGTAATGGAAGAAAATGTGGCATTCATGTGGAGAAAGTGGCCACGGTAGCTGCTGAGGGTAGGGAGAGGGAAGAAGAGATGTGATGTGGGGGCATTTTCAGGACTTGGAGTTGTCCTGGGTGGTACTGCAGGGACAGTTACTGGACATTTTATGTCCTTGAATGGCCCAGTGGGTGGACTGGGGGAGAGTGTAAACTATAATGTGGACCATTGACCATGTGGTGCAGCAGTGCTCAGAGATGTATTCACCAAGTGCGATGAATGTCCCAAGATGATGGAGGAGGTTGTTATAGGAGGAGTGGGGTGAGGGGGATGGGGGATATATGGGGACCTCATATTTTTTTAATGTAACATTAAAAAAAATAAAGATACACACAAAAAAGGCAGCCTAACAAATAATGGAAGCATTATTTAAATAATCCTGGGAAGCAGATGTTGTTCACTGGTTAAGCACCTAATTCCCATGTACGAGTTCCTGTGTTTAATCCCCGGTACCTCCTAAAAAAATCCTGTCCAGGCAAATATGTCTTATTTAATCCTAAAAATAACTCATTTGTTTGTCCAGTGTTCCAAAAAAATAAATACATGAACACAGATTAAAAAAAAAAAAAAGCAGAAATAATTCAGATACTATGATTATGGTCAAAATCATTATCATTTTATAACATATTTCCTTCTCTGATCTTGGTCTTTTTACGGTTCAGTGTTTTAGAGTCTCCAGGTTTGTATTCATATTCTATCAACACTTGAAATATTTTATTCAAGGTACAATCAGCAATCATTCTTTCTGTTTCTCTAGCAAGAAGGTATTTCTTTAGCTCCTGTTCACTCTACTTATAATTAAGGGTTATTGCTTCCTGTTTACATCATCTGATGATTTCATGGTCTAACGTTTTGTTGATCATTTTAACGTTCTCTGATTCACTGTGTTCTTATTTTCCATTTACCTTGTTTCTTCTCATGTTGAGGCTTTTTTGGTCACTTATTAACTCACCACATTTATCTTTCTGCTTCTAATATCCAAAACATCAAAATTTTAAAAATGCTTTTCCCAAGCCATATATCGAGGCCTCTGTGCTAAACGGGGAGTTTCCCCTTGACTGAATGAAGTCACAGTGTTCTCAGAACCTGGACCACTGTGCCCCCAGCAGGACCCGCCGCCTGCTTTCTCTTGACTTCCCTTCTCACCCAGAGGCAGCGCCTGCATATCTGGTCATACCTGGTGGGGCCGCTGCCACCAGGTAACCAAGCTCCGTGAATGCAGGTGCTCGGGTTGCGGCTCCATCACCGAGTGATTGACTGTATCCTCCTCTTGCTGAAATCCCAGATTGTTTCTCTCCCTGGTGGATGGGGTAAACATCTTAGTTTGGCATTCTAGATCCTTAATCCACTCTGTGCCTGCCACCCCATGCTGTGCCACCCCATTGGTAATGAGGTAGGGGACAGGCATTCAGGAAACATATTTCAGGACCAGCAGTGCTCTCACCTCTCCACTATGATTGGAGGGTGAAGAAGATTTGGTTCCTGACATTAGGAGGCCATGGGTGAGGGAGGAGAGTGACATTCACTGAATTTAAGTCATTACAATATAGCACATTAAAAAAGTAGTTTAATAAGGAAGTAGAAAACTAAATTAAGTAGGCTGGGATGTCATTTTGATGACCACAGGACAGCATGTAGGGCCACTGGAGCATCGGGTTTTGCATCCAGTCATGGGAGCATCTTACGTGTAAATCTTTTTTTAAAGGTGAGATCTGGGTGTGTGATCGGCATCATATTCAGCTTCCTGAGCAGCTTCATTGCTTTAAAATGAGTGCTGCTTGAGTAGTTTGCAATTCAACCAGAGAAACTCTTAGGGTTGCCAAGCAACATACCGCTGCTGTCAACAGAAGCAAATCTAACATTAATTTTCTATCCCCTAAAATGATAGAAGAAATAAATGAAACTAAATGTTTTCATTTCTACCTACTCTGTCAAATAATATCAACACTGCGATTGTCAGAAACAGGCTGTTTCCACAAGAACAGTGTTTCAGGAGGCAGTCCCCTTGTTTTGTTCTGCTTTCCAAAGCATTTTCGGTCTTCAGGACATGCGGATGGCTGTGTGCTACTGCAGCTGCTCTGTGAGGACTGAGGGCTCCCACTCATAAAATAAATCCATTAAACGGCAACTTAAAAAAAAAAAAGGTGATTCTTCAAACCCAGAGGACTTCTTTTTGGTTGAGCTTAGAGAAGCAAAGACCATAGTCAGATAACTCATACTTTCTGCACAGAGCAGTCCATGAGAGCTTCTTGTGTGAAGCACATCCTCCATCACATCTAGGACCCACGGAAATAGAGCCAGTGGGAAACGTACACATTGAAGTGACTCAACTGGACTGGCCGGAGGATACCTGTGGAAGAAAGGGCATTCTTCTTTCTTCCCAAATAAGAGCTGTATTTTCCACTCTTTCTTAGATAGGATGCTTTTCTGGCAAGAGGTTTGTTTTGAAACCTAAGCTAAGACCAGGTGTGCCCGTCCCTCATGAAGATGCTGATGTAGATTTGTGATGCTCATTTATACTAAAGTCCAGGCTTCCCCTTAATTCTATTTCAGTACCTTTTTATTTTCAATTTGGGAGTTCCACTGCACTGATAATTAGTTCTCCCTCTTCTTAGTGGATCTATCTGTCAAGCACAATCCCTGCTTTTCTTCCTTACCTTACCACCAAGGGGGTCCCCAGTGCTAGACACTGCCAGTCACTATAGAGATCTGATTTCTGAGCTGGTGTTGTGAGTCCATGGGTCAATTGGACTCTCTGAATCTCTTTTCATATGACATAATACCTTTTGTTGGAGCACACAGAAGCTCTGAACCTGGGTAGTTTCTTGAGCTGTTTGGATCCAGAGACATTGGAAGAAACTGAACATAGCTTCCCCAGGACAGAAGTGTATTGGAGCATTTCTCCCTTGAAAACGTCATTCTGCTCATTCTGCACCATGCTTCTTGGCAAACAGCGTCTCTGATTCCACGTACAGGGGAACATCCCAGTGTGATCAGACAGTGGAGGTCAGTGTCCCATGTCCTCCAGTGGTCCATGGCCATCCGTAAAAGGTAAGGGTCTCAGCTACGAAGAGGGGTGCAGCAAAGATGAACCCCAGAGGGCCGTTGGAGGTGGACAGGGATATAGTTGGATTGAGCAGCAGAGAGAGGTCAGATTATTAGGAGCAGGGGGCAGAGGGGTGCTTGGGAGCAGGGTGCTGGCCAGGGTTTTGAATGTAAGTCAGTCTTATCCCCATTAGATGTAGGCTTTATTGTGTTAATCACACCATGGATGTTGACAAAGCATGGGTATTGCTATTCACATTTTCTATCAGGGTAAGTTTTTAATTATTAGTAAAAGAACTTTAAATCCACACAAAGTCTGGAAGAGAGCCTGGAGATTAAGCTAAATTTTCCCATCCTCCAGCAACTTAGGCTGGCTTCAGTCTGGTAGGAAGAAGGCAGATTTAAAGTTAGTGTGGGCGTGACTCAAGACTTGTGTGGTCACCTTGTGTTTTAGCATCCTCATCTGTAAAATGGGAATAATCATTCCATCCCTTCCCACTGTGCAGAAGGGTGCTAAAGATGAATGTATTCAAGAGATACTTGTTGAATATTTGCTATATGCCACATACCTTGCAAAGTGCTAGAGATTCAAGACTGAGAAGACCCTTCCCTACTTTCCAGAGCTCCAGCCTGGTGAGAGTCATCGACGCAAACACTTACCATGCACAGAGGAAGAGGGCATGTAGGAAAGAGCCACGCTTGCTTGGGACGTCAAGGAGCTAACCTGAAGGAAGAGAGGAGTTGCCTGACGAGAGCCTGCACGTATTCACAGAAGCCTGGCCGTGGGGTGCGCAGCAAGACAGCACCAAGGTCCCGAGGGGTCCCACTGCCAGGTTAGGCACTTAGGCTCTAGGGGGATGCGTAAGCAGTGGGAAATGCACGTAGCAAGTAAGACTCAGATTTGTGAATTCAAGAACTCCTGAGCGGCAGTGTGGAGAGTAGATCCATGGAGAGGCGACCATTTAAGAGCCCATAATCATCCAGTGGCGGGACAGAGAGGCCAGATGGAAACAGGAGGTCTTCCAGATGCCCTCAGTCTATTGATTGTCGAGTGGGGATAAAACATAAATGTGGGGATAAAACAATATCAGTGCCTGTAAACTTAATCTCAATAATGTTAGCTTTTAAAAAAGAACCTTCTTACATGACATATCTCAAAAAGAAGAAAAGAACTGTCAATATTTACATAAGAAAAAAATCAAGAAAAATCTGTTACCTCTTCTCCCCAAATCAGCAGAGTATCTCTGAATGGTGGCGTTTGTGGAGGGCGGGGGAGGGGGTGGGGTGGGGTGGATGATTTTAGTTTTTTTCTTCTTCTTACCATTATTTAAAAGTTTTGACCACGGGTATGTAGTACTTTTGTAGTTGATACGTGTATAGAAGGATGCCAGGTTGTCTTCAACTGTGTTTATCAAAATGGACTGTCTGAAAGCTTTGATCTTCTCACATCTCTGGAATTTGTTCATATAGAAAAATAAAAATGTACTCAGTGCTTCAGGAGCAAATAAGATGAAGAGGAAACCCTGCACCGAGGATGTCTTTCCTCTGTATCTCAAAAGACACCACCAACTGGATAGGGAATTGTGAGAGATCAAACTAAGGCTTGTCCATGCCACCAGCCTTGCCATGGGGCTGGAGAGCTTTTCTGCAACTCTTCAGTCCCGTAATGTGGAAAGCCCAGGTTTCCAGCATGATGGACACACTGTATGCCTTCCCTGGTTTATAAATATTCAGTGTTGTGATTGCTCATAAATCCAGGGATTGCCATGAAACTATTTTTCACTGGTGGTCTGCTTTTTCATCTGGAATGACATTAAGATTCAGAAAGGACTGTCTGTCATTTGGCTCTGTAATTTGGGAGAGCTGCAATTTCATCTTTCCATCATTATGGCAGGGCCCAGAGTTCTTGGAATGATATTCTGGTATTCTCTTCATGACTGGAGTTATAAAACAAAATATTCTGGTTCGCTATGGCAACCTTTTCTGGAGGCACATTTCCCTGTGCAGCAGACTGCACAGTGATATTTCCATTTTAAGTCCATTTTCCAGTAAAATCTACCATGTCTCCCTCCTGCATAGTAGTCATCTAGCCTATTCAGGTTGTTTGTCCATTAGTTGATAGAATATGGCTTCAAGTGGAAAGAGGACTGAGTTGTGGCTGTAAAGGAAGTTATGCTAAGTTTAAAGAATGCTGATTCTTGGGCCACCCTGGGGCTTCCTTGTGGTGGGCTGTGCTGACATCTCGAAGCAGAAAATGGTCTCTCTTCAGAAAACAATGGGATGAGCATGAGGACCTGTGTCTACCACGGCAGGTACAGAGAGGTCCAGCTTGATACAGACTGGGCATGGTCTGTCAGCTGCTTGGTCAACTTTGCCCCTTTATGTAAAATAACTTGGCAGCCTTTATTGGGTGTTGCCGGGAGGAACCCCTTTCTCAGAATGGCTTTTCCAGAAGACAAAAACGATTGACTTGCAGGGGCTTCCTGAGAAAATGGGCTGCACCCTACAGAGCTGCAGATGAGCACCACCTGCTGAGAAGCCAGGTGAGACAGCTTATCAAATTGGACAAGCATACCACGCTAACCAGCGCATAGCCGCCCTCCCCCATTTTATAAGAGCCCTCTGGGTAAAGTGGAAACTTGACGTCAGCCAATCAGAACATTTCCTCACTTGCCCTCTGTGGGCCTTCCACCTCCAGCCCCTCAGCGGAGCTGCCCTCTGCTTTCTGAGTGGGATGCTGCCCGATGCATGGATGGCTCCGTGAAGCTGGAGAGGCTAAATTGCATGAGTTGTTCTTTATCAGCCCTTGTGTTTTCAGGGTGCCTCATGACCACGAGCTTTGCTCAGCCAGGTCCTGGAGGACCAGGTTAGGGTCTCGTCCATCATCTGCAGGACAGGGCCCCTGCCCTGGGGTTCTTTGTTGGAGGGACAGGACCACGCGTGGGCTTTGAGGACCCAGTTAACTTGTCCCCACGCTCCCATCATAAGCTGCGATTGGCAGGCAGATCTGAGATCACTGTTGGGGAGGAAGTTGTGGTTTTATTTATTTTTTAATAAAAAGGAAGATATAAGTGATCTTTTAAAAAAACATATTTAGGTCAGATTATATCCTTCTCCACCACAAATACTCCACATTTTTCTCACACTGAGTGGAAAGCCACCGACCTTATCAGAATGGCTACCATGGCCCTTTATTATCTGCTCTTTTTTTTCCTCCACATATTTAACTTTTTCAAGCCTTTGCTCAAAATTCCCACAAGGCTTGCTCTGTCCCTCGCCACATTAAGTGACAACCTACATCAGTCAGCACATCTGATCCACTTTCTTTTTTTTTTTTAACTCTTAGCACTTTTTGCCATCTAGCGCACTTCTTCATTATGTGTGTTTAATTTATACATAGAAGTGACTCTCTATATGCATTGCTTATTGTCTGTCACCCCCTGCTCCACGGAGGGAGGGGTCCTGGTTTCTCTGTTGGTGTAGCCCTAGCACCTAAAACAAAGCCTGGCGCTCAGTGGACCCTCAAACAGTAGCTGAATTGGGATTGATTAAAGACCTGGTACTTCAGTTTTCCCATCTGCCTGAAATGATATTTTTTGTGCTGGCCAGAGGGATGCTATTTACAGAAAAGTGTGGAAATATTTAAACTCTTTGGGGTCCCAGGTCATAATTCTGTAAGTTAAGTTATAGTAACAATAATAAAAAAATAATAGTAAAACTGGTTTCTTAGCACTTGCCAGGCATTGTGCTAGTCACTTTACAAACAAGGAGGAAGCTGGGGTTGTCTCTATTTTATTGATAAGGGCAGCTGAGACCCTGAGCTTTTAAAAAGTCACAGAACACAGGTTTGGACCCAGGTCTCGATCACTAATCCTGAAGGAGGAAACCATGCTCAGAGGTGTCAGCGTTGCCTCCTGGCCTGAGTCGAGAGCCCGCTGGTGGAGTGTAGCAGCAGGCGGGTCCTTGGTGGCCAGGTGGGCGGGACCTAGTGTGCTGGGCAGCCTGCACCTGTTGCTGTGGCAGCGGGTGGGGCAGGGAGGCGGCGTCCTCTTTCCACGGGACATCTGGCTGGCTGGAGCCACCCGTAGCACACCTTTGGGGGTGGGACCAAGCGTGCTGGGAGGCTCCCTGGGAGCTGCTGGACTGAGCCTTTTAGCTGGAAGGACCTGTCCCCTGCTCACTTCCACCTTGCAAACCATCCCCCCTCCAGACTGCTTTAAATAATGCTTATTTTTCTTATTTCATCACAAAAGCCATACACATTCACTGTAGAGAATTTGGGATATATAGATGCATGCCCAGTATTTTAAAATGCCATAGTTTTACTACCCAGAGATGCTGAGGATGATGAAATGATTCTAGCTCATATTGTTTGAGCACTTACTACGTACTAGGTGCTGTGGTAAGCACACAATGTGGATGATTTCGTTTTGAAAATCTCACCATAGCCTGCAAGTTAAGGATCGTGCTCTCCATTTCACTGAGGAGACAACTGAGGCACAGAGCAGTTGACTGACTTCCCAAGATCACTCTGCTTTTGCGCAGTGCAACCAGGGTTCAACCTAAATACTAGAATGACTCCGGAATTCTGGAACATGAATTTAATAATATGCTTATGAATGTGTGTGTATTTGTGTGTGTGGTGTACATATACAGACATATACCTTAAAAATGCTCATCTATAAGTGCAAACTTTATAACATACACAGCACTAGAAGGATGTATATAAAAATTAATAGACGGAGGCCTGGAGGGGGGCATGACTAATGGGTATAGGTTTCTTTTGGGGGTGATGAAAATGTTCTAAAATTACACTATAATGATGGTTGCACAACTCTGTTAATGTATTAAAAATCATTGATGTGTGCACTTTGAATGGGTGAAGTTTATGGTATGTAAATTACATCTCAATAAAGTCCAAAAAAATACCACGAAAACCCTAGGCAGTCAACACAAATCACTTTTCAAATGCAACCATGTGGGTGGCGGACTTGGCCCAGTGGTTAGGGCGTCCGTCTACCACATGGGAGGTCTGTGGTTCAAACCCCGGGCCTCCTTGACCCGTGTGGAGCTGGCCCATGCGCAGTGCTGATGCGCACAAGGAGTGCCCTGCCACGCAGGGGTGTCCCCACATAGGGTAGCCCCACACGCAAGGAGTGCGCCCCGTAAGGAGAGCCGCCCAGTGCTAAAGAAAGTGCATCCCGCCCAGGAATGGTGCTGCACACACGGAGAGCTGACACAAGATGACACAACAAAAAGAAACAGATTCCCGGGCCGCTGACAACAACAGAAGTGGACAAAGAAGACACAGCAAAAAGGCACAGAGAACAGACAACCGGGATGGGGGTGGGGAAGGGGAGAGAAATAAATAAATCTTAAAAAAAAAACAACAAACAAATGCAACTGTGTATGCAGTTCTACTGGAAGTGAGCCAAAACTATATGACTACTCTTTTGAAATAGGTAGATAAAAATTGGTCAAAGTTGTTTAAAAAGAAAAAAAATAGGTGTTATAATAAATTTCAGAGATATTTTAAACTTTTAACATGAGAAGGATCACAGAATTGCTTTGGAAACTGCTCTTTCCCCTCTACCCTGGTGAGAAGGAATAACTACCTTTCCATGTTAATGAACATACAAGTACAGCATAATTATTAACAGTATTTATCAAATAGATGTCCCAGTTGCTTTAACCAAATTCCAGTCAACAGTCACTGAGGCCTTGTCCAGTTTCTTCCTCTCTCCAGCTTTGTGAGCTGACATTCGTTGAGTGCTTCCTGTGTGCCAGGCCTCATGCTAGGTACTTTGTGCATATGAGCTCAGGTAAATTATACCCAGGCTTACAGGTGAGAAAACACATGCACAAAGAGGCCAACCTAAGTCCATGGTCACACATTTATGTTTTTCCTTCTTGGTTTGTGCATTGGGGCAATGCTCAGAAAGCTCTTCCCTACATCACCCACCTCTGCTTTCTTCTAGCACTTTACATTCCTTATATTTAAGTTTTAAGCTGTCTGGAATTAATTTGGGGGCACAATTAGGCAAGGCTATTTTTTTTATTAGAGAAGTTGTAGGTTTACAGAAAAACTATGCAAAAAATAGAGTTCCAATATACCCCCACATTTTTAATATGCTTTGCATTAATATGGTACCTTTGTTACAATTGATAAAAGAATATTATTATAATTATATTTTTAACTACAGTTCATGATTCATATTAGGATTTATCATGCTGTACAGTCCTGTGGTTTTTCAAAATCTTTTTACTCTAGTCACATATATGCAACCTAAAAATTCCCCTTTAACCACATTCAAAAATATATTAATAATTCATTGGTGCAAATTACTTTCACAATGTTCTGTTACCATCACCACCACCCATTACCAAAACTTACCCATCACCCAAACAGAAGTTCTGTACCAGTGGGGCATTAGCTTCCCATTCCCTATCCCCACCCTGGCCCCTGGTAACCTGTATTCTAGTTTCTGGCTCTATGAATTTGCTTATTCTAATATTTCATATCGGTGAGATCATACAATATTTGTCCTTTTGTTTCTGGCTTATTTCACTCAATATGATGTCTTTAAAGTTTATCCACGTTGTCACATGTATCAGAACTTCATTCCTTTTTATGGCTTACAAATATTCTATTTATGTATATGCCACACTTTGTTTACACATTTGTCTTTTGCTGGACACTTGGGTTGCGTCCATCTTTCAGTAATTGTGAATAATGCCTCTATGTGCATGTAAATATCTGCTCGGGTCCCTGCTTTCAATTCTTTTGGGTATATATCTAGAAGTGGGATTGCTGGGTCATCTGGTCATTCTATACTTATCTTTCTGAAGACTCACCAAACTTTTCCACAGCAACTGTGCTGTTTTACAATCCCACCAACAATGAACAATGCATACATTTCTTCACATCTTCTCCAACACTTGTAATTTTCTCTCTTTAAAATACTAGCCATTCTAGTGAGTGTGAAATGGTATCTCATTATGGGTTTTTTTTTTTTAATATTTATTTATTTATTTATTTATTTCTCTCCCCTTCTTCCCCCACCCCGGTTGTCTGTTCTCTGTGTCTGTTTGCTGTGTCTTCTTTGTCCACTTCTGTTGTTGTCAGCGGCCTGGGAATCTGTGTTTCTTTTCACTGCATCATCTTGTTGTGTCAGCTCTCCATGTGTGCGGTGCCATTCCTGGCAGGCTGCACTTTCTTTCACGCTGGGCGGCTCTCCTTACGGGGCGCACTCCTTGCGCGTGGGGCTCCCCTATGCGGGGACACCCCTGCGTGGCAGGACACTCCTTGCGCACATCAGCACTGTGCATGGGTCAGCTGCACACGGGTCAAGGAGGCCCGGGGTTTGAACGGTGGACCTCCCATGTGGTAGATGGACGCCCTAACCACTGGGCCAAGTCCACTGCCTTATTATGGTTTTGATTTGTGTTTCCCTAATGGCTAATGATGTTTAATATCTTTTCATGTGTTTTTTAACCATTTTTGTATCTTCTTTGTTAGAAATATCTATTTAAATATCTATTTAAATCTGCTCATTTTTAAAATGTGTTCTGTGTCTTTTTGTTGCTAATTTGTAGGATTTCTTTATATATTCTGGATTACCCTAATCAAATATGTGGTTTCCAAATATTTTCTCCCATTCTGCAGGTTGCCTCTTTACTTTCATGGTGAAGTCCTATGATGTGCAAAAGTTTTAAATTATGATGAATTCTCATTTATCTATGTTTTCTTTTGTTGCTTGTGCTTTTGGTATAAAGTCTAAGAAATCAGCCTAATGTAAAGCCCTGAAGTTGCTTCCCTATATTTTCTTCTAGGAGTTTTAAGTTGGTTTTTATATTTAGGACATTGATCCATTTTTTGCTAATTTTGTATACAGAGTGAGGTAGGGGTCCACTTTCATTCTTTTGCATCTGGATATCCAATTTTCCTAACACCTTTCATTGAAGAGAGGATTCTTTCCCAGTGGAGAGGACGTGGCATCCTTCTCAAAATCTTTTGGCCATGATGTGAGGGTCTATTTCTGAACTCTCAGTTTGATTCCATTGGTCTATCTGTCTCTCCATGTGGATAAGGTTCTAATTTTAATTTATAATAAATGGCTAGCTAGTTGTTCTAATATAGTATGTAAAATGATCCCTACTGATTTGAGATATTTACCATATTAAATTCTTACATAAATTAGTATTTATTTCTGAACTCTATTCATTTTATTGAATCACTCCTATTTGAGACAAGGAGTTTGTACCCTTTTACCTTCACTTCATCTTTCAGTGGCTTCAGCTGTAGTTAATTATTACATTTTCTTACATTATATAAGACAAACTGTCCAGTTTAACAAATATACACAACAGTTCAGATTCATTTCGTTTTTTTGCCATGATTTCCTCATTCTTGTGCTCTTATTGCTTCCTCTATCAATCAGAGGGCATTATTTGCCCACCCTCAAATAATGTTTTCTAGAAAGGTATGTGGCTAATCTTTTCTGAGTTTTTACATCTGGGAGGACATCTCTCTCTTCATTCACATACGTGACAGTTTTGTTGGTCTGACACTCTTGGGCCAGAATTCTTTGCCCATAATTCCTGTGACTGATGCTCCATTTTCCGGCACTCACAGCTGTGGAGGAGACATAGGAACCTGTTTCTTCTTCACTTAGGTCTCCTTCTTTTCCAGCTTGATCAAGGGCTCATGTGTAATGCTGGGACTGAACATTTTGTTGATGGGAATATAAAATAAGTCAATTTGGGAAACAGTTTGGTAGTTTGTTAAAATTTTAAACAAATAACTGTATGACCCAGCAATTTTAGTTTGTTAAAATTTTAAACAAATAACTGTATGACCCAGCAATTCTCTTGCTAGGTACTATCCAAGAGAAATGAAAGCAAAGGTCTACACAAAGATTTTTACGCAAATGTTCATAGTGGCTTTATTTCTAATCACCAAAAACTGGAAACAACTCAAATGTCTGTCAACTGATGAACAGATAGATGTAATGATACACATGTAGAATGGAATATTGCTAAGTAGTACAATGGAATGAGCTACTGATATGTGCTATATCTATAAGCCTCAAAAATGTTGGTAAGTAAAAGAAGCCAGATACAGAAGACTACATGGTGTATGATTCCATTTATATGAAATTCCTATAACAGGCGAAACTTTAGAGAAAACAGATTAAGTGCTTCTGGGGTTGTGGTGGGAGCTAGAATTGACTGCAAATAAGCTGGTGGAAGGGATTTAAAGCATAATTGTTGGTGATAGTTGCACAGCTGTATAAATTTGCAAAAATCATCAAATTGTATACTAAACTGTGTGAATTTTATGGTATGCCAGTTGTAACTTAATAAAACTTTTAAAAGATTTCTAACTGTTAACATGACTCTTTATTATTGATTTTTCCTGGAAATCAGTAACTCTGTTGCTCTGCCTATTAAGTACTTTTTCTGTTGTTGGGAGAGTTTTAATCTACTTTATTGTATATGGCTTTTAATCCAGTTGTTCCAGGCTCAACTTCAGGGACACAATTTGTTTTTATCTCTTGATCTTCTTCCTCTGCATCTTAGGAAAGTTGTTTAAATCTATCTTCTACATCACTTGTTTGATTTTTTTTGGAACAGAAATTATACAACATGGACTTCAATATTTTTAGTTCTTTGATAAAGTCTACAACTCTACTCGCAATGTCAAATATTTCCTAATTTTTATCCAAGTGCTACAGCAGATGATCTTCAAAGTTGCCTGGAGTCTCCTGGAGCTGTTCTTGTTGCATGACTCTGAGGGCTCTCCACCGCTCCCCTGCTCGAATCATCACGGAGCCAGCCAGGGATTGCTGGTTCTCACCTGTCACTGCAGAGTACGTAATGCCCGTGGCTCTACTCTCTGACCACTGGTGTGGAAGGTGCTTCCTCTTCTCAGTTCTGCACTTGAGGATGCAGCTCCACACTGACTGCAACGCTCCTGCCTTTGTGTCTGTCTCCCTCTCTGTAGCCCAGCTCTCTGCCGTTCTCATGGGAAGTGATCCATTGATGACGAGCTCCTGGTCATCGTTGACACCAGAGTTCTTTCTCTCCATTCCCAGCATGGTGCCTTATTCATAGGGCCAACCTCTTTGAATAGACCTTGCCATTGTCTGTGCCCAGCTGGTTGTATTCTGAGCTTTGTAGCATCTGCTCGAATGTGGAGACAAGTCAGCTGAGAGTGGGTGGAATGGTGATGGGGGCATGGCAGATGGATGGCCCCCAGCAGGGTTGGGGCAGTCCTGGGGTGCTGATCCAGAATACCTCGCTGCCTTGCTTCCTCTCTTCCTGTCCACCTGATTTCTGCTGGCTCTTTACTTGGCTGTTGGAAGGCAGTAGAAGGAGGTAGGGGACAGGAGGCAGAGAAGAGGGGTGAATGCCAGCGAAACTGCCTCCAGCAGCATTCCTTGGAAGCTGAGCAGAGCACCTGCCCAAGTTGCAGCTCCATACGTCTCCTGAGTCTGTGAGTCAAGGGGCTGATGGTGAGACAGCGATAGCCCCTGTCCTTGGGCCCGTCTTCACGGCCGAGCGCTTTTTAAGCTGTTGTTTCTCTACTGAGCATCACCTAGCCTGTAATACAATTGTTTCTCCAGACGTTAGGTTGAAACCTGAGCCTGTCTGCTGATCAGTTGCCATGTCCAGGGCCTTCTTCCTTCAAGTTTTCACGGGTGAGAAACTGCACTGGGGGCTCTAGCAGATGCCATTTTAATACTCATTTTAATTCTTCTCCATTAAAGTAGACTTAATTTATATATGAATATATGCATAAAATCTTTCCTGATTTCATCAAAATCAGTAGTTTCTTAAATTAGAGAAATATTGTTATTTACAATTCTCGTGGAAGACAAGGGTCATCTTCTCATAGGCTGCTAAAACATATCTGGGATCTTCAAAGCACAACAGTCTCTTCCCGTGCTGTTCACAAACTGTTGTGGCCGATGCAAACAGCACTTTGCCATGAGGCTGGCCTCTCTGCAGTCCAGGACCCATCAGACAAAATGTCAGAGTGGAGAAGGAGAACAGAAATGAGTTCTGTACCTGATCCTGTTTTTGAAACAACTTTCTTTTATAGGAAAACTAAGGCAAGACTGTTTGGTGGTGGTCTGAGCAAATTGTTCCACATCCTAAGAATGGAATGAGGATTTTTCTGGTCTAGAAGATGAACACCCTAAGGTTTTTGTTTGTTTGATTTTTTTACCTTTGTTTGCACCAATGCCATGCCTGGCAATGAGGCAGCACTAGTCCCTAGAAAATGATGTTTTCCTCTAATGAGATGATAATGAGGCATCTTCCTAGTTTTAAATCAAGCCCAGTGTGGGAATGGAGGAACATAGGCAAACCTTTCTGTGGTAGCTGCAGGTTGAACTTGAAGAGACTGTTTATCCCCAAGTCTGGCATTGTGCTTCTGGATTACTGGTATACCTGCAGAAGCACATCAGTGTCTGTGTGCATTAGATATTGTAAAGGATAGAGAAACAGCCTCAAGGTAACTTCAGGGATCCAGAAATGGGAATTCCATTCTAATTCTGAGGTTCTCACTGAACTAAGTTTGTTTTTAGTATATAATCCATCCATTCTCAGTTGTTTGAAGGGAATGCAGCATAGAAAATAACTAATACTACTAATACCAAATCTCACCCACTTATTTTTTCCCAGTCAACAAAAGCTGAGCCACAATTGTGTGACAAGCCCTGGACTTTGATGGGTAGATGCATTCCTTGACCTCAATGCTTAATAGATTTTCAGTGAACAAATAGTTAATGTCCAGGGTAACTGCAAAAACATTTTTCTGCTTCTCTTTCCTTATCCAAAATATGGGGAATTACATAGCAAATCTACCTTTGGGTATTACCTAGATAAACAGAGTAATTGGTTTAAAGTACTTTGATCATGCAAAAGTCTGAGTGTGATTATTATTGCTAATGACAGAATGAGAAATCAAGTGCTCATGTGAATTTAAATTGGTTCAGAGAAGGGAAATCTGCACAAATTCCCATCATAGTAAGGAATTAATGGACTGTCTCAGGAATTGGTGCCTAGCGTTTGAAATAATTAGTTGGAGAAAAGTAAGCTAGTTCATTGAAGTAGCTGACAACACCAAATTAGGTAGGCTAGGAAAAACTACAGAGAATTATGCAAAATATTCCAGAAGGATCTAATCAAACAGTATGACCAGAAAATAGGACAGCAGCTCCATTTTAATGAAGATAAGTGACTTGCTTAGAAAAGGAAATCCACTTAATTTCACTTTCCTCAGCATGTTGTTAAAGCAAGAGCTATTAAAGTGAAAGGCTATGTGTCACGTGGTTAACACATATACAGGAATACTAAAGTACCATGTTTATCCATCCCCTGAACTTTATAAGCATGCTAAAAACTGGGGGTCATTGGGAACGTCAAGATACAGTCCCTCTCTTTAAGTTAGCTCACAGCCTAATTAAAAAAAAAAAAAAAGAGACTGCCTAATTTAAAGGGACAGACAGGTAAGCAGATGTGGCTGTGAGACAACCAAGTATGTAATGGTATGAATTTTCTGTTGCTGTATAACATGTGATCACGAATTTAGAGGTTTAAAGCAACATACATTATCTTGGTTTCTGAGGCTCAGCACAGCTTAGCTGGGTCTCTCTGCTCAGGACATCCGAAGGCTGGAATCTAGGTGCTGGCCAGTGTGGCCTCATCTGCAGACTCAGCTGGGGAAGAATCCATTTCCATCCTCACACAGGTTGTTGGCAGAATTCAGTTCCTTGTGATCCTGTGATCGGGACTCTGGCTTTTTGCCTGCTGTTGTCTGGAGGCCACCCACAGGTCCTTGCCACATGGGCTCCCTCAACATGGTCACTTGGTGAAGCCAGCAAGGAGAATCTCTCAGTCCAGCCAAATGGGGTCTTACAAAAGATAAGCTAATCATGGGAGTGGATCCGCTCTCCTTTGCCATGTTCTATTGTAGGTTCCTCCTGCTCTCAAGGCAAGGGGTTACACAATGGCATAAGTAGTAGAAGGTAGACATGATTGAGGGCTTCACACCTTAGGATCTGTTTGCCACAGTAATCTACTAGAGACTTCCTAGCAAAGAACACATCTGAGAAAATAACCTGGGATGTCTGAAGGCACACTGTTCATCCACTGCTCTTGAAATGTTTGGTTTCATCCTTGAGTCATTGATGGTGACTGGCCAGGCTTTATAACTAGACTTGGTAAGGCAGTCTGTATTAAGTTGTGCTCCATTGCTATGTTAAAATCTTTTATCAAAGTCATATATAATGCCAATAAGAATAATTATTCTTGTACTTATTGGTCAAAATAGTAAGACCAAAATTACAAATATACTAAATATTTTATTTTAATAAAAAATTCATAAATGTGAGTTCCTTTGCCAAAGTTATAAGATCAAGGCCATTTACAATTTCTCATTTAAGTTTCTTTTCAGCTGAGCAAACTCTTAAAGACACATTTGAAGTAATCTGAGTGAAGATTCTTCCTAGAATTTATACCACCCAGCTGTCCCCTACCACCACCACCACACAATCTTCTAAAGGTGTCTTCCTAGAAAAGTGTTTCTGCAAGTTGCCTCTATCATTTCTTTTCAAAGCCTTCAACCTCTTCATAGAAATAACTTTTTTTGCAATCTTATTTCAGTTTAATATATATTTTAATTAGAATAATTACAAGAGTATAACTAGCATAAATTTTTATGGTAAACACATCTTCAACTGGTGAAGATACCTGGCCCAGAGTTGTTTCCCTAAGTGGCAACCTGAGTCTGCCTGACTCAAAGCTAACACTCCTACCTACTGCATCTCCTCCTGTCATTTGACATTTTGCTTTTGCATTTGTTATAAAATTTTTGTTGTTGTTTTTCTCTCCATTCATTACATAAAGTTCTTTCTAAAGAGTTATTTTAAAATACTGTGCCAAGTCAACCTTTACACCTGCCCCCACCCCCACCCCAAAGAATTCCAACACCTTTATAATAAAAAGCATCATAACTTCCAGGCATCTCCCCTTTGCGCTGGTTTGAATGTGCAAACAGAACACAGGACTCAAACATTCTGGATGTATCAGTCTTTTAAAAATTAGAAAATTAGATATTTGACTTTTAATACTGATGTCTATACATGACATGCTTGATTTAAAAAAATATAATGTTAAGCAAGGATTGGAGAATTACATCTTTGAGAAGCAGTCACTATAGCTGAAAATGGATTTATATTCCCATTTTTTCATCCAAAGATTTCAGCTTTTTAAGCAAAATGACCAATTCATGCTATATAGATCAACATAGAACCAACACTTGCAGCTGTGATAATTATTTTAGAAACATGTAGTATTTGCCATTTTTTGAACCCAAAATCAGACCTCCTTATTAATTTTTGGTAAACATGCAAGAAGAAATCTAATTGTTTGGTAATAGACATAATAAATTGCCCAATAAGACAGGCTACTTACTATCTATGCAAATGTAAGATATTTCATTTAGAAATGAAAGACCCAAGATATTTCATTATCATGTTCATGATTTCTTTATGAGGCAGCATAGAGTATATTGGAAAGTGTTAGGTACTACACAGACCTGATTTCACTGGCTTCCCATCTGTAACATGGAAAGGATAATAGTATCTATTTTGCAGGATTGTTTTATGGATGAAAAATGCTTTATACAGGGGACAGTACAGGATCTATTAAGCACTCAATACATTTGTTGAATAAATGAATGAATAAAGTGATGAAGAATTAGTATTGTGGCAGCCAATTTTTAATCTGAATGGAAAGATGGACGAGATGGCAAACCAAGGACCAACAGGTGACAACAGTTGCTGCAAATACTCTTGGTAATTTTAGCAAGGTGGCTATAATGTCCATTTTTTATGTAAATATTTCAACTAAACCTGTATGTCACCGTGTTAAAACTCAATCTATTGCTCAGTTGATTCTCACTCATTAACTATCAATGAAATACATTCAGAGGCAGATAATGCTCATCTACCAAACCTATGTTATAGATCAGCTCAACTCAGAGTTCGCATTTGGAATATCCACACATGAACCTCCTCTCCTTGGAAATTACCAGGTAGCTGGTGGTGTGTGGTTTCTGTAGTCACAACTTGCTGTTGGGGACAAAACTGAAATCAGAAAATGACCCACATTCCTGTCTTGCAGTTTGAGATTATTTCATGAATCCCCCAAAAGAGAAAGACAATGTTTGTAAACTAATCTGTTCCTCTGGGTGTGAGACCCTTTGCATTAAGGTCAGCTGAGGTGTCTTTGATTAGATTCCCTGTTAAGATTACGGCTTTTGATTTGACTACATCAGTGGGGCATGACTCAGGTTGAGTCTCTGCCCCCTTGGTGCTGATATAAATGGAAACTCACAAAGACACACAGGAAGAGAGAGCTCTCCAATTTTTGATCCTGCCATGTAACGGAAAGGAAAAGTCTCAAACAGCTGAGGCCCTGGGGATGGAGGAGCCATTAGTCTGATAGTTTACAGCTGACCTGGGGAAGAGAGCAGAAGAGCTGAGACTGAAATAGAAGGCCTGAAAAAAAACAAACCTTGTGCCAGGAGAGAGAGGACCACAGGTTCATTTAAACATGAAGTCTCAAGAGCCTGGGGCCACGGAGCACAAGAAGAAGAGGATGTCTGGAGGGGAAGGAGAGACAAGGCAGAGATTGCCCGCCATCTTGCTTCACCACATGGCAGCAAACTTTGGTGAGAAAGCACCTCTTATGGTGCCTTGAGTTGGACTTTCATGGCCTTGCGACTGTAAGCTTTTACCCCAAATAAATACCTTTATGAAAGCAAACAGATTTCTGATTCTTTGCATTGGCAGCCCTTTGGCTGACTAATACACTGGTCATATAGTATTTGGAAGAAGAATTTCCTGTGTGGAGTAGTAATATTCACTATGTCCAAATTAACAGCAATTATGTGCTTCCAATAAATTTCCCTTGAAGAGTAATACTAAATCACCATAATAAATGTCCTCAGAGGGATTAGGTTATGGAGGAGTGTCCTGAAAGTATTTTAAAAGATTTTCTTTTTAAAAAGAAAATCTGAAAGTCTTAATATGTAGAGGGAAAGTACCTGATGTACTTAGGAGACTGATCAATTGTGTGACCTTGGAAAAAAATCCCTCAATGTCTACTGCTGAGTAGCAAATTACCCCAGAACCTAGTGGCTTCAAACAACATATATATTTATCTCTCACAGTTTTTAAGAGTCACAAGTCCTGCTTAGCTGTGTGCCTGACTCGGGGTCCCTCAAGAAGTTGCAGTTGAGCTGTCAGCTGGAGCTGCAACTCATCTGAAGGCTCGCTGGGGTGTGTGGTGGGGTGGGGTCTGCTTCCAAGCTTGCTCCCATGGCTGATGGCAGGTTTCATCTCCTCGAGAGTCGTGGGCTGAGGGTCTCAGTCCCGGCTGACTGTTTTTCCCAAGCCTCCCTCGGTTCCCAGCCACATGGGCCCCTCCCCAGGGCTCCCTCAGGCATGGCAGGTGGCTTCCAGAGTGAACAAGCTGAGAGAGGACACCCAGGATGGAAACCACGGTCTTTTTCAATATCATCTTGGAAGTGGCATCCCATCATTTCTGCCTGATTGTTTGGAATACTCAATATAAGCCAAAACTGTAGGGAAGGAAATTACATACCAAAGAGGGGTGGGGAATCCCTGGGGGCCGTCTCAAGGCCATCTGCCGCAAAAGGGGAGCATGTTAGAGGTTCTTTCATTTTTCTTATCTGGGAGACTTTATTCAAAGGGAAAGTACTCGATGGGAGTAGGAGCCAGACCAGGCATGTGACCTTGAAAAACTCTGCCAAGCCCTCTGAATTTCAGATTTGCACACCCAAAAGGTGAGTAGTACCAGTTGAGCTCCACATGCCATCCATGTAACTGGTGCAGAGCTCTTTGTCCAGATGCCTTCCGGTTTGGACCAATCAGCGGTTCTGGTGGTGCTTGTCGCATTGCATCATGCAGTCTAAATTGCAGTGAGACAGGACAGGACAATTGTGATGTCATTGCCATTAGCCTGCTAACAGCCCATAGAGAAAGCTCATTAGTTTGAAAAACTGGCTCTGGGCAATAGCATTTAACTGATAAATTTTAACTAACTACTCACTGATATGTAATCATTCATTTCCCTCAGAAACAACTTAGCCAGTCCCACTCTCCCTCCCTGCTGGCGTCCGGTGGCTGTCTACCTGAGCCTCTTCTCAAACCATGCTAGTAAAGATGACTCGGGACACCTCTGGTGTCTGCTCCTGTCTCCAGGGTGAGGTGGGGGTAGGCGGGGAGGGCTGTACAGCCCCCGGCTGGAGGACAGCCCCACGTGATACAGGTCCCACATGCCAGTGGCCCCTTTCCCCTCCCCTTCCCCCCCCCCCCCCCAGTTTTCCTGGTCTTCCTTCTTCCCCTTTCCCCTTTCTTCCACTCTTCCTTTTTGATTTTATTTGAGTGTTCTGCTTGAGTTGAAAAGGGTCAGGTGACGCTGCATCTTTGAACCTTTTAAAGTCCTTGAGTTTTGTGTGATGAGAAGAATAGGATTCAGCTGGTAGACCACCTGAACACCCTGGGGCCCCTCCAGAAGTTTGAAGTGTAGAAAGGATAACAGACGGCTGAGGTACCTCAAAGAACCTGGTCTTCCTCCTTCAAAATGAGCTGGAGGCAGGAGGTAGAGGCACCTTCTGACTCTGGAGTTCAGTTCTTTGTTACCGTGTTGTTCCAGCCTGGTGTTACCATCCCATTGTTCACTGATTTTTAACTCTTGCTGACAGCTTCAATTAGAAGAAACAAAAGTTACTGTTTTTCCTAGACTGACTTAATAGAAAATAAATTCTTAGTTGAGAACGTTTAACATTTGTGGGAAAACTAAGCTTTAAACTCTGGTTTTCCATCATCATTGTAAAATCTGAACTCAGTTGCTTAGTTACTTTTCAATTTGTAGTTGTTTTTCAAATATTTAAGAGCACTATGAATTAACCCATAGAATCATTTTACGTATCCTATACTATCATAGAGGTTTATAGTCTTAGTGGAAATATAAATGAATTAAAAGGCCATCATCTTGTGCAGTATTAAGCTTAGCAAATCCTACCACTGGCTAAATCAATTACCCATTAACATTCTCACAACACAATGTGGCAGGAATCAATTTTCTAAATAATATACGTTTGCAAATGAGGATGTAAAATGGGATTTCTGCGCAGCTAATCCTAGAATGCCAGATAAAAAGCCCAAGTGTTGGGACGTTACTAGATACTTCCGCAGGAAAAGCAATCCTTGAAAAGAATTCAAATGACCTATTCTACCATGTGGTATAATTCTTGCTTACCTAATATATTTAATTGTTTGGCAGATTTATACCACTTGAAATAGTTAAGCTGGCTCAGCGGGATTGGATTGGATGTGTTTACTATTACAGCTAGTGAAATATTCAGCTGTTTCAGTGTTTCTCCTTCTCCATTTATAATCCCATTGCCTCTGCGTATATTTTGAGCCCTATAATTTTTAAGAACCCAATTATTTCAGAACGAGAGGGAAAGGTAGCTATTGGTACAAAGCCGTCACATTGAAGTAGCCCCTCCCTCCAGTGTAACTGGAGAAGAAGCTGAGTCTAACCAAGGCTGGCTCCTGTTGGAAGTATAAAATCCCCGAGAGCATCTGGAACACATGTGAATCTCTAGCAGGATCCCGGACCCGTTTTTCTAATATCCCAGTTTCATTCCTCTGAGTCATGGGCATGAATTCTCATGGTCAGGAAGGCTGATGAAGATAAAATATGATGCCTTCACAAGGGTTTATAAGATTTGAAAGCTTTGCCTTTATTTGATGAAACTCCTTTCTCCAGCAGCACGAGGCATGCTTTTTCAGCCTTGATGGAAAGGAACGTGTGTGTTCCTGTAATACACCAAGAGGGAAAAGAAGCCTTGAGAGAACTGGGAGGGGTAAGAGGATAAGGATTTCATTAAAAGGGCCCGACAGCATTTGCCGTTCCATAGCACTGTGTAATTTGTAGTAACTATAGCAAAATAGGAACTCATAAAATGATTCCAGTGCGTTTGATCTTATCCCTGAAGACAAAGGAGAGCTATTGACTTGCCTTGTTCAGCCACGCATCCGCTTCACTGCTTCGGCCTCGGCCTCTAGAGTTGAGGTGGTGCCCTCCTGGGGAGAGCAGATGCAAAGGTGGAGAGCAGGGTCCCAAACTGGGAGACTCAGGATAGGTGGGCTCCCAGACAAGGCTTGTCCCTAGAGCTGATTGTTATCTGTAAGACTATGGAAAACTTGTCGTCTAGTGGGGACACCACCAGCAATTCTAACTCCCTAACTCAATTATGTGCGTATGCGTACTCATGTGTATTTCCTTTCTTTTTATTATGTACATAAATCTCTGATTAAAATCATAGCAGATTTTTTTTTTCTTTAGGAGGTACTGGGGATTGAACTCAGGACCTCGTACATGGGAAACAGGTGCTCAACCACTGAGCTACATCTGCTCACCAGTGAGAGTTGGTTTTCTCCTTTGTTTATTTTTTTGTTTTTAGGAGGTACCGGGGATTGAACATGGGACCTTGTACACGGGAAGCAGACATTCAACCACTTGAGCTACAGCTGTTCTCTTGGAATAAAATCTTGACATCTGCTTTTTTCCTCTAAACATCGCACCGTAATCATGGGTGCTAGTCACAGTACTTAAGAACTGGTACAGCGTGTGTCAGAGGTAATCAGAGTGAACACTAGCCACCAATAGCCTATACCCCTATCCCTGGCTAAATAATGGTCTTAATTGTCAGCATTCTCACCCATTGCTACAGAGTCTATGACCGAAATGCTTGCACTTAATCACAGTTACGTAGCCCTTGACTGGCTGCTCACCACTGGAGGGGCTACCATTTTTTAGTGTTGTAAATAATCATGCAGGGAGCAAATTTATTTTAAGGTATTTGAAAGAATTGACATAAGTGGTTTATAAATCCTATTTTCAGTTCTAGGAACTGGAAGGGTGATGATGGCTCAAAAGAAATCAAAATGAAGCAAAACTTCAGGCATTAGGACGGGTCCCAGCACTGTTTGGAGTGCTGCCTTGAATACGTAACCGATGAAAGTAGCTTTACCATGCCCCTTTTCCAGGCCGCAGAGTGAGAGGCAGACCTAGTGTTGGCACAAGGCTCTCAGAGCTACGCAGTAAAAGCTGCTCCAGTGCTCGCTACAAATACAAATGTCTGGTGCGGTGGGGGACAATATGGGAAGAGAGCACCAGGTGTGCCGTCAGATGGCCGGGCTGTGGCCTGGCAGTGCCTCTGTGACCTTGGGTGAGTGCTCAGCCTCTCTGAGCTCCCCTTTCTTCAAATGGAGGCAGGTGGGTGCCGAGTATCACAAACCGCAAAGGACTTTCGGAGTGGAAAGAATTATCACTTAGTTGATGAAAAGTCTCTGTGTTGATGTATTTTTTTAAATTATCATGACATGTTTCAAACGTAGAAAACTAGAGAATATAAGAATAAACGTCCATGTAACCTAGTACTCAAAGTGAACAAATCTTAAATTTTGCCATAATGGTTGCAAATCTCTTTTGAAATAAAGAAAATGATGCAGACCCAACGGGAACCCCTTTTAATCCTCCCCACTGCATTCGCCTTGCTCCCTCCCAGAGATGCAATTAGGAACAAAAAACTGGCCCCGGCATTTTCACTCTCAGCCTTCTGACGCCAGCACTTGCCGTCGTGCAGGCGGGCGATGTTTCACTCCCCTGGGACTGCTGTTTGGATGCCCTCATCTCGTGATCTGAACTCTCCGGTCCCTAGAAAGACACCCCTGAAGAATGGGTTAAAAGAGGATCTAAGGGAAGTGGACTTGGCCCAGTGGTTAGGGAGTCTGCCTACCACATGGGAGGTCCGCGGTTCAAACCCCGGGCCTCCTTGACCCGTGTGGAGCTGGCCCACAAGCAGTGCTGATGCACGCAAGGAATGCTTTGCCATGCAGGGGTGCCCCCGAGTAAGGGAGCCCCACGCACAAGAAGTGCGCCCCGTAAGGAGAGCCGCCCGGTGCAAAAGAAAGTGCAGCCTGCCCAAGAATGGTGCTGCCCACATGGAGAAATGACACAAGATGACACAACAAAAAATTACAGATTCCCATGCCACTGACAACAGAAGCAGACAAAGAAGACGATGCAGCAAATAGACACGAACAGACAACTTGGGGGGAGGGGAGAGAAATAAATAAATAAATAAATAAATAGCAAAAAGTAAAAAACTAAAAAAAAAAAAAAAAAGAGGACCTAAGGGTGACCAATTCTGGAGAACCTGCTAAATGCTGGTCCCTGGGTGTTTGTCACATATGTTCTGGAACCTTCAGCAATTCCCCAGGGTAGGTGTGGCAGTTTGATATGGTTATGAATTCCAAAAACAGATATTGGATTATGTTTGTAATCTGGTCTGTACCTGGGTATGATTAAGTTACGTTTAGGGCTTTGATTGGGCCACGTCATTAGAGTGTTGAGCTAAAAGACATAGCAAAGGACAGAGTTAAGGGCTTCTAATGTTGGAGTTTTAATATTGGAGTTTAATGCTGAAGTCTTAAGCTGGAGCCCCAGGAAGTAAGCACACAGAGGAAAGAAATGCCAGCCCCTGGAAGGGAAGCACCTGGGAAGCCTGACCCCTCGCAGACGTCAGCAGCCATCTTGCTCCAACACGTGGAAATAGACTTTGGTGAGGGAGCTGGTGGGCAGAGGGGACACTAACTGGCCGATAACAGGAGAGCTAGTACACAGATTGCAGGAAAACCGTGCAGCTTTCAAAAGGATGTTACAGGACAGTACCGTGGAACGACATTCGTGATTGCGATGGAGAGATTGCTATCACCCTAATTTTGAGTTTTGAAAGTTTGTTGATACATGTAGTATGTATGTAGATGTGTGTGTATGGATCTACATAAACTTGTGAAAATAAACTTTTTAACACAAACACAGGATTGGAAGGATGTATACCAAAAATTTATTAGTGGTTTTATGGTGACCTTCTGGAGACATTTAATGTTCTATATATATGTGTGTGTATACATGTATACATACCTGCATACATACATGCATATGTGCATATATACATACTCTGGGCTTGAATATAGAATGTAGAACTACAAAACTTCTAGGAAAAAAATAGGAAACAATCTTCTAGATCTAGGACTAAGCAAAGAATTCTTAGATTTGATGCAAATAAACATGATCCATGAGAGAAAAATTGCTAAACTGCATCTCATCAAATTGAAACTTTTCCTCTGGAAAAGATCCTGTTAAAAGGATGAAAAGACAAATACAGAGTAGGAGAAAATATTTATAAACCACATATCCACAATGGATGAGTACCTGGAATATATGACGGACTCTTTCAGTACCTAGCAGTAAAAACAAACAATCCAATTAGAAAATGGGCAGAGGACTTGAACAGACATTTGCACAAAGAGGATATACAGGTGGCACGTGAGCACGTGGAAGGTGTTCAGTGTCATCAGCCAGTAGGGAAATGCAAATTAAAGCAACAATGAGTTGTCACTGACACACCTACCAAAACGGCTAAAATAAGAAACAGCGACACCAAGTGCTGATGAGAGTGCAGAGGAACTGGATACGTTGCTGGTGAAAATGTAAAATGGAACAGCTTTCCTGGAATACAGTTTGGCAGTTTCTTCTGAAACCAAGCATGTTGCCCTCTGGGCATTCATCCCAGAGAAGTGGAAACGGGGGTCCACACAAATCAGTGCTTGAATGTGTACCGCAGCTCTATTGAGAGCCCCACACTGCAAACGACCAGGTGTCCTTTGATGACATTTAATGAATGATGACATGACCGTGGCACTGACACACCATGAACTCAGCAAGAAAGTGAACTGCTGATACACACAACAACCTCCAGGACTCTCCCAGAAATTATACTGTTTGCTTTCATTTCTGTAACATCTTAAAATGACAAAATTATAGAAATGGGGACTAGATTTGTAGTTTTGAATGGTTAGCGATGGGGAGGGCAGGCGGGAGGGAGGTGTGATTAGGATAATTATGGGGATGGAATGTTCTGTATCGACCATGATGGTGGATTGGTGACACCACACGTGATAAAATGCACATGCACAAGAGGACAAGTCAAACTAGTGAAGTCTGAATAAGATGGGTGGATTGCAACAATGTTAACATCTTGGTTGTGATGTTATTCTGTAGTTTTCCAAGATGTTACAGGTGGGGGAACTGGATGTAGAGGATATGGGATCTCACTGTATCATTTCTTGCAACTGCATGTCAATCTACAATTATCTCAACATTAAAAGTTTAATTAGCAAATAGTATTTGTAATGTATGTATATAATTATGTGATATATATAGCTTTGTATTTGTAAAAAATTAATTAGTAGTATAGTCACTGAAGAACTTGGCCAATTTGAAATATTTTATATTGTTCTTTTGCAAGGTAAATCATTTTGCAATTATTTAAAAAAGGGTTGTCTATACCCATTATCCCCAGTTTCTCTCTACCTGTCCTCTCTCGATCTGACTTTCACCTCCACACTTTTACCATGATACGTGATAAGCTATATATACACTGTTAACTCCAAAGCCAGATCTTAGTCCCCACCTCACTTGACCCAGCTACACCATTTGTCGCAGTTGGTGATGTCTTCCCTTGCAGCCCGCTTTCTGTACGTACCCTGGTTCCCGTGTTGGCCGCACCTGGGACAGCTGGAAGGTGCTGGAGCACTCTGCCCTCATCTGCTCTCGCTCCGTTGGGATCTCACCCAGCTTCGTGGCTTTAATGACCATTTTTGTGCCTGTGACTCTCAGCATTACATTCCCCACTCACACCTTTCTCTTGCACTCTAGATCCCCTCTCCAGCTGCACATGTAGCATCTCCACTTGGATATCCAATAGACATCTCAAAATTTAGCATGTCTAGAACCAAGCCTCTGAGTTCCAACCTTCACCACCCCCCCAAAGCCTTCCCCACCCACAGGGGTTCCCTCTTGGTTGAAAGAGTCTTCAAGTCCTCTCTGACTCCAGTCTCCATCATGCCCCAGTATCCAGTTCCTCAGCAAATTGGGATGATTCTACCTCTGAAATAAATTCAGACTCAAGCGGCTTCTTTCCACGTCCACTGCCACCTCCCTGTTCGGAGCGGCCATGCCTCTGCCCCACGCCCTGCAGCCAGCACACCTGCCAACGGCGTCCTTTCAGAACTAGGTCGGGCGTCGTCACTCCTCTGCTCCCACTTGCACCTTTCTCCATGCCTGCCACCTCCAGACACCCCTCTGAACCTGTCCTGTGCTCCCCTGTGTTCATTCATCTGGACACTCTGGCCTCCAGCTCTTCCTCCCGGGCCAGCCTGGCTGCCCTCTGCCTGGAGGCACCTGCCCCAATGTCCACATCACTGACTCTGTCACCTCCTTCCTGCCTTTGCGCAATTCTCCTGGCCTCAATGTGCTGCCCAGGCCCCTGTATTGATTAACAAAACCCTCTCCCCCCAGCACTTCCCCCACCCCACCTTTCCTGTGTTCCATTGCTCTTATCACCTTTTAACATAATGTGTAATTATATGACTGACGGACTAATGGTACTGTCTGACTCCCTATTCTAGAATGCACTTTTCTTAGGGCCAGGGATACTTGTCTGTCCTGAATGTATCCCAGATTCCTGGTATGTTGGTTCTCAGTGACCCTCAAGCATTTCCGCGGCTCTTACACAGCATAGGGTGGACTGAAGTGTGTGTTGATGCCCTCCAGTGGGTCCCTCCAGTGGGTGCCAGATAGGGGCAAGGTCAGCTTTGTATTTGTATTGGAAAATACTTATTGACCAAGGAAAACAATACAAAATACTAAGCAACCAAGTTAAAACAGAGACCTTATTTGGTCATTTAAAAATAAGCAGTAATATCCTGGCTATGTGGAAGTGAATATTTCACTAATTTCCATGTTCTCCGATAGGCTTGCAGATGGGGGAGGGGTGCCCCTATCTGATCTGGGCTGATTTAGACTGTATGTGTGCCAAATAACCAAGTCCCTTAAGCGACAACCACTTCCTGGGTTGCTTTCTCATGGGACTGTTGGGTTATTGGAGCCAGATCAGGGTCCCTGAGGACCTAAAACCCAGTGCTCCTGAGGCTTGGTGGCGCTTATTGAAGCAGGACTTGATCTTTGAATTCTTCTTTGCGGGGGGTGGGGATGGGTGGGGGGGCATCTGGCTACAAAGGAGCAGATAGAGCTCATTACGTAGCATATGAAGGAAGGCAAATGCCTTCTGAAGGAGAAGAAAAAGGTAACTTTCTGCCTTGTCTTTCCCACTCATAATAATGTTAGCTCTTTCCCAGGACCAGCGTCCAGCCTCTGTGATTGTGTGTGGTGTGTGGTGTATATGCCGCAGGCTGGAATTAGGGTGAGATCAGTGAGACATTTATTTCAAATGCAAAATTTAAAAGGGTGCCAAAATGTCAGTCATCAAGAAAAATATTTAATGCGGTATTTTAAAAATCAAAATTAATGCAAAAATCCAAGATGAACAGAATATCCAAGTTTTAAAATAAAGGCAGGTGGTGGTAGTTTGTTTTATAACTGGGAATGGTGTGCACTGGACCGGACACAGTTGTTTTCCAGTTAGCCTCAGCGCCCCATCCACGTGGCTGGCCCCTGTCTTCCTTGCTGCCTGGGTTTATGGGGGTTGACAATGATGTGCAAAGAGAATGGACAACTCAGGGCTTTATGTATATGCATTTTTCATATTTTCTCTAATTGTAGAGAGTTTAATAATTTTTCCACTTGGATGAAAATATGCAATGATGTTTTATACTTAGGGGCTAAATTTTTCTTTTTACCCCAGACACCAGTACGGCTTTCCATGGCAGTGTGTGTGCATGTGTGTGAATGTGTGTATATGTGCATGTGTGTATATTAGCATGTGCACATGTTTGTACATGCATATTTGCATGTGTGCATTGCACATGTGTGTGTGCATGCATGCGTGTGTTTGCTTTCATTTGTCCATTATAGTATTTAGGTGTGAGCATTCAAGGATATTAAATGCTTTGCTAGGGACTGGACTTCATTTCTGCACCACTAGAAAGACAGGTCCATTCTGTCTGACCCCAAGGGTTAGACTGGGTGTTCTTGAGTAGGCCCATGCAGGGACTTGTAGCCTGTCTCTCAAGACTGGGGGTTCCTAACCAATTTTGCTCCACGTACCCCCTTTGCCAATTAGGTGAAATGAATACCACTGTAATTTATTTATTGCATACATTCATAAGTGGAGGAAATGCTAGATTTCAGCTAGAGGTTAGAGAAAATGAAGATAATAAGTTGATTTTTTTTCAATTCAAGCTCACGGAACCTGAAATCTTTCCGTGGACCTCTTGGGGGTCCACTGACCCCTGGTTAAGAACCCCTGCTCTAGACTGTCATCACGGAAATGGCAATCTCTACGTGGGGTACTTTTGGACCTCACAATGATTATGTTAGAAAAGTGCTTCAAAATAATCTCCGTGATCTTTTTCCTCCACAGCAGGAGTCGTGAATCCTTCCTCACACCATAAAACCTCCCCAAACCTGCTTATTGGGTGGTTAGGCTGGCCAAGGGGAAAATAAAAGGAAGAGCAGGATCAAACAGCACACAAGACCTGCTGCTCTGTGAATCCAGAGCGGAAGTAACCCGTCTCCTTCCTCCTTGGTGGTTCCCAGGCTCCACTCAGCACTCTTACCTGCCGGCTTCTTTGCTGTCAGCTCATTTGTGCACCTCATTATTTCTGTCCTAAATTTAGCAGCACTGTGGGTCGGGCTTACTTTTCTGACAGCGATTTTGTGCTGTGGTGGGAAGACAGGTGCCTTACATACATCTTGATGTCGATGGTTATAAACTCTGATGGCACTCAAAGGTGATCTCTTTAAACTTGATTATTGTCAAGTTCTTGGGAAAAGCCTTTCTAGTGTCAGCCTGTCATGTACTGCGGTTTTGAGGTATTCCCATCCTTTGTCTAGGGCTGCCATAATGTGCATTTAATTCACAGTGCTTTTTGCACTGGCATGGGAACCCACACATGGAAAAATATCCCTGAAGATGAGATTCTTTTACAGAATATTTAAAATAAAGAACACTTTCATGGCAAACATTTTTCTGGAGAAATCCTGACAAATAATTAAGTGTTGGCCTTATGAAATAATTTTAAGTAGGAACTAATTTCTTTCTCCCTTAAGGAGATTAAAAAGAACACAACAAATCCCACAGTTAGTAATAAATGAAAAAGAGATCGAAATGATAGGTCGATTTTTTCTATTAAACATTGAAATTATGAAAAATAGATTCTTATTTAAGATTGACATGTGATGAAAACCTTGAAAAAATTTACTTAGAGCTCGCAGAACAGAGGTGAATATTTCTTTAGAGAAGTTTGAACCTCAAAGGGTTGCCATTGCCCTTACAATAACAATTGTGCTGGGTGGCAGGAGCCATGGGTGCTGTGAGGTCTGCTTCCCCCCTGCTCTCCACCATCATCCCACACCACAGCGCCCCCTCCGCTGAGGAGGCCCTGACCATCCTACAGGTGCTTGTGCATGCAGGCGCCCTCCTGCCACAGGACCTTTGCACATTCTCTTCCTGCCACAGGGTCATCCTTCCCTTCATTCCTCACCCCAGTTAGCAGATCTCAGCTCAAGCACCTCATCCTCTGGGAAGTCTCTCCTGAGCTTGTTGACTTGATCGACCTCCCATCCAAACCCATGTGCATAACACCCCTCACCTTGCCCCTCCTTGAGCTCTGACCATGCTGCACCTTTTTAATTGTACTTGAGATTGTTCCGTCATGCCTCTCTACCTCTTCATAGCCCACGAGTTGCCTGAGAGCTGGGACGGAAGTCCAGTTTGGCTTCCCATGTTGTCTCTTGCATCATTCCTGTTGCCTCAATAAATATCTGTGGAAGGATATGAAGACAATCAGGGTGAGGTCAGTCTTTTTTTTTAATTGGTTAATTCATTTGATCCTAAAAGTAAAAAACTGCCTTTGAACACTTGCTGTATTTCAGATAGGAATCTGTGCTTCAGTGTAGTAGATGATGCCATAGAGAAGTGATTTTCTTCTTCATCCTTTGGCTGGCCATCCACTTCCTGCTGTCACTGTAGCATCAACAGCATATCCACTGAGTTCTGGGTGGGAGAGGCAGTCACTGCTGCTCTGAAGGCAATAGTTAAAAGCCAGGAGGATATGAATTTCCATAAATGAAATGCAGTGAGAAAGCCTGTCTTTTACCAAATCACTCATGTCAGGATACAGCCCCTGGGGAAAACAGAATTCTGCTCTTATTGTCAAAAGAATGGCCTCGCCACACATCCTAATTAAAATGAGCAAACAGGGTTTGAAATTCCATGCAATATCTATTTCTCTAGGACTAGGACTTTCAGGCAAATGTTACTACTTCTGGACTGGAAATGTATGTTTTAGGAGCTTTGAAATACAGTTGTACTCATCCATAGAAGGAAGAGGAAAAAGAGGTTGACACAGAGAGGTGACACAGGGTTGGAATAGCATTCCAGATGTGAATCTTCCAGTGGTGAAGCCTTCTTGAGAATGTCTTGCCTTACTGAATAGAGTGTAGGCTTCCTGGCTCCAGGAGCTCTGGGCACGGAATGCCCTGGGAGTCTTCCAGCTGCTTCTGGAGGATGCTAGCTCCAGACCCATCATCCACTCCCCCGCTGAAGTTTTCTTCATCTGCTAGAAATGCTCATTCATAAATGGTCAGGGACTCAATGTATAGAATTTATTTATTTATTTTGTGAATAGAACATCCATAAATATGTTGCCTTGGGATGTTAGACTAATAGCTACTTGCATTGGTGGTTTTTATATGTATTTACGTACAGTTTTGTCCAGAACAAATGATTTTATGCAGACATCTTTTTAAACATTAGCCCTTTTAAAAAGTTTTTTGAGGATGTGAAGGTCAGTAGCCTATCTTTATGAACAAGAAAATTCAGTTTAGTTTTAAAATAAAATCTAGCAGGAAGCAGTTGTAGCTCAAGCAAGTAAGCTCCTGCCTACCACATGGGAGGTCCCAGGTTCCATTCATTCTTCGTGCCTTCTGGAGAAGACAAGCAAGACAGCAAGCTGGTGCAATGGGCAGGTGCGGTGAGCTGATGCAACAAGGAGTCACAAAGAGGAAGGACAATGAGAGACACAAAGCAGGGAGCTGAGGTGGTTCAGGTGATTGAACACCTCTCTCCCACATGGGAGGTCCCGGTTTCAGTTCCCAGTGCCTCCTAAAGAGAAGGTGAGCAAACTGTGAATGGACACAGGGAGGCAACAGTGAGGGCAAACAACGAGGGGGACGGTGATGTAGGCTATGGGTGGGAGGCTGTTCATCTCTTTGAAGATAACCTGAGCCGTGTGTGTCCTGAGCTATGCGTATGGGACAGTGAGAACGGTAGCCCTTAGTAACCATGACAACAACTCCAGTCCTGGAAAAACAGTTTAGCAATGCAAACTCTATGAACTTGAAATATTCAGGGAGAATACAAACCAAATATGTTAAAGCTTACATGAAATGTATGAAATCCATACTAAAAGCTTGCCTAGGATATAGAAGTTATATGTTAATTCAAACTTATTGAGCACTGAAACAACGAAACATTGGCCCTTCCTCTGTATAAAAAGAACTCAAAAATCTTGTTTGGGGATTGGGTTTTGAACAGAAAACTCCCAACTCCAGCCTGCCATAAATTATGTTTTCCTTCCCAAAATTATTCCTGAGTCCTGGCCTTTCTATATGCAAATAATTGAACCTCTCTTGACTTCTACAACAAGGGGAATAAATAAATAAAATAAATCTTTAAAATAAATAAAATCTAGCTCAATCGATAATACATACCAATAATTTCAGTTGCTTTTCATTATCTTTCTATGTAGTTAGTTCAACTTTCCCATAAGTGTGATATTTGTGGAATTACGGAAGACTAGAAGTATATAGTCAGTCATATAGTTTACATTTAATATCATACATGGCTTCTTGATTTGGTAAGCTTTAATTCTCAAGAATTCTTTAGAACTGATTGTGAGGTTTTAAAAAATTATATCATCTAATATTTTGCATTAAAAAATATTTTCTAAATCAAACTACCTTATTACTTTATGTAAGTATATTTTATATTCTCATATAGTGCCTCCCAATATTAAAAATTAAAAACAGCTGCATGGCTTCTGAATTTGAGAATTAGAAAGAGAAGTAGTTTTTTAAAAATTGGGATATAGTTTAGGAATAAAGCACGGTAAATATTCTAATAAAGTAGCATTATATGTGATCTCTCAAATTCATATATATATGATGAAAGAAATAGGAGTACATGAACCTCCGAGACAAGAGAGGCCAATTCCATGCTTTTGTACAAAAGGAACATGGTGATTGGTATACTTTTGTTGGACTAATTTCATTTTAAATTGTCAGCTGACATTTGGTGTATCTATTGTGACCACCCTAATTAATGTTGATACTAATGAGCACATATAAATCCCAGGAATTACACAGGAGGCTTTATTCTGAGCATTATCTGAATGTCGTTTAGTTTACCCACATACCTCCCTTGACTTCAGGTCATTCAACAAGGAACTGCTGGCCTCAAGCACTCCTTAGCCCTGGAGTGTGACTGGTGCTCGCGAGGGACGCTGAGGCACTTTCAGGTGCAGCAGCACTCGTCACATAAGCACGCTTAGAAAAGCACCTTGTTCCACTGTCCATCAATGAAGAACGTTAGGCAGTGGCCCTGGGCTTATCAGAAGCTTTGGACTTGGCAGACTGCAGTCAGTGTTTGCTGTGAGTTACTGCCCTCCGCACTCTTGCAAGGGAGGGAATGGCTCTTCGCCCTATCTTACCGTTGAGCGGGCTAAACGGCCAGCCTGTCCAGAGGCCAGGCTGGAGCAAGGTCAGAATCCACAGCGCAAAATCCTGTCTGCAGCTTTGCGGGCAAACTTGACCAACATTTATAACTTATTTCCAAAACCAACCGGAAAGCCCTTATTTGGGAACAGTGGGTGGGCATTCAAATGTGACACTCTCGACAGCCAAAATACTTTATTCCCAGCTTTGTGGAAATAAAGCCCCTTCCTCAGTCCTCCTCTGTGTGTCATTGCTGTTAGTCCAGGGTCAGTACATTGAAGTTCAAAGCAGGAGGAATTCGAGCTGGAAATCCTGATTCTGCAATTTAAGCCTTGCCTCAGGGGAGTCTGCTCCTGCTTTGCATACAAAGTCACACACCTCTGGTGCCTTCTACTTTATCAATCCACATGCAAGTGAAAAGAATATGTTGTAACCCCAGGCTATTTCTAGGTGGGGCATGTAGCAGCCTTGCCCTGTGTGCACCTACCCATGAGGGGACTGTCTTCTGGTTTGTGGACGGCCCGAAGCTTTTTCTGCACCCTATTCTTATTGGAGTTAAGAAGCAAATTAAATTCAGATTAGAGCTCGCTAATTTTCATGATATTACATGGATGTTGAAAACAATGAGACGTAACACTGGGCATTTGATAAAAGGAGGATTTAATAGTAAATTGGAAAAACTAAAATAAAAATATCTTAAAACAGCAATAACAACAAAATAGCAAATTGGTAAATATTAGCCCAGGAAAGAGTTTCCTATAGGTCCTCTAGTCAAATGTCCTTTTATTTTACAGATGGAACCAAATTAAGCACTTAGATAGTGTGGCTTTATCTAAGTGACTCATCTTCTTAGCTTTTTTGTTAGAGAGATAAAGTGGTTTTGAGAGTGTGATTCACCTTTTTGTATTTTAGTGTGAGAGGTGGTACTTACAGAGGTGAGCTATTATTGGAAAAACATGGCTGGTTTTTAATATACATGTCTATCAGAAACATTAATCAAGTATCTACATCATATACAGGTACTGTCCTGGGGCTGGGACAAAATAGAAAAAGTACATATATTATTACATATTTAGAGAATTCCTCCATCTTACCTACTTCTTCACTGCTTGCATTTCACTTTCTCTTGACCCACTGGATTTTGGGAAAGCAGTTGAGGGCATTTCTGCCCACTGCTCATGTGCTGTACAATGACTTTCTGGCAAAATCTCCAGGGAGTAAAAGGTTATGCTAAGGCGAGTTTTGGAATCTCCTAGAACAAGGCTTTGATTTTTTGTTTCTGCCTAAAGCTAAATCCCCCAAACCTGTCAATTCTTAGTTGACCTGGACCGTTCCTTGACAGGAGCAAGCTGGTGGGTTAGAAACGGTGCAAAGAAGAGCCACAGCAGTGATTGCGAAGAACATGGAGGAAGACAAAGGCTTTGAATTGCCTGTAGAAATGAGGACTTTGTAGGTGACACAGAGAACCTTGGGGGAGAAACACTGAAGGGTGAGGGAAGCAGTTGATTGAGGAAAGGTGGAGGAGCTCATACAAGAAGACAATGACCGAGAAGAGAAAGGCGGGCCAAGTGCTCCAGCACAGCAGGGCTAGCCCAGGTCACAGGTTAAGGGCACAGTTCCTCACAACTGTCCTCTCTCCAGACACCAGCCACAAGTCCGGGGGTCTCCAGGGCCACCTGTGCTTCTGACCAACTGGCTACAAATTGTGGACTTCCCACTATCCCGCTCAAGTTCGCTAATTTGCTAGAACGGCTCACAAAGCTCGGAAAGCCCTCTGCTGACGATTGTACCTTTAATATGGCAAGTCACAGACAGATGAGAGCCACCCATAGGAGGCGGCGCGTAGGGCCGGCTCGGGAGGGTACTGAAGGCGAAGCTGCCGCCGTCATCTCCTGGGGACGCGACGCATCACCCGGCACATCAAACTGTGACGCTACTCGACGAATGCTGCCCAGCTGGGGGCTCCCCTGCGCGGCTTCGGTGTCCAGCGAGGCTGCTGGGCGCGGTTGGTTGAGATCAGTCCCCAAGACCCCACCCCCGGAGGTTGGACTGATGGCAGGTGACTCAGAGCCCCACCCTCCAGTCGTATGGTGGTCTTTCTCGATGGTCAGCCCCCATCCTCAGGCTGAGCCATCGGGGTGGTCCTGGGGCCTGGAGGCTCATACCCCCCCATGAATAACAAACTCACTCCGGCTCCACGAGAAATCCCAAGGCCGAGGGCTTGCGCCACAGGAGCTGGGACATATGAGACCTCTCTTTGGGCAAGGTTAATTCTTCACTGCACAAGTGCAAAAAGAGCTCTTCATCACACGAGCTTCCAGAACGCAAGGAAGCATTCTCAACTCCCCCCGTGAGCACTCACCACCTGAAAGGAAAAGGAGTGCTAAGGGAAGGGGGCGCCTCCCCCTGCAGGTGTTCCTCCACCACATGCCCTTAGTATGCACCGCTGTTTACCAGCACCTGCCTTCTGTGAGACCTGTGAGCAGTGGAAACCCTACGGCTGCGTTTTTAAACCAAAGGACATAATATATTTCTAAATGCTTTGTGCACTACAAAACTCGAGTACATATGGTGGTCATTTTAAACCATTTCTGACTGAGCCTGGTCTGGGTTGCCTTGCTGTCCCTCCTCCCCAGGCTTTCCCTGAAATGGGGCAGGCCACATGCTCCAAGCCCCCCGGAGCGACAGGCTGGGACCTGCCCTCAAGTTGGTGTCGCCAGGCAGCTTGGAGAAGTGCTGCAAACCCCTTTTTCCTCCAGCCCCCGGCAGCGTTTGTGCCCCTGTTGTTGTACGGTAATGTGGTTCTTTGGAGTGGCTCTCCACAGTTAGAGGCGGTTGATAAAAGACTCTTTTCAGCAGGTGGCCACCCTCCCAGGCTTGGCCTGAGCGGGAACGCGGCTCGGTCACTGACCAGTCACGGCGTCGGCAAGGAAGATGGGCCCTGTCTGGAAAGCCCGATGGCGGTTAGGCTTTTAGAAATGTGCTATACCTTTTCCAGCTTCATTTTCTCCATCTATAAACTGTGGATCTTGAGTCTATTCTTAGAAGAGTAATTTGGAAACAGGATCCTCATTTAGTAGGCAAGTTTGGGGTTTAGGGCAGGGGTGCCTCCTAGTGAATGACCTTTTCGGGCTAATAAAGAGCTAATGAGAACCATTTTTTGTTCAGGTTCTGGTCAAAAGCTGTCTTAACTATTTTATTTTACTCCTTTGCCTGATAAATGTAGAGCACCGAGCATAGCTGAGACGTGAGTCAGAGAATAAGGCTGTTGCAGGGCTGGAGCATCCTCATTTGAACACCAGTGGACATTGTATGCTGTTGACATAAAATGCATTGTCTGGGCTGAACCAGGATCTGGACTGCACCTGGCTCTTCAGAGTGAGCAGTGCTAGACTTGTGGGGTGGGACACGGCAGGCAGATATGGAGCAGTTCAGTCATGTGGAAGGAAGGTAGACCTAATGTTAGTGGCAATGGAAGTGAGACACAAAAGTCAAGGGACTCGCACAAGACAGAGGCAGGAAAAGAGAGCATGTGCATCGTGCTAGTCAGGACTAGGTTTGCCTGCATGGGACAGAAAATCCAGAATAATTACAGCTAAAATAAGGTAGAATTTATTTCCCACCCAGGTAAAAGAAATCTGGGTGTTAGGGACCCATGCTCTTTACTATTTTATTTCTCTGCCAGCTTCTGTTCTGTGGTTCTACCTCATGGTCCACTGTGGCTGCTCGAGATCCAATCATTTTGTCAGCATTCCAGCTAGTAGGAAGGAAGAGGAGCTGAAGAAGAGCTAGTCCCTTTCTTTTGAACTTTCCAGAAGATAGACACTTCCACTTGCATTTCATTAGTCAGAACCTAGCCACATAGCTGGCTTAGCTTTCCTTAGCAACCTCCTAGCCGCAGTGGACACTAGGAAATCCCTTCTCCCTCCAGGTGGCTGTGTGCCCCACTGAAATTATGGGGTTGTACTATTAAGGAAAGGGAGAATGCATGTTGGGAAACAGCCAGCAGGCTGTGCCTTGAGGTTAGTGGACGATGGATGATGGTGATATAATGACAAAAGCACTTGGGGTTCAGTGACAGCTTTGCTACTGATTCCCTGTGTAGCCCTGAGCCGGTCACTTCACTTTATGGGGCCTCAGCACTGCCATTTTTAAAGTACAGGTTTAGAACCTGATGGTCTCTGAGATCACTTCCAGCTCAGATATTTTATGTCTTCTATAATCTTAAGAGTGGTTTGTCAAAACAAGACTAAAATGATTCATGATTTTAGCTATTTCAGGTTTAGTACATCAAGAATTTACTATTGTCAGTGTGAATGCACTTTTGGCCTGTTAAGAGAGAAATCATCCAGCAAATTGAAGCATTTAATAAACTGAATAAAATGGTGTAATGAATTAAAGGATTAGTCAGACCTGATATTTCACGGGGAATTAAATGTTGGCAACGTCCAGTTCAGTGTCATCTTCAATTTAGGTTTCTTGGCTTTGACAGAAATTAGCATTATAATTTATTATAATAAGATTCAATTGCACACTCAAGCTTGAAATCTTCAAGGAGATAAAATTGCAAAGAGAGTCCCTTGTCGGGGAATTATTTATCTCAATAAAAATTTGATTTTCTGCCAAGGTCCAGACCCTGTGTCAGGGTGGAAGAAGGTTGCCAGGCCAGTGTGGGGTCACACAAGCACACACCCAGAAGCATGGGCAGGTGTGAGGCACACAGTGATTGAAGTATGTATGGAGTGGAAAAGGAAAGTCAGGAGGGAGCACGATGATGAGCTCAGATGGGAGACCTGCGCGCTATCTAAGCGAAAATATGCAACAGGCAAGTGGATACATACACAGGCAGTGAACTTTGGAGTCAGGCTCAGGGTAAATACATAGATGTAGACCTTGTCACTGCATCGGTAATCAGCAAAATCATGGGAAGGGAAGAGGACCTAGACTGATAAATCAGGAAGACGATGACTTTTGGGGGAGAGAAAAATCGGGGGTGGGGGTGGGAATTGGGGGGTGGGGAACTGACAGGAAGGAAGTCAGGAGATCAAGTCCTCGTGGAAGTCAAGGCAAAGTCAGTCTGAGGACTTAGCTCACGTGCGTGTGTGTGTGTTCGTGTGCTTGATTTTGTTGTCGTTGATGACCCTGTATACCTAATGCCTAGTGACATCTGTGTCATAGCTGCCCCTAATAAGTATATGTTGAGTGAAGGAATGCATGAATGGTGAGCAAATGAATGTATATAAATATATAGGTAAGGACTACAAAATGTCCTTTGAGGCTAGAAATTGAAGGGGACTGAAGTTGTGGAGGTGAGGGTAGAAGCCCCAGTGGAGTAGGTGAGAAATGAATGGGTGTGGGTGTGGAGATGATGCGCTGACACTACTCTCCGGAAGTCTGGGATGGGATGAGAAGGCAAGGGCTTTAGGGTCCCGATGTAAAGGAGTCTGTTAGGACTGCTCGAGGCCCTTGTGTATGTTGAGAGCCTGAGGGAAAGCAAGAGAATGGAGGTGTGTTTGAACCCAGAACCTTGGCAACCTAAAACCAAGAGAGCCCCACCGTTGATTTAATGCTCTGCTGCCACCATCTTGAAATTTTTCAACAAGGGACCTTGCATTTTCATTTTCCTCTGGGCCTTGCAAATGATGAGGTCAATCTTGGGTAAGAACAAATAAATCATCAAATCAAATTTGTTGTAGGTTTCCATTCCCATTCTTTCATTCATTCAGTTATCCAACAAGTACCTGCTGTGTACCCAAGCATGTGGCAGGCACCGTTCCACACACTTCATTCCTAGACTTGGGCTCGGTGCTAGTTTATTATATTCATAATTTTTTGTTGTAAAAAATATTTCAATAATGTCTTGTTTTTCTTTTCTTTATTAATATTTGGTGTAATGAATTTAAGTCAGTATCTCTGTATCTTCAACCTTTACTTTTTGGAGTCAACCATTCTACTAGAAGGATGCGTTTCTGTATGCAAATAGAAATTGAGAAAGGGTGCTGTTACTTGGCCTATAGGATTTTTGAGTTACTAAGCCAAAAATGCCTGTAAGCTTGGATTCTCCAGTCCCTTGCTTCAATTTTAAGATTATTTTATTTTCTCTTTTGGCTTAAATATTAATGGTCTTAAGGAAATAAACTGCAATTCAGAAGTCTGTGTGACACCAAATAATTCATATTGGTTTACCCTCATATTTTAATTTATATATTTGCCTATAAATCTTGGTACTTGGTCTTTTGCCTCACTCTGTGTAATTTTAATATGTGAGTGGTGGGATTAGTAATTTGTGAACAGCTGGGGCCTTAGTGCTGTGTTAAACTTCTTCCATTTCCTTAGAAAAAAATGATAGTTCCAAGTGAATGATTAGGGTGGAGATAGAGCAATACAGATGCCCCCAGAGAAGGTCAATATGATGAATTAGGGCCCCTTCAGAGAGGATTGTCAGTGGGTCAGGACTACGTTCAAGGAAATTATATTGCTCTTCTCACTTCTGCTTTGTTTTTGAAATAAAAAACGATCTCTGTATCATCCCCCTTAGTCTATATCCTGACGTAAAAGTTGCAAAAAGTTCTTTTCTATTTATTACCACCTTATACCCTCTTAGACTGAAACTCAGATTTTAATTGAGAGCATTTTATTTCCCCTCCCTATTGAAAATTTAAATATTTCCTGTTTCTATATTCAGAGAATATAGAGTTTATACTACTTCCCTTCCCCAGGCATAATGTAAACTGTGATACTGTACACTAGCAAAGACAGTCTGATTTGTATTTGATTTCATATTAGTAAGACACACACACACACACCTACATGTTAACCATTGTTTCACTCTCATTTTTCCCTTAAATAAGCTGTACTTTGCTTTATTGGAAAATGTGCTTCATGGATCCCAGATGTTTCCATGCAACCTGGAGATACAATATGAGTATACCATTTATTTTGCATAACGTGGCATATTTCATGTTTGGGTGCACTCTTAATGGATTCTGTTTACCTCTGAGATCAAGAAACCAATTTCCTGTCAACAAAAGAAGACACATCCCATGATGGTCTGTACATTTCTATTCACTGTTTCACCCTTGAGAAATCCTTCACACTGCTTAAGCCTAACATTTAAAAAAACCAGTGAGTCGTCAGGGCACAACAGAAGCTTGCGTGCTCTATTCATTAGTGTTTGTCATGGTTGTCCGTGTTGAATTATGGAATTTGCAAGTGTTTTATGCCATAGAAGCAAGGTTGTGTTTGGACTGTAAAAACTAGTGATGCAGGAATGAAAGATTAGCTAAACTGCCTTCTGTTTTGCATTCTGAAATTATCCTGAATTTGCCTAATAAGTCGATTGCTCTCCAGTAATTAGGGACTTTGTGGTTTGATTTGGCTTACAGCCTGGCCAGGGGTTTTCTGTAACAACTTCCGGGTTCCTAGCATTTCTATGAGTCTTTCCCCTCTGCCTATAAAACTTGAGAATTGCAGAACTCAGTGTCATTAGTTGAAGGGCTTGTTCCTTTGTCCCAGTGGGCCTAAATTTATAGTCAGTATTTCATAAAAATTAAATTCTCTGAGATTTACCTTTTGTAGGGATTAATTGTTTGCAGAGTAAACCTAACATGCTGAATTGTGCCCAGCCAGCCTCTTTCTAGTCCCTAAATTGACATAGCCCTCTCTTCCCTCTGCTAAAAATCGTTCAATCTCTGTGTCTCAATTACAATTTTTGTCAATAGGACATTCATAAATCAAATGGATAGCTTAAAGCCGGGTGCAATGTTTAAGTCTCATATACACCCAGTCATATTTTTAAGACTTTTAACATATAATCATTTAATTATGTTTTTAGAAAATTTACATTCTTTTATTACAAGCTGAAAACAATTTAAAATAGACAAATTGGCACTGAAACCCAACATTATTTGTATAATGTAAACACGAAGTCTAAGTTCTTTCTTTGAATAAAGACATATTATGAGATCATGCCTCTTATTTTGGGAATGTGAAAACTGATGGGCAGTCAAACGTAAATGTTTATGGGTGATCATAAAGGAAAAGGGTTTGATTCAGTTTATCCCCCGGGGAAGAGGACTTGACGTCCCTCCTTTCATAATTACAGTCATTTCCACTTGAAAGGTTCATAGGTAGTAATGGAGAAGAAAATAGCAATACTGATTGCTGTAGCCATTAGACGACATGTGTTCTCCATCTATGCGTGCTGGGAAAAATTGCTTTGGGAAGGTAACAAAGAAAGCAAGCTTGTGTAGATATCTGTCACCACTGCTTTGCACAGATTGTCGATGCTACTGGGAAGCATCGTGGCTTTAGAGGGCTAAACTATTTCTGGTGTTTTGTTAGGTTGCTGGATATACTGACCGTGCTAACAATCGCCTTCGAGCAAGACATTAGGGTGTTGCTAACAGAAATCAACCTTTGCCTTATCTGCATATGGCCAACAAATGCTGTTTGCAAATCTGAAGCTCAATTATATAGGGTCTAACAGTGAGCTTTATTTATTTATTCCCTTCAAATTTACAACAGAGGCTGGTTTCTCCCTGTTATGGATGCTGGACATTTATCTAAATATCACGTTTTAAATTTTATAATTTATTTAAATACTGAAGTACAACTATAATAGAGATGTGGTGGACTTTGAGTGTGCTTAACAGTCAAGTTGTGTTTATATGCTCTCTTTATACATTTAGTGAATTTAAATTTTACAGCCCCAACCTAATCATAGTCATCATTTTCTTTGTATTCCTATGTCTAAACTCAGCTTGGTCATGAGCCACCATTACTGCAGATTGTATGAAGTCAGGGTTCTCTGAGAAACAGAACTGACAAGAGTTGTCTGTAAATAGTATGAAATTTTATAAAATTGTCTCATATAACTGTGGGAATGCACAAGTCCAGATTCCACAGGGCAGGCTGCAAGCCAGGAACTCTGGTGAAGTCCTCAGTGAATTCCCCAGGAAACACTGGCTGTCCGAAGTAGAGATGGGAATTCTCTCTCTGAATGCTGAAATCACTTCTACTTTTTTTTTTAAATTTCTCGCCCTCCTCCCCACCCCCCCCCGCCAGTTGTCTGTTCTCCATGTCCATTTGCTGCATGCTCCTCTGTACCTGCCTCTATCCCCATCAGTGGCACCAGGAATCCACGTTTCTTTTTGTTGCGTCATCTTGCTGTGTCAGCTCTCCGTGTGTGCGGCACCATTCCTGGGCAGGCTGCACTCTCCTTAGTGCTGGGCGGCTCTCCTCACGGGGCACACTCCCCCCGTGCATGGGGCTCCCCTACGCGGGGGACACCCCGCGTGGCACGGCACTCCCTACGCACATCAGCACTGCACATGGGCCAGCTCCACACCGGTCAGGGAGGCCCGGGGTTTGAACTGCGGACCTCCCATATGGCAGGCAGATGTCCTATCCATTGGGCCAAGTCTGCCTCCCTACTTCTACTTTTAAGGCTTTCAACTGATTGGATGAGATGTCACTCGTTGCTGCAAGCAGTCTCCTTAGTTGATTGTTGATGTAATCAGCCATAGATGCAATTAACTCACTGATAATTAAAGTCCATGAAATGTCCTTGAATTACAGTTAGCCCAGTGCTTGCTTGACCAAAACAACTGGGCACCATTACCTGGCTAGTTGACAAGTGAGCTAAACATCATAATGGTCCACTTGAAGGTGGCTCAGTTTCTGCAGAGTTGAAAATGTTGACTTTTGGGTGATTACTCAGTTCATTCAATTTAATTTCAGGGCAGATTTCAAAGTCCCTGTTGGCATTGCTCTTTCCTATACCAGGTTTTCTTTCCACCTGCCACCCACACCCCTCCTGGGACTTGGTCACGGACAGAGGGCTATGCAGTATCATGGCAGAGGGCGCGAAGGTCAGACCATGTCTTCTCCTCAGCCTCACTGCCCTGAACACAGAACACGTTGTGTCCTGCCTGGTGTTGGGTGTTGGCCATTTTCCTCACAGCATCTCCCATCGTGGTTCCATCGTCTGCTTCTTGGTGCAGGTGTGCATGGTGACTGCTCCAGGGCTGGTGCAGCTCTCTGTGGTGATCAGGGCATCTCCGCATCTCAGGTCACTTTGGTCCCTGAGGCCCACCTTGTCGGCTCTCCAGGGCATCTGCTCCTGAGCTTCCACTGCAGACTCTCTGGCACCTGCTCTGAGGCCATCCCCAGCAGGCATGGTGGTGCTTTCCTCTCCTCTCTCATTGTTTCCCTTTAGAGGGATAATGGGAAGAATTTCAGATCTCATCCATGCCAGAATTGCTGGGTGGAAGCTGTGGGTTATCCCAGACTGACTCTGTTGAACCTTGCCCAGCCATCTTGCTCACTTCTACCCCAGGTTGTGCTGGGGACAGGTTGGAAGGGGAAGTCAAAAGTTCACTTTTGAACATCTATCATTTGGGATCCTAGTAGACATTCAAGTGGGGTAGGCAGTTGAATACACAAGTCTAGGGACTAGTTAGGGGAGAGATCAGGGCTGGAGACAATTAGCCTGTAGAAGTCATTAACCTATCGATCATACTTAACTCCATGCGGTTAGATCACAGAGAAGCAACTTAGATAGAAAGGGAAGTGATAAAGTGATTCATTTAAGGAGGGGAAAAACTGAGAAGAAGCTGCTGTAAATGAAAGGCATTAAATGCTCAAGAGCAGGGTGGAATGCTCCATTCTTGCTCATTCCTAAACGCTGCAGGAACTGGACCTGGTATGGCAGCCAGTCCTCCTGATGCCTGCCCTTCACTTTGAACCTCAGGACCCTTTCCTCGGGCCTGGGAGCCACCTTCTCAGGAGACTGAAACTGGCACATGTGATGAAATTTATGGCCAACTCTGAGATAGATTTTAGAATGGCCAGAGCAGCAATTGTTTAAATACCAAGGTAATTATCTTTTCTCTGGGAAATGGTTTGGTCCTAAAACACATTAAAATAGCCAGTTACGGGTCCTTTCCAGCTATGGATCCATAGCTGGAAAGGGTCCCCTTGGGGCGGAGCCTGGCTCAGTGTGACCCCGTAACAGGGCTGTCCACCGCATCAGAGGGCTCCCCCAGTGTACACCCAGAAGAGGACTCTCAGGTGCATTGCTGTGGAGGAATCTAGAGCAGGGCAACCCACAGTTATTACTGCCCAGAATCTCAAAGTCCCAAATCCTTCTTTCCAGAAAGAAAATAAGATCCAAACCTTGAAGAAGTTGACAGTTTTCTAAGACCCAAGTATCTTGGCAGAATTTAAAACATCAGGGTCCTAGGAGTTATATTCTTTTTAAAAAAATGTTTTTTTAAAAAATTGTGGCAACATGTATAACAAAATTTTCCATTTTTGCGGGTCTAGGCAGGGGGCCGGTACGATAAGGCAGGGTACCAAGGAGGGGTTGGGGGTGGGAGTTGGCACTGTGGATGGTGGGGACCGTGGAGCTGTGATGGGACTGAGGCAGTGAGTGGAGCTACCACTGGACATAAACTTGCTGGAGCAGGTGGAAGACCTCAAGGCTTTTGAGGGAAGATTTACTGAATACCTTCATTGTTTGCGACCTGCTGCCGGACGTTGGAGGATGCTGCTTATAGAGGAATCTCTCTGTATCACTACTGGTGCATGGCACTGGCTGGTAGATCCCAAGACACAAAAGGAGTCACAAACTCAGAAACCAGTGGCTGGCTAGAAGACACTAGGGAGAGAAAGAATATGGCAAATGGGAAAGTGTCCATCATTGTGGAATCATCTGCTTTTTACCATTAGCTGCATCACTCTAATAGGCTTGTTCTCTGCTGGAATACACAAGAGAGTAGTCATCCCATCAATTAGAGCTGCTCAGTGTCGAACTGTATTAGCAGAATATAACATGTCGTGTAACGATATGGGAAAACTAATTTGAAACCGAGACCTCATGTTCAATAACAGTCTTCACTCATTATTATGGGACCTAAATGGCCTTTCTTCAAATAAGTGATACGCAAAGAGCCATAAAGGATTCCTTTTCCAGCTGGATATGTGAAGGTTAAAGCAATAACTGGCAAGGAAGTGTGCAGTATTTACCCTGATTATGTTGATGGCGATGACTCATTCTCAGTGTTTGGGATACCTTCGAATGCCTTTATTTTGGTGTTAGTGTCACTTTAGTACTTCAGATCCTGCAAATATTTTTGCAGATGAAGTATGTCTATATGTTATTAAATTAAACTTAGAAACAGAACCTCATTTAGTTTTTATAATGTAGTTTTGCAAACTACTGTAAATAGCGAATCGATGCCAATGTTATACAAAGAGGGAAAGGCAGGTGGACTTTGTTCTCCTGCACCACAATTTCGGGAACATCTGCTTGACATCCCCACAGCTCTTGAAAACCTGCTGTTGTGTACTGCTGTGCCTGTCACCCTTGTACTCCTCTCTTTTGATCATACTGCAGGAAAAATATCAGATTGTGCTTAGACTGAGGAAAACTCATTTCCATTATGTTGTAAGAAATTAGAGATGTTTTGAGAAGTAATTTTTGTTCAACCCAATGCTGAACTTCACTGTTGTGCTTATATTTTTCAGTTCCTTGTTTTCATTTAATGTTGGATATACTTTATATTTTAAAAATAATTTTAAGAACACTCCAAAGGCTTCTGAGTATACAAATTCAGTTATAACTTATGTATTATCTTAGAAGTTTATCAGTCATATTGATCTAGATAATTGGATTTTATTCTGGGGTAGGCATGCTGTTACCTAGTATTGTACAGGGGTACTTGAGCATCCTACTCCATCACAAGTTTAACAAGGGAGTGGGACCACAAAGTAGAGACCACAATCCTCACTGTTTAGAGAGTGTTAATGACATACTGTGTTTGCGTAATAGCCATGTGTACCATTAGAGTCCTTAAAATTAAACTATTGGGATTGTTGTAAATATTTTAAAGTACCGGAAATGCCTTTTACCTTTTATGAGAAGATTTTGAAAAGGTTTAAATTATTTCATGAGCATACTTTTAAGTTTCATTTAACATAAAGCTGAAAATTCCAGTAACAGGACAAAAACTTTTGAATAAGGCCACCATTTAACTTAAAATGTGTCTATCTTGGCTGTCACATCTACAAATTTTATTCTTTGAATTGCAGCAATAAAACCCTCTGCTCCTAAGAAGTCTTAAAAGAGTATTCTATATATTCAGCATTGTTTTATTTTCTGTAAATTTTGTAGGTAGATATGTGCATAAAAATAGTTTATATATAAAATTTTTGCCACTTTATTTTTAAGTGTATAATTGGGTGGCATTATTTTTATGATGTGCTTCTATCACCACCTTTAATTACTACAACCTTTTCACCACCCAAAATAGAAATTCTGTACCCATTAAGAGCTAATTCCCCATCCCTCCTACCCTCAGCAACTAGTAACCTCTACTCTGCTTTCTGTCTCTATGAATTTGCCTGTTCTAGAGATTTGAGATACATGGAATCATGCAATAGTTGTCCTTTTATGTCTGTCTTGTTTCACTCACTGTAGTATTTTGAAGGTTCATCCATGTTGTAGTATGTATCAGAACTTCATTCCTTTCTTAAGACTGAATAATATTCCACACGTATATACACCACATTTGTTTATCCATTTACCTGCCGATGGACACTTGGGTTGTTTCCACCTTTTGGCTACTACAGATAATGCCGCTGTGAACATCAATGTGCAAGTATCTGTTCAAGGTCCCTGTTTTCAGTTCTCTGGAGTATATCCCTAGGAGTGGAATCGCTGACTTACATGGTTTTCTATGTTCAGCTCTTTGAGGAACCACCAGACTGGAGAGCCCAGATACTGGGTTGGGGTCCTTCGTGAGATCTCATTCTCATCGCTTAAGCTTGTTTTGATGAGCTCATCTTTATGGAGTTTAGAAGGAACTACTGGGCATTTCACACTGAATGCTGAGTAACCTAAATGCTTTAAAGTTTCAAATTGTCCATTTTGGCTAAAACATTTATTTCCATGGAACTTAGCCTTGTTAAATCTTGTTGTTTTTTCACCTGTTTGGTTGGCAAACTCCCCTTCCCCCAAGGACTATATTACTTTTTTTTTTCAGAATTAAAATAAATGGAAATTCGTTTTTAAAAGAATTGTGAAGTAACCCTTGAAGTCCCAAGAGATATCCCAAAAGTTGCAAACCCAGAGTTAAGAATTATTGTTTTGTTTTTGTTTTTGTTTTTTTATTTCTTTCCCCTTCCCGCCCCAACCCCCCCCCCCCAGTTGTCTGCTCCCTGCATCCACCCGCCACGCGCTCCTCCATGACCGCTTCTATCCCTATCAGGGGCACGGGAATCTGTGTTTCTTTTTGTTGCGTCATCTTGTTGTGTCAGCTCTCCATGTGTGCAGCGCCATTCCTGGGCAGGCTGCGCTTTCTTTCGCACTGGGCGGCTCTCCTTACGGGGCACACTCCTTGCATGTGGGGCTCCCCTACGCGGGGACACCCCTGCGTGGCAGGGCACTCCTTGCGCATGTCAGCGCTGTGCATGGGCCAGCTCCACACGGGTCAAGGAGGCTCCCATGTGGTACATGGACGCCCTAACCACTGGACCAGGTCCGCCTCCCAAGAATTATTGTTTAAAGCAGGGTTTCTCAGCCTCAGCACTCCTGACATTTGGGACTGGGTAATGCTTTGCCATGGGAGCCCTCCTGTGCATTTCAGGGGGTTTAGCTACAACACTGTCCTGTACCTTCTTTGTGCTGGTAGAGCCCTGGCCTCCCAGTCTGGACAAGAGAAATATTTCCACTACCAAATATTCTCCAAGGTGATGGGGGTGACATGAATTGGGAGCAAATCACCACTGGTCTAATGGAATAGGGTTTGTAAAGGCTTTTTTTCCTCTATAGGAGACATACTTAACATGTTCTAATTTATATGTATAGATTTTACGTCTCTCAAATACCCTTTCATCCTTTCCCTACTAGGTTGGAAGTGACATGTACCAGAGGGTTTAATTGACCAAATCACATTTGACATGACCATTTAGGAAAAACTGGTGGCCCCTTGGGGGTGGGGTTGGGACCAGGAGTACAATTTAATCAGTCTAGGTAAATGAGAGAAGAGCACCAGAATTCACACAAAGTAGGACTCAGCCAGAGGAAAAGGAAGAAATCTGGGCTTCGTACATGCTGCAATTTAGTTATTAAAAACCGTGTTGTTGGTTGGGAATCTTTGCCCAGACACCCTGACGTTTCTGTAGCGCGCTTTCCTTGTGTTCATTGGTTTGACATGACATAGCCCAGAACTTAAAAGATAAAATAACAGATGAGTGTTGATGGCTGATTCATAAAGAGGTGGTCAAGTCACTTTTATCTCACATAAAAGGAAAAAAGAATACCCAAGAGGTTAGGCAGAAAGAAAAACAGTCTGAAGACTGTCCAAAAACTAGGTCCACCTTAGCCACGCACGAGGGATTGGCGAATGTGGTTTAGGACAGTGACTACAAAGGAGAAAGAACCGAGGAAAATTAATAGGTCAATGACTGGCCTACATTTAGTCAAAAGAGGTTGTTTGGATCAATTTCATTGTAAATAATGAGCAGCAGCAGCAGTAACCGTGGGGAGATTCCTCCTTTTCATGGGGGAGAGGGAGGGCCCATCTGGAAGGCCGCGGGGGTGTGTCCAGCTGAGCCTATCAAAATGTGTGTATTCCGGTAGGCTAAAATTCTCAGCAGCTCAATTCTCAGCCAACAAAATATTCTGCGAGGGTGCTGTGTGTCCACAATCCATGGAATTTTCTAGGAAAAAAAACACACAGTAGCTAAAATCTTCCTGAAAAAATAAGAAAATGTGGTGATTCTTGTTGTGTGGGAAATTTGAAAATACATTGGCTTTGCAGTATGATTCCAATAAGCAGTGTTGCTTAAAATCTTACCTGTGCTTTTTGACCAGATTGTAGGGTATATAAAAATAGCTAGGCCATTTCACTTTAAAATGCTTGTAGGGTTTTTTCCTTCACACTTTGGAGAAATTTTATGGATAGCTTGCAAATAATCTCTTTAAAAACTGGTAACCTATTCATGAACTATTATGATTAGTAATCGAAGAAAATGTGGCATTGGTGTGGAGAAAGTGGCCATGGTAGCTGCTGGGTGTAGGGAATGGGAGGAAGAGATGAGATGTGGAGGTGTTTTAGGGACTTGGAGTTGTTCTGGGTCATGCTGCAGGGACAGTTACCAGACATTGTATGTCCTCCCTTGGCCCACTGGGAAGAACATGGGAGAGTGTGGGCTCTGGTGTGGACCATTGACCATGAGGTGCAGCGGTGCTCAGAGATGTATTCACCAAATGCAATTAATGTCTCATGATGATGGAGGAGATTGTTGTTATGGGGGGAGGAGTAGGGTGAGGGGGGTGGGGGATATATAGGGACCTCATATTTTTTGAATGTAATATTAAAAAAATAAAGACAAAAAAATAAAACTGGTAACAGTTGCTGTGTTCTTAGGCAGTATTATTATGTGGGTGTTTGAGGTGAACGAACTTTATCCCAAAATCAGAGCTCATAAAATGTGTTAAGTGAAGAGAAAGCTTTTCAGTGGTAAATTGGGTTGATTAACTTTTTTGTCCTCAGTTGGTTTTCAAATAAAGTTGTTCCTTAAGAAAGAAAAGCGATTTATAAAGACTTTGAATACTCTCCTGTAAAACCCTCTTCTAAGGGGGTCAACTAATTTATGCACCTTTAATGTGGGAGAGGGAGGGTGTTCCTTGAAGGACAGCTTTTCATGGCACATGGGCATGGTTGGTTGGTATCTCTTCTCAGTGATAGGCCTTCACTGAGCACGCATCAAAGACCCCACACAGAAGTGGTGGCTTGTGAAAGCAGACCCAGCTATCACCACACACAGCATTATAAAGAAACAGGCATTCCTAAACACATCAAGGAATGCATGAGACAGGGCAAAGGCCGAGCTGGGTTCACTAAAAACTACAACTGCAAGCAGGAGAATTGCCTCCATCATCCATGTGGAATCTAAGCCCCCTCTCGATATAGAGGTGGAGTGGACATCACCATCCCGGGGCCCACAGGATGGAGGATTAAAATATGGACTAGAGTGGACTTACTGATATTCTACTATAAACCTTTTGTGACTACTAATAGAAGAAATTGTATTATGGATGGGGACAAAGTGATCACGGTAGTTGCTGAGGGCAGGGAGTGGGAAGAAGAGATGAGATGTGGGGGCATTTTTGGGACTTTGGAGTTGTCCTAAATGATACTGCAGGGTTAGATGCTGGACATTATATATCCTGCCATAAGCCACTGAATGTACCAGGGAAGAGTGTGAACTACAGAGTCAACTATTACCCACGTGGTACAGCAGTGCTCCAAAATGTGTTCATTGAATGCGATGAGTGTGCCACAATGATGGGGGAGGTTGTTGGTGTCGGAGGAGTGGGGTGGGGAGATGGGAGGTATATAGGAACCTCTTATGTTTTTTATAATGTAACCTTTTTTGTGATGTATGTATTTTAAAAAAAAACAATTTACGAAAATGATGGGGGTGGGGTGGTGGGCTGTGCTTTATATGGGAACCTTTTTTTTTTAATGTAATGTTCTATGTGATCTATTAACTCTAATAAAAATTAAAAAAATAAATAAAATAATTGTTAAAGTAAGCACCCAATTAATTTTAAAAAAACAATAAGTTGTAGTCCTCCATTGGCAAGTCTTTTTTAGCTTCAACTGGGTATTTTTTACTTTTCTGGCTTTGATTGGTTACTTGCTTTGGAGAAGTGCCTGAACTTCTTCCTGGGAGATCTGGCCTTTCATGGTATCTGTGGACACATCTACACCTTCAGACAAGTCTGTGGCATTCAACACAGTGGTTCATCATCAGCTCTCAGAAGCTTCTTTCTTGGAGCTTCTGGTGACCCTAGCTCATAGTTTTGCTCTGGGTCGTAGGTCACTGACCAGCCTGTGACCTGGCTTCGCTGGAGTCTGGTGGCCATCTCTGGCCCAGTCAGATGTGAACAGGGAGGTAGGTCACATGGTACCAAAGTTGGCTGTTGTGTGTGGGATAGCGCCCTGGGAGAGGGGATCCCAGTTCAGGGGAGGCTTCTGACCTCGATAGGACACTGAGGCCCCTGTCTTATGACAAAAGCATTGTTTGCCATAAATCATGTTCTCTTTGATTTTTATTCATTCATAACAGGACTTCAGAACCTAACTGAAAATTAATTAATTTTAATTCTACACATTTCAGTATCTTCTCAAAAACTTCCTACCTTTCCTATGATTTAATTCTCTCCTCTATGTCTAAAGACTTAAAAGGTGTTCAAAAAAAAACTTCTAGAACAACAATAAGGTGATTCTGCTTCAAAAGCTTTGGTCACCTTGTCAGAGAGAGGGCCAGGGGTGGGTGATGCCACAGCTCTATGCTCCTGACCAGCCCCAGTGGTCAGTACTGGGTTGGGACTTGGGTTTCCTTAGTAGTAATTATGCACCACCGTTGGAGGTAGGTGTGGCCTACCATGTGTCCATCATCTTCACAGGGTGCCAAGAGCAAATACTCATCCTCAGGAATTCAGGGGACGATGGGCAACCTGGCCACAATGGGTGAGTGGCGGGGAGGCCACATCATGTCCAGATTTGTGGGAAACCCCTCCCCTAACCTTCCCATCACCACACAGGTCATCGGCTTGGGGTTTGAGCAAGTTGTAATGCAGGAAGCTGGGGTCTCAATGCCAGTGCCTCAGGCTTGTCTAGCCGAAGCGTTGCCATTTTTAACCCCCAGAAAGATGCCTCTGAGGCAAGAGGTCCTCCATTATCTTGCCTCAGGCTTTGTCTTCAAGGCAGTTTGTTTAATGTCTGTCGTTTGATGGGTCAAAACAGAGTATTGGTCACTTACCAGAAATGTTTGCTCTAACAATAATGTCCAAATGAATTATGATTTCAATAAGTTTTCTAATGCAAGGACTTTTAAAAGCATTTTGAAATTTCTATTGTATGTGGAAATTTTTAAAAAAATCATTATGAGCTGTGCACATCAGCAGGACCTGCAGCCATGGAGATATAAAACGGGAAGTGGGGAACAAAGTGATGGTGCTTACCACTGAGTAGAAGAGATCACCAAGAGAATGAGTATAAGGAGAGAGGATGCCCAAGGGCTGAACCTTGGAGCTGCTCTTCTTCTGAGAAGCAGAGAAGAGGAACCAGCCAGGGACTCCAAGGAGAACCAGTGAAGTTGGAGGGCAGCTAGGAGGTTGTGGTGCCCTGAAAGCTAAAGGAATGAAACTGTCGAGAATGTGATCAGTGGAAGTGATAGATCAGGCTTACAGATAAGGTTATTTTTAGGTTGTCTGCAGCCTTACTTATTTTTTTCCCACATTATTTGTCTCCTACTCTTACAACAAATGGCATTTTCAAGTTCCCTTCCTTTCGTATGATTTCAAGGAGAAGAAAGAGTATACCAACTTACACAACTTAATTTGCAGTGGAAGAGAGCATCCTTCACTTGCTCTCCTTTTCCCCGCTCATTTTCTTATCAAACAGTGAAGTATTTTAGCATGTTGAAATAAGTGTACAGTTTACACATATTTAATCACCACCTGGAGTCAGCAATTTGCATTTTGCTATATTTGTTTCATCACCTGTCTCTCCCTCCATCCACCTATCAATTCATCTTATTTTTTTACAACACATTTCAAAGTAAGTGGCAGTCACAGTACATTTTACCCCTAAACACTTCAGCGTGTATACCATTATCTAGCATTCCATATTTGTTGATAGTTCCTTTTATTGTTTTTTGGTAAAATTTGCCTATAGTGAAATGTTCAAATCTCAAGTGTACCATTCAATAATTTTGACTGATGCATGCATCATGGTACCCAAACCCTAAGTGATAAAACATTGCCATCACCCTAGAAAACTCTTTTATGCCCTGCCCAGTAATTCTCCATCCCTCTATCCCCAGAGACAGGTATTATTCCTTTTTTTTTTTTTTCCACTAGGGATTAGTGGAGCTTCTTGAAGTTCATAGAAATGGGATCCTCAGTAGACATTCTTCTTCATCTCGCTTCCTTTATTCAGCATACTGTTTTTGAGATGTACCTATGTTGTTGCATAAAATTGCAGGTTTTTTTAAATTGCTGAGCACTTTTCCATGGTATGAATAAACCACATTTTGTTTATTCATGCTCCTTTGATGGACACCTGTGCTCTTCCCATTTTAGGCTATAAACAGTAAAACTCCTATGATAATACTTTTCTACTGTCTCATAGACTTTTGAGTAATAACTGAGATGTTTGTAAAGCTATTATTATAGGTACTGGCCCATAGTTGATGCTCAATAAAGGTCAGCTGCTGTTATGCTGAAGTTTAGTCATTCCTAGCTACCCTCATCTCACAAATTCAGAAACACGTTTCCTTAAAGATACCACTGCATATTACTTTACCTGTTACCAAACTAATTTAGTTAAATTAGTTTAATTTCTGGACCTGGTTATCTCAAGGTAAAAATCTAGGTCAGAAACCTTTTTGTCCCAAAGTCTTCAATGATAGGCTTACCAATAACCACAAGTCACTAGAACTTCTCCCTCATTCTATGCCATTCCAAGGTTGCATTTGACATCTCAACCTTGTTGTTATAACCTCTTGGGTTAAAAGGAATTGGAACAGAAATAGTAAGCATTTCTCTATGTCCTATTCTGAGTGCATGGAAACCTCTTTTATGATATTACTGTGTTCTTTTTCATTTTTTCTTTTATTCTTTTTAAAATCATATCTATTTCTATATCATTATCTCCTTTCATTTCTTTCCTTTGACCACTGAACCATAAGATGAGATTTCTCACAGCTATCCCTTAAATAAAAACTTTCAAACCCCTGAGAGGTATGTGTAGATTCATTTCCAAATTGGTTCATTTCTATCTCCTAATTTTTATTACTTTCTTTTCTGTAGGAGTTTCATTGCACTTAAGAGAGTTAAAAATAATTCTTGTATGTGCTCAATTTTTACTGCATTAGAACTTGTACTGAATTTGGAACAAAAGAATTGAGCTTGTGTCTTAATTTCTTAGTTCCTTACAATTGTGTGTCTATTGACAAGTTACTTAGTCATCTGAGACTCTGAATCATCAACTAGAAGTTAAAATATCACCTGTTTTAAGGGCTATTGTTATTAGGTATCATTAAATAAAATAATTTTATGAAAGTGCTTAACCTATATTCTCCTATAATGTAAGAGTTCAACAAATCTTCATTTCCTTTCTTTCCTTGGGCAAGTCAGTTAATGCTTCATCAATAAAATGAGGTTATATATCTCATAGGGTTTGAAAAGATGAAATATTAAAAGTAGTTTATAATCTCTAATGTATTCTACCAGTGTAAGATATTATTATTATTCCATTAATTTGTGTTACGTGTCATTTTGATTGATAATTGACCATGTATTATCCTGTATTCAGAGTACTTCAAATATGCATTATATGGAGGCATCTATAATAAGCTCAAAATCTTATTCCACTGGATGGAGGTTAGGTGGTATCAAACCATATAAAGAAAAGGATTTCAGGACATCTAACCTACAGATATTACAGTGCTTTTACTTAAGCCTGCGTTTTAACATTTGACTGGAAGTCATGAGTACAGGCACAGACAAGTTGAAATAAGCGCTTTGTTTTCAATAGTAACAGCCTTGACTAAGCAAAGCATTGAAAGGTGAGAAAGTCTATTATGCTACCCGGAGAAAGTGAGAGAATCTTTCATTTTCTCAGTGTAATTTGGGGGGGGGGGCCCCTTTTCAGCAAGGAAGAAAGCAAAATAATTAAGAAGTCAAACTATCACTAAGATATGAAACTGATAAGTTTTGTCGTGCTTCGGTGAGAAGGAATATTTTAAAGGGAAAATACCTTTTAGCTGGCTGTTGGATAAGTGTTAAAATGGTAAACATTCTTACTTGCATTCACCAAAAAGCAGTAATGAGCATTTTTAAATTATGTGAAATATGTTTTGAATGCTATCCATATAGGAAGAATGAAATTATAGTTTCTACTGGGAAGGTATAAGGCTTAGGCACCATGTGCTCTTTTTAAAATTTTTTTTTAAGATTTATTTTTATTTATTTCTCCCCTGCCCCCTCTCCCCCCATTCTCCCATTGTCTGCTCTCTGTGTCCATTCACTGTGTGTTCTTTTGTGTCTGCTTGTATTCTCATTAGGCAGCTCCGGGAACGGATCCTGGGACCTCCCAGAGTGGGAGAGAGGCAATTACTCTCTTGTGCCACCTCAGCTCCCTGTTCTGTTATGTCTTCTTATTTTCTCTCCTCTTTGTCTCTTGTTGCATCATCTTGCTGCACCAGCTCTCCATGTCAGCTTGCACTCCTGTGCGGGGCGACTGTCCCATACTGTGTGGCATTCCCACTCAGGGCGGCTCTCCTGTGCTGGGCAACATTCCCATGTGGGCCAACTCACCACGTGGACCAGCTAACACTCAACAGGAGGCCCTGGGCATCGAACCCTGGACTTCCTATATGGTAGATGGGAGCCTAATTGGTTGAACCACAACTGTTTCCTACCATGTGCTCTTTATACCATTTCTTGATCTTTTCCAAATACCTTGTGTGGCAGTTTGATATTATTTATGAATTCCAAAAATAGATATTGGATTATGTTTGTAAACTGATCTGTTCCTCTGGGCATATTAGATTGTATTTGATTCAGAGGTTTCACTTTTGCTCGATTAAATTTAGATTGGGGCTTTGGTTTGGCTACATCAGTAGGATGTTGAGTCCCTTGGTAGGCAGACACTGACAGAAGTAAATCCATGGAAAAGGAGAACAAAGGGGAAGAGAGACAGCTCATTAGATGGGATCCTGCTGCCCCAGGAAGAGATGAGCCTGACAGTCTCCAGCTGACCTTGTGAAGAGACCAGAGCAGCTGAGCCCAGAAAGAAATGAGCCCCAGGGAGAGAGACAAGACTTTTGCCAGCCTACAGCTGAGATCAGAAGAAGCTGGGACTACAGTGCCTTAAGAGAGAAGAAGGAAGGCTGAACCCTTGCAGACGTCACCTGCCATCTTGCGTCAACCTGTGGCAACAGACTCTGGGTGAGAAAGTTCCTCTTATGGTACCTTGAGTTGAATTCTTTAGGGCCTTGTGACTATAAGCTGCTACCCCAAATAAATAATAAAAGCCAACAGATTTCTGTTATTTTTCATCAGCATGCCTTTGGCTAATATACCTTGCTAAGCCTGTCTTCAGTCAATAACGATGTGAATGGGACCAGTGAAGCCCCAATACCTAAAGATAGTTAAATACCAGGAGCTTTGCCTACCTGAGCCTAAGTTCCACTGCAACACCCTATCTCTGGTTTTACAATCTTATTGTGGTCAGCAACAGCAGAGGATTAATCCAGGGTGGCACTGTCTGATAGGAATATAATGGGAACCACATTAAGGATATTAAATTTTCTTGTAGAGCCATTGGAAAAGTAAAAAGAAACAGGTGTGATTAATTTTAATAATATATCATCTTTAACTCAAGAGATCTGAAATATCATTTAAACATGTAACCAATATACAAGTTGAGTCATGTGCATTCTTTGTTTCAGTGTTTCACAGTGTACTTTAGACTTCCAACCTAAGTCAAATTGACACATTTTGGGTGCTCAGCAGCCACGGGACAGCATGGACAACATCTTTCAAGTACTGCAGATGTAGTCTGTCTATATTCCAAGCATACACACCTTTTAAAATGTTCCTGCCCCTTCTTAGCATCTATTGTGACCCTCCCTCCTCTCTGACCAATGGGTAATATTTTCCTTTTTCCTTACTCTTGAACCTAAAGGAGATAATGTGTTTATTAACTTATTAGGACTCTAGTAGATTGCATTTCCTGTTAACTTTTCTCTGACTCCTTGTCTTTTTTTTTTTTTTATTTTAAAATAAAATGGCCTAGCTTATAAAAACTCATTTCCATTCCAAATGGTCTTCCTATTAGTATTTTAGGACTTTAGGTAGGTGTTTTTATTTTGGTTGTTTTTGCTCTGTTTTTAAGTAGGTAGCTTTGAAGCTCTAGGATACCTGGAGGGGACAGTTGACCTTGGGCCCTCATGCCTGTCAACTTGGTGGATGCCTGGGCTTCTTTGAGGAAAATGGTTTGCATCCCAGTGGACAGTGCCAGGGAGCCCAGCAGCTTCTCCAAAACAGTTTCTGGTAACACGTGAAAGGAGGACAACCACAGCTCTTGAATCTAGATTCCATTAAAGTGGGCCTGTCTTGCTCATTGCGGTCTCCCAGGACCCTTCAGTGCCTGACACTTGGTTGGCACTCATTAATGACTGTTGAATGGATGAATGAACCAAAACAAATGTATCTATCCTCTGGTTTCCAGTCTGTGTTTGTAGTGATTGTGGCAGTTCTAAAAAGTGTTTCTCTTTCGAAGTTCCCACTTCCCAATGGGGTAATTGTATTAGATTCTTAGGGCTGCTATAACAAAATACCACAAACTAGGTGACTTGAAAAAAGCAGAAATATATTGTCTTGCAGTTTTGGAAGCTGAAAGTGCAAACTCAAGGTGTTAGTGTAGCCATGCTTTCTCTGAAGGCTCTATACCTTTCTCTTAGCTTCAGATGTTGCCAGTGAAGCCTTGGGCTTCCTTAACTTGTGGACACGTCACTCCAGTCTCCATCTCCATCATCACAGGGCTTTCTACCCTGTGTGTTGGTGCCTCTTCTCTTTTAAGGACAACAGTCATGTTGGCATATTGGATTTAGAGTCTACCCTGGTCCAGTATGACCTCATCTTAACTAATTACATATGCAATGACCCTATTTCCAAGTAAGGTCACAATCTGAGGGACTGAAGGTTAGCGCTTCACCGGTCCATTATATTGATGATATCATATGAATTGGACCTAGTGAGCAAGGTGGCAACTACTCTATACTAACTGATGAGGCATTTGCGTGAGAGAGGATGGGAGATAAATCCAACAAAAATACAAAGGCCTTCCACCTTGGTGAAATTTCCACATGTCCCATGGTGTAAGACATGGTGATTTATCGCTTCTAAAGTAAAGGCTAAGTTGTTGCATCTGGCCTCTCTTACCACTAAAAAAGAGGCACAACACTTCAGATTCTGGAAATAATATATTCCTCATTTGGTTGTGCTACTCCAGCTCATTTCCTGAGTGATCAGAAAAGCTAGTTTTGAGTGGGACTGGAACAAGAGGAGGCTCTCTGACAGGTCCAGGCTGCTGTGCAAGCTGCACTGCCATGGGCCACATGATCCAGCAGATCCAATGGTGCTGGAAGTGTCAGTGGCAAATAGAGATGCTGTCTGGAGCCCTTGGCAGGCCGCTATAGGAGAATCGCAATGCAGACCCTTAGGATTTTGGAGCAAAGCCCTGCCATCCTCTGCAGATAACTACTCTCCTTTTGAGAAACAGCTTTTGGTCTGCTCCTGGATCTTAGCAGAGACTGACTCTTAACCATGGGCCACCTAGTTCAGGTCTCACCATGAGACCTGAGTTGCCTATCATGAACTCGGTATTGTCTACCCACCAAACCATAAGGGAGGGTGTGCACAGCAGCACTCTGTAATAAAGTGGAAGTGGTATATATGAGATAGAGCTTAAGCAGGTCCTGAAGGCACAGGTAAGTTACACAAGGAAGTGGCCCAAATGCCCTTGGTTACCGTTTCTGCCACATTATCGTCTCTTCCCAGCCCACAGTTGTGGCCTCTTGAGGAGTTCCTTACGATCAGTTGACTGGTGAAGAGAATACGCAGGCCTGTTTTACAGATGGTTCTGCATGGATATGCAGGTACCATCTGAAAGTGGACAGCTGCAGCACTGCAGCCCCTTTCTGGGATGTTCCTGAAGGACAGAAGTGAGAGCAGATCCTCCCAGTGGGCAGAACTTTGAGCAGTGCACCTGTTGTTCATTTTGCTTGGAAGGAGAAATGGCCAGAGGTGCGTTTGTATAACTGATTCATGGGCTGTTGCCAATGGTTTGGCTGGATGGCCAGGAATTTGGAAGGACCGTGATTGGAAAATTGGTGACAAAGAGGCCTGGGGAAGAGGTACGTGGAGAGAGAGACCTTTCTGAGGGGGCAAAAAACATGAAGATATTTGTGTCCCACGTGAATGTGCACCAGAGGGTGGCTTCAGCCGAGGAAGATTTTATTATCAAGTGGATTAGATGACTGCTCTGTGGATCACAGTCAACCTCTCTCCCCAGCCACTCCTATCATTGCTCAATGGGCTTGTGAACAAAGTGGTCATGGAGGTAGGGATGGAGGTTATGCATGGGCTCAGCAAACTGGACTTCCCCTTACAAAGGCTGACTTGGCTACAGCCACTGCTGAGTGCCCAATCTGCCAGCAACAGAGACCCAAACTCAGCACCCAATATAACACCATTCCTTTAGGTGGCCAGCCTGCTACCTGGTGGCAGGTTGACTACATTGGACCGCTTACATCATGGAAGGGGCAGCAGTTTGTACTAATTGGAATAGACACATACACCAGACATGGATTTGCCTTCCCTGCACACAATGCTTCTTCCAAACTCCTCTCTGTGGTCTTACTGAATGTCCTAACCACATACTGAACATATTCCACACAGCATTGCTTCTGATCAAGGAACCCATTTCACAGCAAATGATGTGTGGGAATGGGCACATGCTCATAGAATTCACTGGTCTTACTATGTTCTCCATCATCCTGAAGCAGCTGGATTGATAGAATGGTGGAATGGTCATTTGGAGACTCAATTACAGTGCCAACTGGGTATCAAAACCTTGCCGGGCAGGGGCAGTGTTCCCCAGGAGGCTGTGTGTGCTCCAAATTGGTGCCCACTCTATGGTGCTGTTTCTCCCATAGCAAGGATTCATCGTTCCAGGAATCAAGGGGTAGAAATGGGAGTGGCACCACTCACTATTACCCCTACTAAATTTTTTGTTTCCTTAAGCTCTGCTGGTCTACAGGTCTTTGTTCCAAAAGGAGGAGTGTTGCCACCAGGGAGCAGCAATGATTTCATTGAACTGGAAGTTGAGACTGCCATCTGGCTACTTTGGGCTCCTCATGCCTCTGAATCGAAAGGCAAAGCAGGGACTTAACATGCTGGCTGGGGTGATTGAACCTGACTGTCATAGGAAAATAGAACTGCAGCTGCACAGTGGAGGTAAAGAAGAGTTTATCTGGCATTCAGGAGCTCTCCTAGGACATCTCTTAGTACTGCCATGCTTTTGATTAAAGTGAGTGGACAATTGCAACAACCCAATCCAAGCAGGACTAACAATGACCCAGAATCTTCGGGAATGAAGGTTTGGGTCACCCACCAGGCAAATAACCATGGCCAGCCAAGGTGCTTGCTGAGGTTAAAGGGAACATGGAATGGGTAGAAGAAGAAGGTAATGATAAATACAAATTTCGACCATGTGACCAGTTATTTCTTCCTTGTTTTGTTATGAATAAGTTTGTATATGTATATAAAACAAATATATTTGTTTTCTTTCCTGTCCTTCCCCTTATATGACATAAGTTGTATTAGTTTCACATCATAGTATTTAAGGATGTCAAGTTTAAGAGTGACTATTGCGCAAGAACTTGCAGCCTAGTCTGGAGAGATGTAGTGTATTTCAGGTTGTATGTAGTACAGCTGAGCAATGTTAAGTGAAAAAAGTATATATGTCTGTTATTGTTTTTATTCAGAGACTAAGTATGGCTTAAGGTGATGTGTATGACTGCAAGTTGACAAGAAGTGGACTGTGATGTTTAGGCTAAGTAACGGTGACTAGTTGCTTGGTCAAGAAAGCCCTAGGCTAATTGTAATTGAAGGACATTTTGTGGACTTGAATCATCAGTGAGTTGATTGCATCTATGGTTAATTACATCTACAGTCATCTGAGGAGATTGCTGCCAGCAATAACTGACATCTCATCCTATCAGTTGAAGGTCTTAAAAGGAGAAGTGATTTCAGCATTTAGGGAGAGAAGTCCCATCTCTACTTTAGACAGACAACGTTTCCTGGGGAACTCACTGAGGACCTTCATCAGAGACCCTGACTTGCAGTCTGCCCTATGGAATTTGGCCTAGTGCATCCCCACGGTCATGTGAGACAATTTTATAAAACCTCATACTATTTACAGTATCTCTTGTTGGTTCTGTTTCCCTAGAAAACTCTAATTCAACCATACCAGTAACTGCCCTGCCAGGATAGCAGGGGGTCCCCTGGTTCTGGGGAGACGGGTGCCTGCAGAGGCTTCGAGGCCTCACCCCCACATTGGTGCACCCTGGTGAAGCTGGCTTCTCTTTATTTCCTGCAAGACCCCATGCAGAGGTGGATCAGGTTTTCACCTCCTTTTAGTCTAGAGGTTTATCTCCACTTCAGGTGAGCTCTTCTAATTGCCACCAAATGCCATCAGGCCAGGAGCAGATGGCCACTTCATAGATTTATTACAAATGGTAACATTTCTTAAGTGGGGTAGTGGTCATATAGACATTTATTATTCTTTAAGAGGTACGCTATCTTTGAATTCTCCTGTTTATATATGGTATATTTCTCAATGAAATGGAATAACTCCCGTAATAGCAGGGTTGCAGCGTATCTTTCATTTCATTTCTTGCCTGTGAGACATGGCAAGCACCTTTGTATACCACGTAATGCTTTCTTTACGTCGCTCTCCTATCAAAAAAATATTTGGGAAGCTGACTTGGCCCAGTTGATTGGGTGTCCGCCTACCACATGGGATATCCGCGGTTCAAACCCAAGGCCTCCTTGACCCATGTGGAGCTGGCCCATGCACAGTGCTCATGCGCACAAGGAGTGCCCTGCCACGCAGGGGTGTCCCCCATGTAGGGGAGCCCCATGCGCAAGGAGTGCACCCTGTGGGGAGAGCCGCCCAGTATGAAAGAAAGTGCAGCCTGCCCAGGAATGGCACCGCACACACGGAGAGCTGACACAACAAGATGACACAACAAAATGAAACAGATTCCCAGTGCCACTGATAAGGATAGAAGCGGTCACAGAAGAACACACAGCGAATGGACACAGAGAGCAGACAACTGGAGGGTGGGGGGAAGGGGAGAGAAATTTAAAAAATATATATATATTTGATGCTTTCTTATTTCCTACCACACCAGGTCAGAATCCTCTTTTTGACTGGCACGACTCTCCGTAGGACTGCAGCCGGCTTACCCAGTCTGAATTTCCCACTGCTTCCCAACACACCCCCTCATCTCGGCCACAGCAGTTCCTCACTGTCCCATAGTTTCATGTACTGATTTCTGCTCCCATCATCCGTCATTCTCCAGCCTCTCTCTGCTGTTCCCAAAGTGCATTGTCTTGTTTCAACAATGAGAGAGTAAGGAAGTTCATGAAGACAGAGATCGCATCTCACCTTTTCCACAGAAACCTCCCCACACTGGCCACCCATTGCCTGGAGAATTTTTTAAAATTACAGATTACTGATTTTTACTCCCTGTCCCCCAGGAATACAGATTCAATAGGGCAAGAAGGGGTCCAGCCATCTGCATTCTTATCAAGCATCCCAGGTGACCCACTGCTCTCTTCTGTAGGACTCAATTCAGAGTTGAGTCATCAAGGAGAAGGGGAATAAACCCTCGGAGGGATGGGCATTTCAGATGTGGGAACTGAGGCTCAGAGAATGAAATGATTAAACTGCGGAAGAATTGGGAATTGCCAGTAGGTCCCTAGGTCAAGTGATTTGACCAGTCAGCATAAATTTTACTAGCTGGGAAGACAGATGTCCTGGAGGACTTTTGACCTGGCTGGCAGTTTGGGGGTAGACAGACAACAGGCAGATGCTGGAATCAGGAGAAAATTAGAGCAAGCAGCACCAGCAGGCTGGAGGGCAGCTCTTACCCCAGGTGGGAGGCTCTGCACTGGGAAGCCAGAGCTCAGGAGTCCAGCACTGAATTGGGGAATCTGCACTTGAGTGCATTTTGTAAAATGTGTGCTTATTTCGGCTCCAGAGCATGCGGTGCACGGCAGGAGAGGGGAGAAACTGCTCAGGACTATCCCAGAGGCCTTGACCCAGTAGGTTCAAGAATTCATAGTTGGGAACTTCTAAGAAATTTCTTCAGAGTTTTGAAAACCAAAAAGTAATTTATGAGGTTATGGGACATCCTTTTTGTGCCTTGGATAGAGACAATTAGAATTTTCAGTATTTATCTTGTATCTTAGAACAACATGCTCCCACGTGTTAAACTCATAGTATTTCTTCATGTCATTTTCACAATAGTAAGGCTACAGAGCTGTATTTCCTTTAGCTAAGCTGTTAAATCTGGTAATATACACTTGCCATAAAAATAATTTTTATTTTTATCAGTACAATTTTTATCAGTACAAAAGAAATTCACTGGCTTTTGTGTCATCTATTTATCTTTTTTTTAAAAAAAGAAAATTAAAAAGTAAAAAAAAAAAAAATTCACTAGGGGGGGAAAGAAAACCAAAACTTCTCACCCTGAAGTATTTAATTTGCTAATTTACTGGATTAGTCTTTTGCTTACATATATGGCTCATTTATTATCTTTTTTAACCTTATTTTACTTAAAATATAATTCATTGTCCATTGAATTAAGCTGAGAAGCTCCATTTCACAGCTCAGGTAGCCTTCAGTGGTCACTTTTAGGGGAGGAGAAAGCTTCTTAAGTGATTAATGCTTGTACTGTGCACTATACTTTCTTCTTCCATGTGCTAATACTAAATAATAACATAGCAATAGCTAACACTTATGTGACACTGAAAATACGTTTTTTTTTAACATATTAACTCATTCTTCACAACCCTAAGAATTAAGTGCTATTAACCCCATTTTTCAGCTGGGAAGACTGAGGCATAGGAAGCTTAAGTAACATGCCTAGAGACATAAATCTAGTAAGTGGTAGAGCTGGGATTTGAACTCAGGTAGTCTGGTGCCAAAATCCAGTGTCCTGACTACAAACTGTGCTGCCTCTGCCCAACGCCCTGCTGCGGAGGTGGTGGGAAGCATGACTGCCTAGGACTGGCATAGCCTCACTCTGGCATTGGCAGTGACTCCCAGGAGAGCTCAGGGTCTGTGAGTGGTAGGCACAGGTCAGCAAAGGAGCTGTTGGCACAGGTCAGCAAAGAAGTGCTGGCATAGCTTTTGGTGTTTTGCTTGAATGTGGCAGTCCAGTGCTACCTGAGTAGGGAGAGGTACTTGGCGTTTTTCTGAAATTACCACATTGTAATTCTCAGCTAGAGCGTTTCCTGGTATAATGTAGTTTATCATCATTCTGGCACTTCGGAGTTGTCAGGGTGACATGCTGTGGCTCTCCTTCAGCAAGGAGCTGCTCTCCAGGCATTCCTGGAGAGGCGAGACAAGCTCTGGGCTGTGACCTGTCCCCACTTTGGCTGGAGGCACTTACTGTGTTACCACAGCCCTGGGCTGCAGCAGCGAGGACCTTCCCTCTCAAACTGTGGCAGTTTGATACTATCTATGAGTTCCAAAAAGAGACATAGATTGTTTGTAAACTGGTCAGTTCCTCTGGCTGAGATACATTTTGATTGTATTAAGTTCAAAGGCTTAATGTTTACTTGATTATGTTACGATTAGGGCTTTGATTCGACCACATCATTAGGGTGTGCAGGAAGTCCTTGCCCCCTTGATGGGCTATCTGAATGGACATTCAATCAAGGACATAGAATTAGATACCCGAGAAAGGTGAGCGAGCTCTGACACGGAAGAGAAAAGACCTTTGATCCTGCAGCCCCAGGAGGAGAGATGAGCAATTCGCCTGATAGTTTGCAGCCAAAGAGGACAGAGCAGGGAGCAGCTGAGGCCCGTGAGACCAGGCAGAGACTGCCCACCATCTTACTTCAGCACATGGCAGCTGATTTGGGTGAGGAGGTACCTCTTATGGTACCTTCAGTTGGACATTTTAGGGCCTTGTGACTGTAAGCTTCTACCCCAAATAAATACCCTTTATAAAAGCCATCATGGGAAGCAGATTTGGTTTAATGGATAGAGTGTCCGCCTACCACTGGGTTTGAACCCAGGACCTCCCATGTTTGAACCCAGGACCTCCTGATCCATGTGATGAACTGGCCCATGCGCAGTGCTGATGCATGCAAGGAGTGCCGTGCCACGCAGGGGTGTCCCCACGTAAGGAAGCCCCATGCATAAGAAGTGCGCCCCTCAAGGAGAGCCACCCTCACGAAGAAAAGCACAACCTGCCCAGGAATGGCGCTGCACACACGGAGAGCTGAAGCAGCAAGATGATGCAACAAAAAGAGGCACAGATTCCCAGTGCCACTGATAAGAATGCAAGTGGACACAGAAGAACACACAGCAAATGGACACAGAGAGCAGACAACTGGGGGCCCCGGGGAGGGGGGGAGAGGGCGGGGAAGGGGAGAGAAATAAATATAAAATAAATCTCTTAAAAAAAAACAACAAAAAAACAACAGATTTCTGGTACTTGGCATCAGCACCCCTTTGGCTGACTGACAGAGAACCCAAACAGTTGGAAACCAAGCACTTACCCCGAGGAGACACCGTGCCCCTGGCTTACCAGGTCGTATTAAAGGTCCTGCTCCTGGGAGAGCCTTTGCTGGAATCCTGCTCATAAGAGGGGGCGGTGCCACTTGACAGCGGCCAGGTGGCCTTGGGGTGGAGGGTGGCCCCCTCCCCGGACGGCTTTCTCAGCTGGTCCTTCCAGACTGTGGCCTCCAGAATCTCATCTCGCGTCAGTTTGCCCAAGTTGGATTCATTGTTAGTCACGCTGTCCTTGGGATTTGGAAATCCAATTTGAGTTTAAGCCTGTCTTTTTAGATACTGCAAGTGGTAGGAATAATGGGAAAATGTCAGAAAGAATTTCAGTCTCTTGGTGGCCTCCACCCTGCATAGTTGGCATGACAGTTTTTTTTTAATTGGCTCAGAGGGAATCCGACTTAGGAGAAGAAATACAGGTATGAAAACAGCAGCGAGGCGCAGTTGTTACAGTAGAAAGGGGGTAATTAAAGCAGGCTCGGAGCTTGTCTCCCGGCCTCCAGCATAACAGCTTTTGACACGCGGCAGCTAAGGCACGTGCTGTGTGCCCTCAGCTTCCGGGGCCCCTTTGCGGAGCTTGCAAAGGAGGGCTAAGGTGCTGGGGACGGGCGGGGACTGTGCTGCGACTCGGCTGCTCTGTCCAGGTGACACTTGGGCTGGGTGGAGCCAGTGCCGAACCCTCAGACGAATGGACCTGATAATGCTCCCCAGAGACCCCGGGGGGTGGAGCAAACTGTCAACCCGTCATTCCCTGGCTCGTGAGAACCTTCGTATCAGACCCTGAAGGACAAAGAAATAGCCCACGGTCCATTTTCCCGGAGCAAGTGACTGTTTTGACAGGACGTGATCGCGCGGTCGCGCATGGTGACTGTGCAGTCACGTAAGTGTCTGCTCCCATGCCGGGCCCTTTACAGAGCCGTCTCCAGCACTGGAAGACGAGGGCTTTGTACAGCAGCCGCAAAAAAATACTTGTCAGTAATGCGGCGAGTTTAATGCGGTGAGTTATTTCCCAAGTGGTGAATAAAAGCTTGGGAGAGATGTTAACAACAGAGAAGCCCGGAAGGATTTCATAAATCTCAAAATTTGCTTTGTGCCGAAATACTTTATTGCGGCATTGATGGTACTTGGGTGAAATTTATTACATAGTAAATCACTCAAATTAAATAATTACAGTTTGTGTGTATGCTCATAAAAACTTCATCTGGGTCTTAAAAATCCTGATCAAATTTTCCGAGGCTTTTTTTTTTTTTGCTTGGGATTCAGAGAGGGCCTGTTTGGGAAAGGTCTGGATTAGTAAGTCTAGATAGACTAACGAGTGGTGTGATTCTGTTTAGGAGTATGAAAACCTCGTGTTTAAAATGCCACCCTGCCGTGTCCTGCACTTGAAATTGCGATCGTTTGTTTTTGAACACAACCTGCCTGGTGCGCTCTCTCCTGAGGCCACAGCCAGGCTACCCACGGCATCCCTGCGAACAGCACTCTACAGTTTGCCTGTTAATTTAGGCTCAATGTGGATGAAAAGCAGAGGTGGTAAGAGAAGGAGGAAGCTGTGGGTGGGTGGGGAGGGAGGGGAGAGGGACATCCCACAGCGCGCTCTGAAGGAGGATGTGAGCGCACATGGCATTTCATAGTTCTGTCCGGTATTAGCTTTTTGGGGGACACTGAGTCAATAGCTTAAGTTTCCGTTTCGGCCACTGAGCTTTGAAAGGGGATCATTTGCAGCCTTCTAACTGTGGAAACCCTATTAATATACACCTCAAGGATTTCTGGGTGTTCACTGTACAGTGCAGGAGCTGGCAGGAGGGTGAGCGTCGCTGTCCTTCAGCATATACATCTCTTGCTTTCTTGTACAATGGGATGGAGAATGGAATGAGTTAGGGGACAGCTAGAGCGTGGTTGTCAAAATAGAGCTCACCATCCAGTGCAGTTCAGCATTTCTGGGCCAGGCGTTGTATTAAATCCCAACAGCTCTGTGGCCAAGTGCAGTCCTTCCGGTTGGTGTTGAAAAATACATAAAGCATCACATGCCGATAAAGAGGCCCAGGCAAGGGGCTAGGGAACCCAGCGCAGGGGTACCCACCCCGCCTGGGCCAGTAAGGAGGCCATTCGGTCAAGGTGAGGCCCGAAGAATTGTTTTCTTCAACTGCCAAGTTAAAAAAAAAGAGGGAAGAGTATTTCACAAGGGGAGACTCAGGGGACCAAGAGAAAATGTTCTTTGGTAACATAAAATGATGGGGGCACCTGGGAGATGAGGCTGGACGAGGATTTGGGGGCAGCCTCCTCGAAGGCCATGTGCTCCTAGGCACTGTGGGGGGCCACAGGTGACCACATTTGTCTTACCACCCCCCCCCCCCACTCCCTGCAACAGGGGGAGGCGGAGTTGAGAGGTTCAGGCCACGAGTCACGCAAATTGTCAAAATAATCAAGGTGAGATGGCACAGGCCCAAACTACTGCAGGTTTTACAGGTCCAGAAAAATGTTCCAGAGCTACCTTTGTGGTTTTCTTTAGTCTCTTGTTTTTAGAGTATGAACTGTTTCGAATGTGCATGAAAGAGAATAACAAACAGCTATGCACCAGCACCCATGGAGGTAGACAATACTTGTTTTAAAGTCTTGGCCAGACTAGACGACACAATTAATTCACTCACGGGAGATTCAGGCAGTAAAGCCATGTTGGCGTCTGTCTCAGCGTGAGCTGCAGTAACAATTCTGCCACCTTTTGCAGCGTTCCTGCTTGGGGCGCTCACCTCTCCTTTTCCTTCAGCATTTGTCCTCCAGTTTAGTTTAGACCCAGGCTAGGGTCCCCCGTCCCCAACAAGGTCTTTCCCAGGTGGTTTGAGCCCCTGGCCCTGCCCATCCGGGCGCTGGCCTGTCCCCACATGCGGGCATAGGGGGTGATCACTGGCCCGGGCTGTGTCTGCTTCCCCCAAACCCCAGGGTGGCCTGAGCGTCTTTCTCCAGGCTGCACCTTCTCTGACCCACACCTCGGGTCACTGTCACCGCCAGGGAGCATGTTTCCAGCCAGCAGCCTAGCAGCCTCAAGCTCGAGCCCTTCCCACCACTTCGAGTTTCCTCTCCAGTTCTTAGTCACAACTCTGTCTTGATTCGGAAAATGACCACTATGATCTCTACTTTTATTTTAGTTGGTCATCGGCTAATGTTGGAAGCAGAGGATACACGTCAAAGTGAGGTCCTAGTTGGCCATCAACACTGGTCCCCAAACCTGACTTCAGGAAATCGTGTTCAGAGTTGTATGGTGTTACCCTAACGTTTACCTAGCTCAGGTGTGGCGCTTTAGCCTGCCAGCCCCTGCTGCCACCTGTATCTGCGTAATCATAAAGTCGAGTGTGACATGCTTTCAGTGAGGCGTACCTTGATCCACCAGTGGAAAGATGAACTCAGAAACAGGATTAGAAAGACATCTGAATAGTTTCTCTGAGCCATAAGGCATGGACATCAGTGACAGAATTTAAATAGCTGAAGTGACTTCTCTTTCCTTTTCTGGTCTTACCAAATTAGCATCAAAATATTTTTGCATGTTTAGGTAAGATGGTGTCATAAAGTCTAACGGCTTCACTCACCATAAATCATCACTGTGCTCATGTGCCGACTGAAAAACTGCTTTCTATTAATTAAATACCTGCTTTACCTCTTGAAACAAGAATACCCATATGCCATTAATATTTTCTAGGACATACCGTAGCTGGTGTGATCTTCGCAACAATTTGTCCACAGTCTGAATAAACAAGAAATTGCTCCTATTCTTTAGTAAACTCTCTCTACCCATTGGCTCATTCTTCTAAAGGAACGATGGCAATCACCCTGGAATTGGCATGTCCTTCTGAATTAAGGCTGTGTGGTTCCAAAAATGCCAGAATAAATTTGGGTTAGCATTGGCTGTGATTTTCCAGTGTTCTGGTGTTCATATCTCATCATTACTATCCATTCTTAGAGCATGTTAATGAAACAACTCCCTGCAAATGTAAAAGGTAACATCACAGAATCCTTATGAGCCTTTAAGATTTATGTACATTTTTAGCTTAAATAAACAGATATGTTTAAAAACGAAAAATGATGTAAAGGTGTTTTGGGATAGTTTGTTGTGGGTTCCGCCAAGTAATATTCAATATGCATGGCCAGATCTAAGTGCCAAACTTCTAAGTGGCTTTTCATGTTCCCATTTACACCATTGGAAGAAGAAGATGATGGCATTAAATTTTAAATTAAATTATGAAAGCTATTCTTATGAAGAATTCAGAGAACCAGATACACTCACTCTGTCAAATGCCACCATTACTTGATACTTAAAAGGAAAATAGACTTGAATTCCCAAAACACAGGACTCAGATTTATTTTTTGATGTTTTTCATGTTTAAACATGAACATTATTTTTTTTCCTCCATAGCTTTCAAGATTATAGAATTCATAAGAATCCTTAAGATGTGGAAATAAATACTTAAAAACTTGAATTTCATTTATACTGAAAGCCTCTTCAAGATTAAAGTCTTCACTGAGGCAAAGTGATCTCTTTTGCCCTTGAATACCCAAAGAAAGTAATTTGAATAAATAGAAATAATAACCACTGAGATAAGCTTTGCGACTTAAAGTTCCACTTAAATACCAAAATTAGGCCATTAGGAAGATGATGTTTGATCTTAGAATACCTTCAAGGAAGACGGTTACAAGTTTCAGAATGGCAGGAGGACTTGAGCGCCTTCTCTTTTCTTCTCTCTGGTGTGCCTCCAACTCTAATTTGGACTCCATCCTAGTAGGAGAAACCCCTCTTACATCATGAAAAATTGAGTGAGATCTACCCCTGGTTGGGGTGACCAGCCAGCGGTTAACAGTCCGCTTGCCAGAATGGGATGCTGCAGCCATGGGCTCCTCTTTGTGGAGCTGCACCAGGAGAACCACAGCTTTTGGCTTCTCTCCCACCCAGGGATGAAGCCAAGAATTTGACCAGGTGAGTTCTTGAAGTTGCCCCAAAAGCTGCTTCCCTTCCTGACATGCCGAGTATAATCTGAGGACTCGCTAGTGCTACTTGGGCTGAGATTCTTTCCTTCTGCAAAAAAAAAAAAAAACAGAGGAGGATAAAATTATAGGTAGGGCTGATATCACCCTCAACTCCGTAAGGGAAGTTACTTTTTTCTTGCATTGGGACTAGTTTCAGGCTTTGCCATCACACACTCTACCAAATGAGTTGCGTACTTATTCCTGCAGGTTAGATCCCCATGGAATCTAGGGCTTCTCCAACTTGGCAGCGAAGAGAAAAACCCATACCCTGGAGACTGTGTGGATGCTGAGAGTTTTCGTTGAAGGTCTTTTATGTTTTCCAAAAAAATCATGTAAATTTTGCATTTCATCCTAAAATATATATCCAGTTGTATATTAATAGAATCAGTGATTTCAATGACGTGTGAATTATTATAGCCTCTTTGGAAAGCAATTTGGCAATATCTATCAGCATTAAAAGTTTCTGTACCCTTTCATCAACCATCTTAATCCTGGGAATATGTCAAGGAAATAAAAGCATCAGTGTACACATCTTTAAGCTATATGTATGTATAATGTTATTTGGCCATGTGTTGTGGCAAAATTTGGCATAAAATGAATGGCATTCAACAGGGGCATGATAGAATATATTATAAATTGTGGATCAGCCACATCATGGAAAATTGTATAACCATTAAAGAGAATGAACTGGAATTCTGCCTGGTGACTCAGAGGGATTTCTAAGAGTAAAGCAAAATGCAGGAAAGTGTATATGAGTCCATTTTTGCAAAGTAGACAATGACAGAGTAACTCCATGTTTAGATGGTGATATTAGTTTAGCCACTTGGGTTGCTCATTTGCTACCCGAGTTGTGGATGGAAGGGATAAAAATCTTAAACACTTAAATTACCTGCCTTTTTGCAAATTTAGCAAATGCCGATACTTGTGGTAAGTGGTTTTGCCTTCTCCCTGTCCCACAACAGCAGAGCCCTGGAGCGCTAATGCTTTGGTTTGAGGGTCATGGACACAGATGCATCTGTAGTGCCAAGTCTACCTGAGGACCTGCTCCCTGTGGACCTCCTGTTGACTCTGCGGTGAGCCAAGCCTGAGGACCCACTCCCTGCAGACCTCCTGGTGGCTCTGCGGTGAGCCAAGCCTGAGGGGCCTTCTGGACTGAGGTGGGCCGAGGGCATGTTTAGGTTCCCGAGACTTGGTACCTGGCTCTGGGTCTTGCCTTCTGCTGGCTCCCCTATCTTTGAGGCATTGCCTTGTTTGACCTCTAGCTTTGGGTGGTGATCCCTGGTTCCTGCTGCTGCTCCAGCTTTTAATGACTGACTTCAGTCTTGTCCTCTAGCTTTCAGAAATTTCTGCCTCTGAGCCATCCTTTACATTGAGAAGGACTTTATCCTCTTGGCCTTTACTTAGAACAGCCCATCTCATTGGTCCATTCTACCTGACCCAGGAGCAAAGCTACTTTTAACATATATTACGTTAGATGCAGGCTCCTTTTCACTGACTTTCAGAACCTTCTGAAAGAGCTATGTTATTGATAAAAACAGATTTAGGTGGACCGTAATCTGTTTCGTGTTGCTTTAGTAGCGTAAGTACTGTGGTTGAATTTGGATAATCATGTTGGATTCTGTCTCATTTTGAACATGTTAGACTATTTGCCTTAAAACTAAACTCACAGGATTTCAGTTTTGGAAAGGGATTTTTAACAGCTTTACTGATATATAATTTACATATCATGTAATTCATCCACTTAAAGTGTAATTTCAGTGCTTTTTAGTCTATTCACAGTAGTGCAACCATCACCACAGTCAATTTTAGAACATTTTCATCACCCCCAAAAGAAACCCATACTCTCCAGCTATCTTCCCCTATTCTCCCATCACCCCCCAGCGCTAAGCAACCACCGACTTCCTTTCTATCTCTATACATTTTTCTATTTTGGACATTTCTTATGAATAGGATCATATAGATGGTTTACCTTTGTGACTAGCTTCTTTCACTTCGCATAATGTTTTCAAGATTCATCCATTTTGTGGCCAAATAATATTTCATTGTGTGGATACACCACATTTTGTCTATCCATCCAGCAGTTAAAGAACATTTGGTTTGTTTACACATTTTGGCTATTATGAATAATGCTGCTTGTTGGAGAAAAATGGTGCTCACTGGGACACAGAGACTGATTGTAGGCAGAAAAGTTATTGGGAAGCTCTCCCAGTGGAGGGGATCTGAAGAATAGTCTTCAGCCCACTCCTGGAAGGGGGGGAAGGGAAGATTTGAATTTATACAGAACTTTCCTAAGCTGGGAAATGATAGTCAGTGGGAGGAGGTTGAGGGTCCAAGTGAGGTGCAGGGTCCAATAGGAAGCTCTGGAGGTAAAAATTTTCCCTTGTATAGCTACAGGGTAGTGGGTTAGGGAGTTAGGTTTTCTCGGAGTGCTGGAGGAGCAGGTGTTCCTTTGATCTGCAAGGAGCAAAGGTTTTTATCTCCCTTTGATATGCAGGTAGAGAAGATTTCCTTCTCCCTTTAATATGCAGGTAGTGAAGATCTCCATCTCCCTTTACTCCTGTCTCTACATGGTTTCTTTGTTCAAACTTTGGGGAAGTGACGTGCCCTCAGACACAAAGGCTTTTTTTTGGGGGGGGGGGGTTGCCTTTCCCCAGTGCTTGTCAGGGGAACCGAGCTACAGTTATTAATTTTTGCAAACCTCTAACACTGCTATAAGCATTCATGTTCCAGTTTTTATGTGGACATATACTTTCATTTCCCTTGATTATATACCTAGAAGTGGCATTGCTAAGTCACATGTTAACTCTTTGTTTAACTTCTTGAAGAACTGCCAAAATGTTTTCATCCTGTGAATGTGAAGGGAAGCCATATCGTATTGTGATTTGATTGGCACTTCCCTGATGATTAATGATGTCGAGCATCTTTTCTGGTGCATATTGGCCATTCATATATCTCCCTTGGGGAAATTTCTTTTCATACTCTTTGCCCATTTTTAACTGGGTTATTTGTCTTATAATAGTTCTTTAACTATTCTGGATACAAGTCCCTTTTCAGATACAAGATTGAAAATGTTTTCCATTCTGGAGTTATTTTTTCACTTTCTTCTTGGTATTCTTTGAAGCACAACAGTTTTCTGTTTTGATGAAATCTAAACTATCTCTTCCTTTTGTTGCTTTTGCTTTTGGTGTCATATCTAAAAATCCTTTGCCAAATCCGAGATCATGAAGATTTATCCCTGTTTTCTCCTAAGAGTTTTACAGTTTTAGGACTACATTTATATTGTCGATCTAAAGATTTGGCTTAAATTTTGTGTGTGGTATGAGATAGGCATCCAAATTAATTATTCAGTTGTCTCAAACATTTATTGAAAAGACCAAAAAAAAAAAAAACACCTTGTGAAAAGTAAGTTGACCACAGGCACTTGGTTTTATTTCTGGATTTCAGCTTTATCCCATTGGTCTATGTGTCTGCCCTTGTGTCAATACCATACTGTCTTGAATACTGTTACTCTGTAGTAAGTTTTGAAATTGGGAAGCATGGGGCTTCCTACTTCATTTTTCTTTATCAAGATTTTTTGGCTATTCTGGGGCCCTTGCAATTCATATGAATTTTCGATTCAGATTGTCAGTGTCTACAAAGAAGTTGGCTGGAATTCTGATAGGGATATTATTGAATTTGTAGGCCAATTTGGGCAGTATTGTCATCTTTATGATATTAAATCTTTTAATCCTTGAACATGGATGACTTTCTATTTATTTTGATGTTTATTTTTTTCAACACTGCCTTCTAGTTTTCAAAGTATACGTTTAGTACTTCTCTGGTTCAATTTATTTCTAATATTTTATTCTTTTTTGATACTGTTGTAAATGGAACTGTTTCCTTAATTTCCTTTTCAGAATATTCATTGCTAGTGTATAGAAATACAACTGATTTTTTATATTAATCTTGTATGCTGCAACCTTGCTAAATACATTTATTAGCACTAAAAGATTTTTAGCAGTTTTATTGAGATGTATTCCCATACTGTACTATCTATCCAAAGTAGATAGTCAAGGGCTTTTAGTATAATCACAGTGTTGTACATTCATCACCATAAAAAATTTTAGAACAATTACATTACTCCAAAAAGAAAAACTCCACACCCCTTAGCAGTCCTTCCCCAGCCCTACATCACCACTAATCTAGTTTCATCTTTGTAAATTGATTTATGTTTACATTTTATATAAATGGAATCATACAATATGTAGTACATTGTGTATAGTTTCTTTCACTTAGCATAATGTTTTTTGGTCTGATATTAACATTTTGTGTTATTGACATGCATTTGTTCAGCATCAAAGAAAAACAGTCTTAAATATGCAGTTTTACCTATATTCATATTTTATATGCAGTTTTACTATGCTATACGGTTCCATGTTACATTTTTTAGCTTTCCTTTTAGTAATGTACATGACCTTAGATTTCCCCTTTAAATCGCTTTCATACCCACATAATAGTACTGCTGGTTACAAACATTATGTTGGGTTTTCACCTTTTCTATTCATTTCCAAAGATTAACACACATCATTTACCAATTTTGCACGTTAACCCTCAGCTTTCCAATCTCCATCCTCATTCAATCTTCTGGTGACCTATTTTCAAGTTAGTAACCCCATGACATTACAGAGTATATTTAGTTCCTAGTAGTGCAATTGTACAGTTTTTGTCCTTTTGTGTCTGGCTTGCTTCAGTCAACATAATGTCCTCCCGGTTCATGCATGTTGTCATATGCTTTACAACTTCGTTTCTTCTCACAGCTGCATAATATTCCAATGTGTGAGTACACCACAGTTTATCCTTTCATTAGTTGATAGACACCTGGGTTGTTTCCAGCTTTTGACAATTACGAATAACATCATTATGCACATCGGTAGCTCTAAGCTTTTTTGTGGATTCTTTAGGGTTTTCTCTATATAAGATTATGTCATATACAACTAGAGATAGTTTCATTTCTCCTTTTCCAGTCTGACAAATGGCCCTAGCTAGAATGTCCAGTATCATGTTGAATAGAAGTAGAGGGAGTGGACATTCTTCTCTTGTTCCTAATACTATGGGGAAAGCAGTTAGTCTTTCATCATTAAGCATAATGTTACTTCTGGGTTTTTCATAGCTGCCCTTTATAAATTGAAGAAGTTTTCTTCTATTCCTAGCTTGTTGAATGCTTTATCATGAATTTTGTTACATGCTTTTTCTGTATCTATTGATATAGGTTTGTGGTTTTTGTTCTTTATGCTATTAATGTGATATTAGTAGTATTATACTGATTGGTTTTCCTATGTTGAACTAACCTAAACAATTCTTTTTTTGGTAATGACTTATTCTTTTTATATACTGCTGGATTTGGTTTGCTAATATTTTGTTGAGATTTTGGGATCCATATACATAAAAGAGATTGGCCTGTAGTTTTCCTTTCTTGTGATATCATAGTCTGGTTTGGGTATCAAGGTAATACTGACTTTATAAAATGTATTGGAAAATATACCTCCTCTTCTATTTTTTTGGAAGAGTTAATGAAGAATTGGCACTAAATTCTTCTGTAAATGTTTAGTAGAATTCAGCAGTTAAGCCATCTAAGCCTGGCTGCTTTCCATTATGGGTAGTTTTCAATTATTAATTCAATCTCTCCACCTATTATAGATCTATGGAGATCTCCTGTTTATTCTTGGGTCAGTTTTAACAGTTCTCTCTTTCCAGGAATTTATCCATTTCATCTCAGCTATCTGATTCATTGGCATACAATTGTTCATAGTGTTCCTTTCTAATCCTTTTCTATTTCTATAAGATGGGTAGTAATGCCTTCTTTTGCATTTAGTTATTTGTGTCTTCTCTTTTTTATTTTATCAGCCTAGCTAATGGTTTGCCAATTTTATTGATCTTTTCAAAGAACCAGCTGCTGGTCAATCATTGATTTTTCTCTATTGTTTTTCTAAACTCTGTTTCATTGATTTCCCCTCGAATCTTTATTATCTCTTTTTTTTCTGTTTGTCCTAGGTTTAGTTTGCTCTTCTTTTTCCATTGTTTTCAAGTGGAAGGTTAGGTTATTAGGTAATAGGTTAGGTCATAGCTAGAAGCAGACTGAACCCGCATGATAATGAGAAATGTTGATTAAAGTGTTAATTTATTTTACTTACTTGTTTGTTTGTTTGTTTGTTTTGTTTGAGATCCTGGGGGCCAGGGGTTAAATCTGGGGTCTTGTATGTGGGAAGCTGGCACTCAACCACTGAGCCACATCAGCTTCTCTGAGTTGCTCTTATCATTTGTTTTGCTTGTTGCTTTGTTCTTGTTTTTCAGGAGGCAGTCAGGAACCAAACCTGGGACCTTCCATGGAGGAGCTGGGAGCTCAACTGCTTGAGCCACATCTGATTCCAATTTATTTTCATAAACTTTGAAATCAGATGACATTTTGTAGGATTTAGGCTTCAGTTTCACACTTTTGAGACTAGTGTTCAGGCCCTCATTTTTATTTCTGGATATTGGTTTCAGTATAGGAAAGTGAAGTGAATTGTTCTATCCAGATGATTTTACTAATCCCTTCCTATAATTGTGTTCTGCTTGTGAATATCTAGGCAGGAGAATATTTGAAGTATTTAGGTGGGTTGTGGCCATCCAAGAATGTCAAGTCTTTAATCCATTTTTCACCATCAGAATTTTGTTTTATAATGAGAACAAATTAATTGCTTTGAACACTTAAAAAAATATCTTCAGTACCTCAACCTGACTTTATATTGCATATTTAAATACCAGGTATACATACTGCTCATCCAGCAAACCACTTAATTGCTTTTTCAAGCCTTAAGAGTATATCTAGTTCATCATCTTACTATGTTCTACTTTTAACTTTTTAGTACAATGCCTTTCCTGGTGAATGATTACATGAACTGACTTAAATTATCCTTGTAAAACATTGTTGCTGAATTTATATTTTGTAATATGTGTGAAATTACCACCTACTAGTTTTAGACAAGCTTCTTAAATTTGAAAAATAAAACTTTTCCCTACTTACCAAAATAATTTCCTGCTGACGTCTGTTCCATGGGTACCACATTCAAATGTTCTTCAGTTAAATCAAATTTCTCTACTACACTACAAATAAGTATAGCTTACATTGCTCTTATCAACTGCAATAGAAAATGTCACAAGTGATTTATCTTTTTCATGCAACTTATTCTGTAAGCTTTCCACGAATTCTTTAAAACCTTAGCAACCAAATTTGGGGTTACACTTAATACTTGCAAAAAGTTATTCCTGTCTGTTCAGGATATGTAATTACAGCTATTTTCAAAAAACATTTCTCTAGACTCAGCATCCCTAAAGGGCTTAATACTCAACAATTTTTTCACTTAATTAAAAACTGCATTTCATAGTCACAGGATATTTTTCATTTATAATCAGAAACAAATTATGTTAAAATTTAAGTACTTTTTCCAATTTTATTAAGTTTTCATCACAAAACTTTTCTTAAACCAGCATTTATTGTGGCTTATTTCAGGAAGGTATATTATGTTGTATTCTTTAAGCACAGACATGCACTATTTACATATTAACTGTCCACCTTATTTTCTATGGTAAAAGTGAAGAGTATTACTTTCTCACCTATTTTTGGCACATTCAGCTTTCTGGATCTCTTTAATTTCCCTCCTTTTAGTATGGATACAAGAAATATTTTACTTTTCTTTCATGTAAGTGGAACAGTAGCATAAGCTTGATGACCAGTGAAATGTGACCTTAGAGTTTTGTACACATTAGAGAACAGTGGGGACTGTGGCAAACTGGAGGCTGCATGTCTATTTAAGGGCAGTAACCACTAGCCAATTCCATCGAGGGATCATTTAATGTTTCTAGATCTTCTCATTTAAAAATAAAATCCAGAAATTTGGATTTTCCCATCAAATCCCTTAACTTTGAAGTTGCTAATTATTTCCATGATTTCTGAAAACAATGCCTGGACCAAAAAGAATATGTCTGCTGGACTGATTGGGCTTGCAGGTGCCTGTTTGGAAATCCATATTTTATGATCATAGACTCCAAGAATGCTAGAGCTCAGAGGAACCTCAGGGCTTATCAAAAAATGAACAACTGTTCAAGGGAAGGACTACCAATTTCTAATACTGCAGGCTTCTAGTCTAATAGAAAGTGTTTTTGAACTAGTCTATTAATGCAAAACTCTGGTGAACAGAGTCAAAACAGAAAGAGTGTATGGGTGGTAGTTTTTTGGTTGGTTGTAAATGGCTTATTTTTTACCTGACTTAACTAAGCAGTGTATCTACTTTTAGCTTATTTTCACCTCTATGGGTATGACTGTGAGGAGATATAGTTTTGTTTGGGTTTTCCCACATTGCCTATGATTCAGAATTAATTACTATTTCTTTTCTGTTTTCTTTCATGCAGGTAGAAAATTTTATTTTCTTTCAGAGAAGGAGCTTGCCATTTACAACCTTGGAGGCATATTCCATATTGCCTGGAGGTTGACTCTTCCAGAGAAAACGTCTATATTAATTGTGGGAGTGGAAGCATTCCTCACATAAGTTAAATTGCTTGGATTTAGAAATACCCCATTTTCCAGTTAAACTAGAAAGGATGTGACAGTGACTGTTCTAAACATTCAGAGTCTCCTGCTTGATAGGGACATGCAGGCACAGGCCTGGACACTAGGATAAGGAAAATCAAGATGACTCTGAAGTTGTTTCAGAGCAGAACTCACAAACAGAATTTGAAATCTGTCTTCAGTCACGTGTTGGCCTTGCTGTGGCAATCTAGAAAATTAGGTTAATGAGATTCAACCTTTCTTTCCACTCTGTTCCTTGAATTGTGGTGGAGTTCAACTGTTACCTTTTGCCATTTATTGAGGATTTTGGTTTTTGCATTTAAAAAAAAAAGTTTTGGTGATGTAGAATGCCCTGTGCGTGGCATGATGGGGGTTGGGTGACTCGGCAGCTTACAGCCAGCAAGGAGGACAGATGTGGAGCCACCAGTGGGGACAGGGGTGCTGACGTCACAGGGTTCTTGGCCAGGGTCAGTGAGGGTGTCCAGTGTAAACTTTAAGCAAGAAGTCAATAGGTAAAACTATAGTCTGTTTGATATTTTGAAGCATTGCACTAGCAGGTTTTATTACCATCAATGGTTAATAGCAATCTGCTAGAGAGATCCATGACAAACTGTAATTCAGAGCCTCATGCTGGCAGAAATGTGACTTTGTATTTTCCTTCGCCCACAGATATTTTGTATTTGTGATGATCCAATTCAGTTTTTTAATTCTAGGAACTTGCTATTTCAGAAAATATTTCTGCCATAATTTAGAAATGGAGAGGTAAACTTATATTGCCTGGAGGTTGACAGGGAAGGAAAGAAAATGATTCTTAATGCTTTGGGAAGGAAAAAAATATGAGCCAGTTTTGTCATTCCCATTTCAGAAGGTTATTCTCATCTGAACAAGACGTTTGAAAGGTCAAAATGGAATATTGCCACCACTGCATCTCACCTGGTGCTTTGAAGTAATAGGCAATTATTTTTGTAGGTGTTTCTCAAATGAAAAGCTACATTCTTAAGATAAAATGGAAGCAATATTCCATGAATTTCAAACAGTATCAAGAGCCAATCATGACTTCTGCCCTGACGTATGTAGATTGACTTGGGCAGAATATAAAGTTTCCAGTCAGTGACCCATGATATGGGTTTCATATAAGAAAGAAAGGAAGGAAGAAAGGGAGAGAGGGAGGGAAGAATGGAGGAAGACAAAAGTATTGATTTCAGTTTTTCACTTCAAAATATCTGTTGGACACCTACTATGTGCAGGCCAGGTGCTGAGGACTCATTAAGATAAAGCAGGCCAAGTCCTTGCCCTCTCCCACTGATCCATGAGAATTTCACTGGAGGTGCTTGCACATAGTCTTACGGAAAATGTTGCATAAGATTGTCCCATATATGCTGGTAGAAGAGTAGTTCTGTAACATCATGTGGCCTGTCCAATTGTTTCTTTTCCAATGAATAGAAACATGGACCACATTTCAGAATGACTGCTTAGTATTAAATGGTCTGAATGTATCATTTTTTAAGTAAACAATTTCCTACTGAAAATTGAACATTTAAATTGTTTCCAGAGTTGTTTGATTCTGGATTTTTACTTTTTTGTGTGTGCTATTATGAACAATACTGTGCTCTTGCCTATAGTGATGTGGGCTATGGGTGGAAGGCTCTTTGTCTCTTCAGAGATAACTAAGTTGTTTGACTTGTGGGTGTGAAACGGTAAGAGGCTGCAGTCCTGCTCTTAGGGACCAGCAGGCTCCAGTCCCAGGAAATGTTTAACAAAGCAAGGGCTATAAACTTTAAGTATTTAGGGGAAATGCAAAAACCAAGGCTTATCTAAAATGTCTGGAGTCCTTGCTAAAAGCTTACCTAAGATGTGGAAGAGATATATGCTAATTGAAGCCTATTGAGAACTGAAACAAAGGGACGATTTGGCCTTTACTCTCTGTATAAAAGATGTTTGAAAATCTTGTTCCGGGCTCGGGATTCAAACAGAAAACTCCCGAGTCCGGCCGGCCGTCAATAAACCATTTTTCCTTCTCAAAATCATTCCTGAGTCCTGGCCTCTCTATTCTCAAATAATTGAACTTCTCTTAAATTCCACAACAATAGAACCGATTACCTTCTGCTAACTAATTCCTCCAAGTGGATCAAAAATTTTACAAAATGCTAATGTTGATAAGTTTGGCCAAATTTCCTTAAAGTCCCTGTATTCCCACCAGTGTGGATGAGTGTGCCTGTTTTTTCACACACCCATGCCAACACTTACGTCTCTATCTTGGCCAGTTGGATAAGCAGAGAGTCCTAGCTCATAGTTTACTTACATTTCTTTGATTAGCCAAGAGCCTATCTTTTCACATTTGTTGGCCCTTGTATTTTCTTCTTTTATTAGTTCCCTGCACATGTTCCTTACTTAATCTCTATTGGGATGTTCATCTTTTTCCTGTTAATTCATAAAATACCATTGTTTAGGGATAACAAACCTTTGTTTAGCCTATATTTTATAAATGTTTTTTTCTCATGTGTGTTGTTTATTTTAAACCTTGTTTACAGTAGGATTTTTGTCCTTAAGGTTTTTTTATCTTTTGTAGTAAAATTTATCCACCTTTCTCTTTAGTTTCTGTGGATTCTATTTTATTTTTTTGTTTGTTGCTGACAATAACTTTCCCCACTTCTGGCCTCGTCAATTGTTTTGACTGTGGCCTTGGTTTTTGCTCAGCCACATTTTCCTCTAATCCTAAAATAGTTATCTTGGGATCTCCTGGAATTTATTTTGGTGGAAAGCCTGACGATGAGATCAGTCTTGATTTGTAGCCAAATGTCTAGCCAATTGTACACTGGGGAATGAGCATCTTTATACTTTTATATATCGTATAGTATGTATATATCTTTATACTGCTTTCTCCTGCCAGCCTTATCACCTGCTGGGATCTCTCTAGACTCCCATTTATTGGGTTTTCTAGGTCATGCCATGTAATGCTATAGCATTTACCATCTGGTGGTACAGCCCCCTTAATTCTTACTCTTCTTCTCTATCCCCCACCCCCAGCCATTCTCACAGATTTATTCTTCAGGATGGCCTTTTCAAGGTCACCTCTCCACAAAATAGGAAGGAGTACTTCCTTTTAAAAGTCTTACACATAGTCAGTTAAATTTGTTTATAATTTGTTTGTTTGTAAATAACTTGAATGCAATCTTTTTTGTGTGCATTATCAAACTATTAATTATATTTTAATTGGCTACTTAATCGAATCCTGATTGTTTATACTATTTTAGTTGATTATTTTTGGATTTACTGTGTATGTTACTATGTCATCTGAAACTAATGATCACTTTATATCATTCTCAGTATTTAAAACTCTGTATTCTCTTGTTTACTTTACTCCTTAATTAATACTTACTAGTAAGGCAGTGCATGAACTTTTTTGTCTCATTTTGGGCTCTTTTGCTTCTAGTGTTTATTAATTTTACTGGTTCAGCTGTTGGTCTGATACATTGCTTTATCATTTTAAGGGATAACCACTACTCTATTTTATTCAGTCAATCTTTTGTGTGTCCCAGTCAGCAATGAATGTTGAATTATGTCAAGTGTTTGTTTAAACCAATGATCGGTAGATTCCTATGATTTTTCTCCCTGATGTGTTGATATAGTAAATTATTTAAATAGATTTTCTAATATTGAATTAATTTTCTCTGTTCCTTGGTACTAGTTAATTTACATACTAATGCTTTCTTTCTTAAAATAATTCACTCATGAAACTGTCTTGGGCAGAGGTTTTTATGGTTGTTGTTGTTGTTATAAATTGCTATCAACCTTCTCAATTATCTCCATGCTTTTTTGGCCTATTTGGATGTTCCAATCAGTTTTTGTAACATATTATCCTACAAAATTATCCATTTCATCCAAGTTTCCTAATCCATTACCAAACAATCCTTTAAGCTTCAACTATATATCTGCCTTTCCATTTCATATCCAATGTTATGTATTTACACTATTTCTTGATTAACTAGCAGTGTATATGGTATAGAGAGGTGGCTTTCTCAAAAAAAAATCTTTTATTAAGCTATCACTTGTTAATTTCCCTAATTTGTTCATCTTCCTTTTATCTTTAAATCAGTCCTTTGGCTTTCCGTATGCCTATTTCTTCTGTTGAGTGCATAGTTCCTTTACTCACTCCCTTATTTAGTATGGAAGGTGTATTTTACTCTGAATATCTTAGCCTATTTTCTGTGGACTTTATTAGGTAAGTAGGGGAAGGCTGACCCTGCTCGATCATATTATTGTCAGGGAACCCAAAGACAAGAACCCTGACTTCAAGGTTCTTGGGGCCTCCAGCCGCAGCACAAAGAACAGGAAAAGCTGGGGTGAACCATGGGGAACAGTAATTTTTCCTAATCAAATTTGGCTTAAATAGCTTTTGATTAAAGACAATAGTGAGGCCTGCTCTGTTTTGCTCCTTTCAATGTGTAAACCCAAATGCAATACGCTGTTAGGAAAGTGTACTGCATAACTACTGACAGTATGAGAAATGGAACAATAGAGAGGTTTTATTGGACAAGAGAAGACATATTAGTGCAGAATGTCTAGTGGCATGCTGGTCTAGGCTAGGGCAGGTCTACAAGGGAGTGAGAGGGGAGGGAGAAAGAAAACAAAAGTCAGCCTTTTCCCCAGCAGGAGCAGGCCTATCCTTATCACACCACCTTCCTGGAGGGAGGCGCAGCAGCCAGACCTATGGATCTGTCTTTAATGTTGGTCCTGGAATGGGGCCGGTTGTATCAACTGCTGTCCTCTGTTGGGAAGAACAGGAGAATGATGGAGAGCCAAACAGAAAAACTAACTGTTGGAGAAAATACGGCTTACTGGAACACGGAGACTGACCATAAGCAAAGAATTTCTTTGTTGAGAAGCTCTCCCAACAGAGGGGGTGTGAAGAACAGACTTCAGTCCGCCCACCACGCTGGTGAAGAGAGACTTCAGCCCACTCCTGGAAGGGGGGGACTTGAATTTATACAGAACTTTCCTAGGCAGGGAAATGGTAGTTAGTGGGAGGGGGGGTTGAGGGAGTGAGTGAGGTAGGGGAGGGGGCTGAGGGAGTCTGGCTTCTTGGAATGCTGCAGGAGCAAGTGTTTCTTTTGATCTGTAGGGGTTTAAAGGGTTTGTAAATAGTGAAGGTTTGCATCTCCCTCTTACTCTGATGTGCATGTAGAGGTGGTAAAGATCTCCTCCCTCTGATATGCAGATGTGAAGATCGCAATCTCCCTTTACTCCTGTCTCTACCCAGTTCCTTTGTTTAACCAGTAGGAAAGTGCCCCATGGGGGAGGGGGTTTACCTTTTCTCCAGTGCCTATCAGGGGAAACTGAGGTACAGCTTGTTAATTATTGCAAACCTCTAACACTAACCTTATTCCTCAAGGCCAACAGTTTGGTTCTGTTCCCTTTACATTTTTGTCGTTTTCTGCATGTTCTGCAGTTATGGTTTTGGTCTTTCACCCAAGAGTTCTTTAGGAGACTCTATTTTTAATTTCCAGTGAATCCAGTTTGCTTCTATTTTAGGTCTGTATATCTAGTTAAAAAGAATTATGATTGCTGGAGAGACTTAAAAGGAATTTTAGTTGTTTTTTTTTTTTAACAATTTTAAATTTATTGACCATGTGCTCTTGTTCTGTGTGGTGGTTTTCCAGGACAGTCCTTTGTGCTCTGGGCTGTGGAAGCCTCTGTGCAGATGATTCACTAGTTCTGCATCAGTTTTTATGCTCGTTTCTCAGCCAAGGGTTCCTTTTTTCCTTCTTCTTTTTTTTTTTTTTGAGTCCAACCCTGAAGGTCCACCCCTCCCAAATTAGTGCAGCCTTGCATATAATAAGGTCTGCTACCAGCCCAAGACTCCTTGGCAGCCTCTGTAGAGTAAAAGGAGCTCTTAGTCCAGATAGATTAGGAAGATCTTGCTAGGGGTCCCCACTCCTGGCACGTAATTGCCCCCTTGCTCCAGAGCTTGTGACTGGAAACTACCAGTTGTTAGAATTACCTCCCCTCACTTCCCTCATCCCCTGAACCCTGGACCATCTCATCTGCTTTCCTTCTCTTCTGCCAGGCTTCCTGTGCTCCATTGTCCACCCCATCTCTGGCCAAGGGGGGTTCCAGTTTCTTTGATGGCCCTACCCCCCGGGGCCCGGGGTGGGTACGCGCATTTCTCTCTGCCTTTCCAGCACAGGGTAGAAGTCCTGGGCGCCCTGGGTGTCCAGCTTTTAGACAGAAGATCTACCTCCAGCTCTCATGGTCTGGGAGTCACGGGGCTCCTGCTCACTTCTGTGACTTGACTACTTTCTAACATTTTTTGCTTGGAGATTTCCCTGTCTTTTTTTTAGCTCAACTGTGTAATTAAAAGCTATTTTGCTACATTTTATCTGGAATTTTCTCATGTTTAAAACAAAGGAGTAGAGAGTTCCTGGGCACCAGTTATGTTTTCACCATCACCTGGTTGTCTGGGTTGACTGTTACATGAATTCTACTGTTAATGGTTCACTGCAGTGCCTCAGTTTGGGTATAGTTTTATGGCCTATACATAATTTATTTCCTTCCATTAATTCATGTCAATTAAATTCAGCAAATATGTATCAAGAGTCTATTTCAGGGCAATTACTGTACTGGGTACGAGTAAAGATACGATCTTCATTTTTTTAAAAAGATTTATTTATTTATTTATCTCCCACTCCCCCCCCCCCCCCACCGGTTGTCTGTTCTCTGTGTCTATTTGCTGCATCTCCTTTGTCCGCTTCTGTTGTTGTCAGGGGCACGGGGAATCTGTGTTTCTTTTTGTTGCATCATCTTGTTGCATCAGCTCTCTGTATGTGCGGCACCATTCCTGGGCAGGCTGCACTTTCCCTCACCCTGGGCAGCTCTCCTTACGGGGCGCACTCCTTGCGCGTGGGGCTCCCCTACACGGGAGACACCCCTGGGTAGCAGGGCACTCCTTGCGTATCAGCACTGCGCGTGGGCCAGCTGCACACCGGTCAAGGAGGTCCGGGGTTTGAACCGCAGACCTCCTGTGTAGTAGACGGACACCCTAACCACTGGGCCAAGTCTGCCGCCAAGATATGATCTTGATTGTCAAAAATTCGTGATCTAGTAGGAGGGACAGACAGACGGAGCTAACCAAAGATGGTCCAAGCGAGTGAGCTCACGCATGCGTGTGCACACCTGTGGATGGCGGCATCGCTGCTAAATGTTAGAAATGCAGTCATGTGGGCGTTTTATTTTATTTTATTTTGCCCATTACGTTGCCTTTATTTTATGCCTGTCCTCTCCTGGTCTCTCTCGGTCTCCCCCTTTGCGCAGCAGTGTGCATTTCCTCCTAGTGCCGGGGACCGCCCAGAGTCAGGCCGCTTGTAGGCTTCTGGAGGGTGGAACTAGCCAGAGTGTATCGAAGTGGGTGCACCCAAGAGATTCTGAAATGTGACTGGTGGGGAAGATCACAGACTTCTTTGAAAATCTGGGAAAATTCTACCCTGTTCCTAGAAAGACTCATTCATTTTCCACGCACATTATGGATTCCTGAAGCCCCTTTATAGATGTCCTATCTATAGGACACATGTCACACATCAGTGACAGGTAAAACCTAGCTCAGGTTCTACCTCCAAGTCCTTCTAGAAAGAGAAGTAATTTTGTTTCAGCCACACAGTCGGGAGACAGACATGGCAGGTGCCCTGGGGTTGCGGTTCACATGGCCAGTTTTCATCAGGAGATATTTTATTATTCCCAGTCTCCAGCATTATTACTAATAACCCATGGAGGTGTTTATAAACCCAGCCCTCCCACGGATAGAGCTTGCTGACAGCTCAAACTTAATGAGCCATCTTTCTCGACTCTAAAGAGTCTAGCACGTAAAATCCCAGTTACCTGATGTGACCCCATGGAAGCCATCTGCAAATTTAATGACGTTGTAATGATGGTAGCACACGAGCATGGTATTGAGTACCTGATTTTCTTGGTTTATGAAGCCAAGTGAATTTTGCTATTTTCCAATTGCTTTTGGACGAATCACATTTGCCATGCTTAAAAAGTAAGCTTTGTCAGTGTAAGGCAAAAATAAATACAATGTTAATTTTTTTTTAAATTGGATTCTCAGTGCATTATAAAAATGTCGGTGCGTTTTTACCAGCAGGTGATTTGGTTCTGAGAAATCTTGTATGATTAAAATCCCTGCGTGGTGGAGTGCTGACTGTGGTGTGAACAGTCTCAACCAAGGCAGGTTTTACCTGTCTTAGGATTTTATTTTATAGAGAACATTTTTCACAAGCTGCATTGTTTTTATTTCAGATCTCTTCCTTTACCTTTGATTTGCTTTCTTTTTTTCAACTGTCAGCAGGTATAATGGTTTTATGAAAACCTTGTACATAAAAACCAAACTTACAGCAAAGAAAAATCATAATTCTTTTGAATTATGAAAGATCTCATCCCTCCTTTCTTCTCTTCATATCTGCTTCTTTAATAGTGCTGTGGATTTATTTTTATGTTATTACTTACTGACCAAAGAGAGACAAAAAATAATATATATTAAATTCAATATAAATCAAATGTAGGTTATCCCAATATGAAAATATGAAAAGGAAAGATCTGTCAATATAATTTTAAGAGCCCCAGGCCATTTTGCCTTTTTGAGTTTCTCTTCTCTTTTCTGTAAACTTGTCATCATAATTCTACAGATATTGAAATAAAAACAAATGCCTAGTATAGTATGGGATCCACCCCCTCTAGCACCTTAAGCTTTCCCCCCTCCTAGCAATTATCTCAGTTAGTAGAGATGCATTCACTTGTGTCCACGTGCACTGCGGACAGGACTGACGTACCTTATACCTAGCAAAGTGCCTAGAACTTGGAAGCTGACCCTCTTGTCTTTCTGGCTCAGCTAAAAGACTTCTTGGAAGCCTCTTTTGATCTGCTTCTGACTCCTAGGTATAACTAGCTTCTCAATTTCTTTTCAAATCCCAAACCTGACCCAGTACAAATTTCTAAAAAAGCCCATGTGACAGTTGGTTCCATTTGCTTTGTATAAGACTCTTTCCTCCTGCAAGTCCTTAGCCCTCTCTGGGGCATAGACTCTGTCGTAGTCCTCCTCTTTGTATCTCTTGCATCTAGGATCGTGCTGAGCATATGGTGGATGCTTAATTTTAAAAGTTAATATTGTGGAAGTTGGACTAGTACAGTAGGTGAGTTGACTTCTTCACTGGTTCCCTGTCCACTAACCTCATAGACTAGCCCTTTCTGGGCTGGCAGGGGAGTTGTTGGTCTAAGAGGCGTGCTGTGGTTAGAGTAACTAGGCACTGCCTTACCTGGGCCGGTTCCATTTGCTGCCTGCCAACCCCGGGGTCCCATTCGATTTAGCATTTGTTCTAGGTATATGTTACTTTCATGTTTAAGAAATAATTTATTTTATGTTAATTTTAAACAGCTTTATCAATGCTTATTTTGCTTATCATAAAATTCATCCATTTCAAATATACAATTCAGTGATTGATTTGTAATAAATTCACTGAGTGGTGCAACCATCACCATAATCCATCCAATTTTAGGGCATTTTCTTTTCTTTTCTTTTCTTTTTTTAAGATTTATTTATTTCTCTCCCCTTCCCCCCCTACCCCGGTTGTCTGTTCTCTGTGTCTATTTGCTGCATCTTCTTTGTCCACTTCTGTTGTTGTCAGTGGCACAGGAATCTGTGTTTTTCTTTTTGTTGCGTCATCTTGTGTCAGCTATTCGTGTGCACGGCGCCATTCCTGGGCAGGCTGCACTTTCTTTCGTGCTGGGCGGCTCTCCTCACGGGGCGCACTCCTTGTGCGTGGGGCTCCCCTATGCAGGGCAGTCCTGCGTGGCAGGGCACTCCTTGTGCGCATCAGCACTGCACATGGGCCAGCTCCACACGGGTCAAGGAGGCCCGGGGTTTGAACTGCGGACCTCCCATGTGGTAGACGGACACCCTAACCACTGGGCCAAGTCTGCTGCCTAGGACATTTTCATCACCAGTAAAATTCCTCATGTCCATTAATAGTTCATCCCTGTACCCACCCCCAAGCATTCATCTAACTTATGTCTCTATACATGTGACTTTTCTGGATATTTCATAAAAATGGAGCCATATAATAAGTGATCTCTGGTGTCTGGCTTCTTCCACCAAGTATGTTTTTGAAGTTCACCAGTGTCATGTGCATGAATCAGTCGTTCATTTCTTTTATTTCTGAATGGTATTCTATTTTGTCTATGCAATCACTGGAACTATGTTATAATTTTAAACCAGTTATTTGGTAATGAATATTCCAAAACCCCATATAATGTCATGATTGTAGTGCTCCCTTGCTCTCTCACAATTGTCCTGATTGTGCGAAATCCTCCTCTAGTTGTCATCCATCCTCACCACACCTTGTTGCTTCCCTTTCTATTCATATCAACATTCAGGAGCACCTTTGTACTAAGCCCTGAAGGGAACTCCCGATCTAATGATATCAGGGAGCATCTATTGAGTGCCTGCTGATACTGGGGCTGGCTCTAAATACGTTACATATTTTATCTCATTAAATCCTCACCATAATATATGGGGAAGATGTTATCATTATCATCCCTAATTTGCAGTTGACACTGGCTTAACGAGGTTAAGTAACTTGCCCAAGAAACTTGCCCGGACTTAAGACACTGGGTGGGTGGTAGCCACTGAAAAAAGAAATGCAGAAAGAAGACCCATTCTTGGGGTGGGAGTAGAAATATTAGGGGGCAGGCTGGGCCTGTGATGCCATAGGGCAGTCTAGGGGAGATGTCCAGTTGGTGACTCTACGTGCTCATGTAAAGCTCAGGCACAAAACCGAGGCTGGAGCTAGTCAGGGGTGTCATCAGCATGAAGAAGAGGTGCAGTCAGGAGAGGGGGAGTTTGCAGAGCGGGAAAACCTGAGGGTGAGCCCTGGGGGCACCGATGCGTAAAGGAGAGGTGGGGAGGGCCCGCTTACAGAGGAGAAGCCAAAGAGGGTGGAGCCCCAGAGGACCGGGCAGACTGCCGAGGAGGGGGCAGAAGCCCCCGGAAGACAGAGCTGAAGTCTCTCCTCAGCTTGAGGGGAGGCTGTTGACTGCATTGCATTCACTTGTGTGCCTTCAGAGGACTGACGCGCTGGGGAGCCAGTTAGCAGCGGCTTCAGAAACCAAAGGGCCTCGAGTGGTGGGGTAGTAAGAATGGTAGTCACGGCCTCCAGAGAAAGACTCAAAACCAAGTCATATGTAGGTGTGTGTGTTTATATACTCACATATACAATTACATGTGTATGGAAATATTAAGAGATTTATTATAGGAATTGGCACATGTGACTGTTGGATTGGCAAGTCCAACGTCCGTAGGGCATGCTGCAGGTGGGGAACTCCGAGGAAGGTGAAGGTGAATACCCCAAAGCTGGCTGGCTGAGGTAGAGATAGAAACTCTTCTTTCCAACTGCTGAAGCCCTCGCTTCTCCCTTTAAGGCCTCGCACTGACTGGATGAGGAGACGACTCTTGTCGCTGGAGGCGTTCTCCTTTGTTGGGTGTAGATGTAGATGGAATACCATCACAGTAACAGGCCACTGCTTGCTTGACCAAGCCACCAGGCACCATCATCTGGCCAAGGCGACACATGAAATTAACCACCACAGGTTAAACACTCTCTCAAGGGGTTCAAGAACTAGCGGCTTGAAGGCTCGGAGGATCAGTTTGTTTTAGTCACCCCCACCACGGCACTACCTCAGCTCTCAGTCCATGAGCTCGCCCTGATGTGTGTCTCAGACAGGGCTTCTGCCCAGGGGCCCAGGCACCCGCAGATTTTCACTTTCAATATTGTGTAAGTTGGTGTGCATAAGTGGTTAATAATCGAGAAAATGTGGCATTGATGTGGAAAAAGTGGCCATGGTGGCTGCTGAGTGCGGGGAATGGGAGGAAGAGAAGAGATATGGAGGCATTCTCAGGACTTGGAGTTGTCCTGGGTGGTGCCCCAGGGACAATTGCCGGATGTTGTATGTCCTCCCGTGGCCCACTGGATGGAACGTGGAAAGTGTGGGCTATGGTGTGGAACACGGGACATGGGGTGCAGCGATGCCCGGAGATGTACTCACCAGACGTAATGAATATGACGTGATGATGGGGGAGAGTGTTATTGTGGGGGGAGTGGTGGGGTGGGGGTGGTGGGGGCGAATGGGGACCTCATATTTTTTTAATGTAATATCTTTTTTAAAAATGAATAAATTGAGTAGAATTTGAAAAAAAAATATTGTGTAAGTTGGAATATTTGTTGAAGGCAATAGGATGGGAGCTGACCATTGGTCCACTGGTGATCCATCCGTACTTGGAGACACACAGGACAAATGCAGTTCAAAGGCGAACACGGGCACAGAAGGGCCCTGTCCTCTAGCAGCCTGCAGCACACAGGAGAAGTGAGCCTGGACCCCGGACTGGGCTTTCGTCAAGGAGGAGCTCAGCAAGGACAAGGCTCTGGACCTTGGAGACCCTGCTGATGGATGGCTCAGGCTTCCAACCACGGGGCACAGGGTGGTTAGAGAAGCAAGTAAAAGCAGGAACAGACTGACTAGGAGAAAATGGAAGGACCTAGGACAGCGGTTCTTAACAAGGGGTCTGTGAGCTTGAATTTAAATTCAAGAAAAACATTATTCTTGTGGGGACGTGTTGGTGCAGGTGAGATATATTAATTAAATAATACACCGTAAAGTGTGAACTTACTAAGGGGTCTGTGATTTTCACCTGACTGGCAAAGGGGTCCATGGAACAAAAAATGGTTAAGAACCCCTGATCTAGACACTGAATGGGCTTCCCACTCTCATTTCCTTAGGAATGAATTTCTGAAAAAGCGTAGCTGAAGGGTCTTTGGGTTTTAAGCAAGGGAATTAAACTAAGTCAATATTGAGAAATAGGAAGAACAGGTAGCAAACTAGTACTCAAACAACGGAAAAGGAGGGGAAAATGTTTAATTGAAACATTTTGATTTTGTCTTGGGAAGATGGGCCCTTCCAGTTCTGCTCTGACCAGGGAACATTTCAGCATGCCACCAAAATCCCAAGGCGCCTCATTGTATGATTTTGAATAGGAAAATGCGTGTCACCACTGCCATCACTTCTTCTTAATGGCCTCAGAACAGTGCAATTGATTGCAGCTGTTCAGAGCAATATTCCACTCGTTTATTTGAAAAATGAAGAGTTGTCCCATTATCTTTTACTGTCCTTGGGAATACGGCGATCGAGTGTCTCGCATGGCTGAATTCTCCATCGCAGATCGTCTCTGTGCGTCTCCTCTGAGCTCCTCCCCACACTGAGTGCAGAGGTGGAGGATGAAGACGTTAGCGTTACAGACGTGAAGGTTTGTGCTTTGCTCTCCTCTCTCTAGTTTTCAGGGAGAAGAGGGAATGATTTTGATTTTAGGCTTTCAGAAAATTTAGTTCAAATTTAATTCAAAAATGTCTCCTTGGTTCAATAAAAAATATCGATTAGTGTTATTACCTCTCATCTCTTCACAGGACAAAATGCTTTACAAGTTTAGTATAAAGTGTTTGAAACTTTCTTAAGTACCAGGAATTTCTAAATTTCTGTTGCCCATAAATTAGTTTGACAGCTGTCTGTGGAAACAGTACTCTTCAGTGCTCAGAAGATGTGAGAGTCCTGTAGATCTTAGCAAACTGTCTGCACGGACCAAATTGAAAATCACCAAAGGCAGCTGTGATGATGCTCCCCTAACAAGAGACACCAGTGTGATTCGTTTCCATCAGGCATTCAGTCAGTTATTCTCTTTAAATACAGAAAGGGAGCCCTCTTCTCACTGATGATGCAAAGTGCAGAGAAAGCCGAAAGCAACCAGATGGTGATTAAAAATATAAAGTCATGAGTGGGAAGCGGACTTGGCCCAGTGGTTAGGGCGTCCGTCTACCACGTGGGAGGTCTGCGGTTCAAACTCAGGGCCTCCTTGACCCGTGTGCAGCTGGCCCACACGCAGTGCTGATGTGCGCAAGGAGTGCCGTGCCACGCAGGGGTGTCCCCCGTGTAGGGGAGCCCCACGTGCAAGGAGTGTTCCCCATAAGGAGAGCTGCCCAGCATGAAAGAAAGTGCAGCCTGCCCAGGAATGGGGCCGCACACACGGAGAGCTGACACAGCAAGATGATGCAACAAAAAGAAACACAGATTCCCCATGCCGCTGACAACAACAGAAGCGGACAAAGAAGAAGACGCAGCAAATAGACACACAGAACAGACAACTGGGGGCGGGGGATGGGGGGTAAGGGGAAGGGGAGAGAAATAAATAAATCTTAAAAAAAAAAAGAGTCATGAGTGGTGGAACTCGTTGAGTGAATGCAAGATCTTCTGGCCAACTTAGTATGCACAGCCTCATTTAGCATGAAACTAAGAGCACAGACTTTGTTCAAACCTAAGCTCCACTCTTCCTCAGTTGAATCTCTTACCATCACCCAGCCCAGCTTTCTCACCTGTGAAACTGGGACAATATTAACGCCTCCCCTCTTGGGATTGTTACGAGAAGTTCAAATGAGACATGGTGTCAGAGCACTTGGAAGCCTTCTGAGCTTGCACTGCCAAGCTTGGCAGAGAAATAACTCTGATTTGTTCCCCAGAATCTAGGCTCTCCTCACTCACCCAAAGTAACTTTACTGTTTAATCTCCTTTTTCTGAATAGTCGGAGAGCTACTTCTCAGTCGTGGTTCCTAGTTAGATCATGAAATACTTTTTACCATGGACTCATTATACTTTGTGACTGAGTTCTTAAACTAGTGTAGTTAACACATAATATAACCAACTGATAATAATAATAATGAAGAAGAGATAAACGTAACCTGTTGGAACTCATCCCGATAATTGACCTTTTCTAGGAGCAGAATTAAAAGTTGTAGGCATCGCATGCTAAAGGTGAGTGTCAGGAAAGGACACATTGGTTTTAAATGGGAATGAGATTTTAGGTGTTACACTGATATTTTTTGGTGAGCTAAAGGAGGGGGAACATTTTGCTTGGAGGGTAACCTTGCAAGAGAATCTGGCATTTTTACTAAATATGCCTGTTTGGAACTTTCCTGTCCTTACCACTTCATTCACATTTTCTTCCTTCCTTCTGTTTCTCCACACCGCTCTCTTCTCTGTCTCACTGGTAGGCTCTTCTTGCTCCTCTCAACCATAGAAACTTGGAATTACCTGAGGCTTGACCCTGCGTCCTTTTCTCTTCTCCCTCTGTCTTAGTTTTCCATGGCTGCTGTAACAAAGAACCCCAGACTAGTTGCCTGAATAAGCAGAAATTAACAGTCACAGTTCTGGAGACTGGAAGCCCACAAACAAGGAGTCAGCGGAGCCAGGCTTCCTCTTAAAGGGGAGGATCTTTTCCCACCTCTCCCCTGGGTGCTGGTGGCTGGTCAGCCATGGTGCCCCTTGCCTTGTGGTGGCATCACTCAGTCTCTGCCTCCGTCATGGGGCCAGCTCTTTCTGTCTGTCTCAGTCTTACAGTTGTCAAGTTTCCTCTGCTTACCAGGACAGAAATCATAATGCTTTAGGACTCATGCTAATGTAGTTTGGCCTCTTCTTAATTAATGACCTCTTCAAAGACCCTATTTACAAATGTGTTCAGTTCACAGCACTGGGAATGAGCTCTTGAGCATGTCTTTTCAGGGGACACAATTCCATGCACAACATCCTCCAGCAATCACATCTGCTCCCATGGCTTCAAATACCACCTTTACTCGCTGGCCATTCCGCTTTGTCTACCTCCAGTCCAGATGTCCCTTCTGAGCTCCTTCCTTGACCAATCCAAAGTGCAGAGAAAGAAGAAAGGGACTTAATGTTGATTTGTTGTTTTAAGTTGTGAATGAAGCAGTGGTGGAAATCGTTGGGTGTATAGAAGATCGTTGGGCCTTAGTTTATTTGGCACATAGTTATGGTGTCCTCACCATGTGCTAGGGACTGCTCCAGATGCAGGGAACAAATTAGGTGTAGCCCTTGTCCTCAGGGACTGACCTCGTTGTGAAGGGGGGTTGTGTTCTTTCTGTAGATGGTTAGGGAACGCTCTCTGAGAGTGTAACATCTGAGCAGAGATCTGATGGCTTCCTCAACCCCTTTACCTGGATGGCACCAGGCCTCTAAAACTCAGGTTTCCCAAGCTGAATTCGTGACTTGCCCCTTTCCCCTGCGATCTGCACCTGCTCTGTAGTATTCTATTGAAGTAAGTAGTACCTCCACCATCCAGGTTGTTGAAGGCAAACACCTGTGAGGCTCTTCCACCACACCTAATCAATCACCAGTTCCTGTTTTAATTTTCCCTACAAAGCAGCTCCTAAATCTCTTCTATCTATCTCTACTGACTGTCCCCAGCAGCTCATATCTGGACGTATAATAACTTACCATCTCCTAATAAGCACTCTGGCCATCTCCACGCTGCAGCCAGAGTGATCTTTGAAAAATGCCTATCAGATCATGCCACTTCCCTGCTGGGAGGTGATGGTGGCTTCCAGTAGCTTTTGGGGTAGAACCCATAGTCTGCAGATCCTGTGGGCTCTCAGCTCTGCATCTATGCCAGTCATCCAGCACCACCTTCCCTGCCTCCACGTCTTGCAGCCTGACTATGCCATCCTCAGACCAGGAGCTCTTCATCGTTCCTTGCCATCCCAGGGCCTTTGTATTCACTCCTTCAGTTTCCCACTTCATTCTCCTAGCTAATCTCCTCCTTCAGGTTTCAGTTTAAATGTGACTTCTCTTCTTTAGAAGGGTCTTTCTGACCTCCCTGATTAGGTTAGAACCTATAGTTATTCTTTCTGGAAGTTGCTTCTACTTTTTCTCCATATGCTTTTTCACAGTTCATTCATCCTCTTCAACAGATATTTAACAAATGTGTTCTATGAGCTAAGCACAGTTCTAGGCACTTAGGATATGTCAGTGAGAAAAATATACAGAATCCCAAAAGAGACAAAATTCTAACAGAAGGAGGTCAAATAGATAAATACCAGCAGACTCAGAAATGATAAAGTATGTTGGAAGGTGAGATGGGCTCTAGAAAAGAAATAGAGCAATATAGGGAAGTTGGAAAATGATGAGGTCAGGGCACTGGGTTGCAATTAAGGCTTGTGAATCATTTTAAATGTTACTATAGGTTTAATGTTTTCCTTCTTAAATGCTTAGCTTTTTCTGGTTTACATACATGGTCTTCTCTTGGCACAGAGGAAGTTTTATTGAATGACATGAATGAATGACTGAATGAATGACTGAACAAACAATTATATGGGAAGACAGAAGATAGAATGACCTAGACCTGGACCGAGGCTGTGGGATGGAAAGGAAAGATGGATGTAAGAAGTATGTTAAGCAGGACTAGGCACTGGTATTTGGAAATCAGTTTGACTTAATGTTCTTAGTACAGTATATAGGTAAGTCCTAATGGCTTCAAGTTTCTTTTACTTGAAAATTAGCACTCCATTGCCATTAGCTGCTGTTCTGGTTTGCCAGTTGCCAAAAATAATACCATGCAATGGGTTTGCTTAAACAGTGGGAATTTATTGGCTCACAGTACAGGGGCTAAGAGAAGTCCAAAATCGAGGTGACAGCAAGGTGATGCTTCTTCCCCAAGACAGTGGCGTTCTGGGGCTGGCTGCCGGCAGTCCCTTGACTTTGGCGTTTCTGCCCCATGGCAGTGCACACGGTGGCCTCTCCTGGCCTCTCTCTCTCCATCTGACCTCACTCTGCCTTTAAAGGACAGAGTGTAACCTGGACAAGAGCCCAGCCTGGTGCAGTGGGGCCACACCTTAACTGAAGTAGCATCTTGAAGAGCTTTAATTTACAGTGGGTCTACCAAAACAGAATGGGGATCAAGACCAAGAGCACGTCCAAACCGGAACCTCCATCCAGTCCACCGCTGCTGTCAGGGGAAGCCGGATGTGTGGAAGGAGCCTCCTCTGTGCTTCATTTGCAGAGGCAGAAAGATGCCCATTCTGAGAAACATCTCATCAGGCTACTCAAGGAAGCATTTTCCAGTCCTGCCTCAAGTGTCTCTTCCATCTCCTAGGCTTCTATTCCATTAGCTTTCCCTGCTTGTACCTGCGATTCCTTCCTTGTGACAAGAAATTAGAGTAGCACTTCACAGAAATAGGAAAACACTGCCAACTCAGATTACCTCCACTTCACCGCCTGCGTTTTTTTCAACTTTTGGTACTGTTGATACAGAAATGTATAACTGCCAGCTGAGCTGTTCATCAAACTACGCGGTCACGGATCCCTTGCTGCCTTGCTTTCAATGTCTCCTCCTGTTCAGTAGTTTTAAAGTTATTATATGCATGCCATCACTTCTTAAAAATTTATTTTGCAAAATTGCTTACTTAAATTAAATGTGTGCTGTGATTTTCTTTCTGACAGAGGCCAAGTTCTTAGCATCTCCTAGCTTACCAGCCCAGTGATTTTCCCTAAAATGCACACTTGCATCAGCTTCCAACAGCTCCCAGATGAGTATTTTCTGAATGTGCTACTGTACTTGCACCCCACATCGCTGGAGGGCAGATGGAAGGAAGCAGAAATGGCTGCAGGACCTGTCTCTTACATGTGCTCAGGAGGGTGGAGAGGGCAGAGGGTACAGGGGCCAGCAAGGAGGCAGGGGTGGGGGGGGAACAGGCCTTGGGGCGCTTCCATTTCAGACGAGAGCATGAGGATGGCCTCCTCTGATAGATGACTTCCTACCGGGACTGCTTGCAGCCCCCTTAGGTCCATCAGTCACAGTGTCATTCCAGAATTAAAATTCTGACTATTTATATACACAGGTAAAGAAATCATCCTTATTAAATATTGGTTCTAAATTTCCTTTCCTTCACTTAGTGACATCAGTCTACAGTAGTTTTACATTTATCTAGAAAATGAAATCAAAGAGTGAAAAATGCTATAAGCAAACCTGATTAAAACATATCATATTAAAGCTTACCAGTTTAAGGATGTCTCTAAGGAACAAACTTTAAATCCTGGGCTTTAGCCTTTTGGATTTGCATGCTCTTTAACTTTGTGTGTCGACTAGAAGAAGACTGGAGAGCAAGGTTCTGTGTTTTGCTGGTCTCCTGACTGCTGTCTGGGAGGCAGCTGTTTGCTGTCAGCCAGAGCCTGGAGTGGGCTAGAAGATAATGAGACCTCCAGGTAGGGGGACGGCGATGTCTAGAAGGTGAGCCCATAGCTAACAGACCCTGCCATGGGACAGCTGGTCTCAGGAGCAGGCTCCCAGGTTCCAGGGCGGCTGTGCTGAAGTACTGAAAGAAGTCACACTCGAGAGTCAGACGGACTTGAATCAGAATGCTGCCTTTGTCCTCTGGTCTGGTCCAAATTACTGAGGCTTAGTTTCTGCTTCTGTAAAATAACAGAAGACGGCACAGATCAAATGAGCTCATTTATGTCAGTTATTAATAAAAGTATTTCCCAGACATTAGGCCTTGGGTAAATGTTAGTTCCTGTTTCTTCCAGGACTGGGCAGTAGTCAGGGGCCTTGTCCAAGAATGGGACTGTGGCATTAGCATAATATCAATAAATTAGAAACAAACTGTACTTATCAGGGATCCCAGCTGTGGTATGGAGTTTATAAAAATGGCGGCCATGTGGGGGTAGTGAGCCGAGAGCCCTCAAGAGCCCAGTGATTGGAGTGGACTGTGTGTGTCCACCAGACAGTGGCTTGGGTCGCAGGAACCTGGTGGCCAGCAGTGGGACATCCTGTCCTGGGAAGCTCAGTGGTCAGCTCTGAGGCATTGGAACTCAGGTGAGACCACAGACAAGTGTGCCTCAGAGCCCCATCCTATAGAGCGTGGTCTGCAAGACTGACCCTGAGTGCTGACTGCTTCTGTCAGGAGGACAGAGACAGGGAGAGTGTTGTCTAGGCCTGGACAGGGGTACATGGTGCTGAGAATAATTGTGAACAGGATAGACTAGTATTTCACTTGCTAAAAGCAGAGGAGGAAGGAAATAAGAAGATTTCATTCCAGTGTTGCCAAATGTTTGACGTTTTGCAAAAAACAAGTAGCATCTCTGCTACTGAAGGACAATTAAGTTATTCATAATTGCCATGGTTTGTTCATTTACTAATTGATCTTAAACCAGCTTTATCTTCATTGAAGTGAACATGCCTCGTCCCCCACTCCCACTCAGGATCCCATCAGGGCTTGGCGTTTGTCCAGCCAGGACTCATTAGCACATCTCAGACCATTAAGAGCACCCAGGCAGATATTCTCCAGCCAGTGATGGCTGGTCAACAGTAACACAGCCCCTCTCACCTTCTAACGTAACCCCCTCTAGGTTTCCTTCTTCTGCTCCATCCTGCCTTGTTATGAAATAGCTGATGTGCTCCAGTATTCTTTGCCTCCTAGTTACCCTTCTTTTTTTAAGATTTATTTTATTGATTTATTTTTTCCCATGCTCTCTTTGTTTGCACTTGCTGTGTCTATTCATCTTCCTTGTTTCTTTAGGAGGCACCGGGGACTGAACCCAGGCTGTCTTTTATAGGAGGGAAGCACCTAATCTCTTGAGCCACCTCTGCTCCCTGCTTTGTTGTGCCTCTCATTATGTTTTTTCTTCTTGTGTCTCTTGTTGCATCATGTTGCTGCACCTGCCCATCACATCAGCTCACTGTTTTGCTTGCCTTCTTTTAGGAGTCACCAAGAACCTTGGCTTCCTGCTTTTTGTTGTGTGTCTCATTATGTTTTGCTTCTTGTGTTTCTTGTTGCATCATCTTGTTGTTTTGGCTTGCTGTGCCTGCCCATTGTGCCAGCTCACTGTCTTCTTTAGGAGGCACCAGAACCGAACCATGGACCTCCCATGTGGTAGGCGGGAGCTCAATTGCTTGAGCCACATCCACTTCCCCTAGTTACCCTTCTTGACCCTGTGTGGCAGGTTGAAATTGTGCACCACAGAAAAGAAAAACAAAGCAAAACATGTACTTAATCTTAATCCTATTCCTGTGGATGTGAAGCCATTGTAAGTAAGGCCTTCTGACTACGTAATTTTCAATTAAGTGTGGCCCAACTTGAGGTTGTGCCTTAATCCTATCACCAGAAGCTTTAGGCAGAGAAAGCCAAGGAGAATCAAGAAACTGGAAGTCAATGGAGCCCAGAAGAGAAGGAGAAGTGCTGCCATGTGTTGGGAAAGCCAATGGACCCAAGGATCACCAGCAGCCAGCACCAGAACATCACAGTCTTTGGGGGAAAAGCTTTCTCCTGCTGACACCTCAATACCTCAAAACCATGAGCTAATAAATTCCTGTTGTTAAGCCAACCCATTGCGTGGCATTTGTCATAGTAGGTGGGAAACAAAGATGCCCCATGATCTCTGCTTAGTATGATCACCCTGTGATCATATGTCTCACCCAGCCTTCTGATGATCTCCTTGCTTCCAGTCTTGCCCCACTTGAATCTGTTTTTCCACTCCATAGCTGTAGTGCTCTTTCTAAAATGTAAACATTACTATGTTTCTCCTTTGTTGAAATTCTTCAATGGCCTTTTTTTGCCTTCACAGTCGAGCCAAACTCCTTAGAGAGACATGAGTCCTTTCCTGCAAGACCTCTGCCACTCCCACTGCTCCTTCTCCTGTCGTCTGTGCATTGCCATCTTGAAATGTCATTCCCCAGACTCAACTCACTGTCTTTGTTCATACTCTGGAATCCCTTCCTTTTCCTCCTTCTCTATCTTAGTGGTTCTTCAAGACTCAGCTTAGACCTCAGCTCTTCTGGAAGCCTTCCGTCCTCCCTGATCACTTGAATGACTGTCCCTCCTCCACATACCCAGAAAACACGATGTTTACTCTGTCACAGTGCTGATAACTCCACGCTTCATCAACTTCTCTGCTCCCAGCCTGGGAGCCCCTTCAGAGACCTCTTTCATCTCTGAAACCTGAGCACCGGGCCAAGCATCCATCACATGTCATGTCCAGTTGAGTAGCCAGTGTTCAGTTGTCACTATGATTGACTCCTATAAAGAATCAGAGTATGAAGCTTCTTGAGACTGAACTTGGGACCGGAACAACCACAGGGTTTGGCCCTGGTGATGGGAGAGAGGTGTAAGACGACTAGCAATTAGAACTCCATTTTGCTCTTGTCTGCTGGCAAACTCCTGAAATGGAGAGGGAGCACAGAGCAAGTGAGCATGTGTGTGCCCTGCAGCTTGGCAGGGAGTGTCCTGGAAGCCTGTGGGGCATTACCCAAGGACATCACACAACAGCAGCTGGAGACCAGACGTCCCTTGGCAGAAGCATCTATAGCACGTGACTTGCGGATGCTTTGTTGCCTCATTCCATTTTCACACTGAATCTTTCACAGAGAAGGGACCTTTGACCTATTTGTTGATTGGTTGATTAATTATTTATCGTACACCATATTTGCAGATTTGCTGCTTCACTTTATGAAGCTTCACCACCCCGCAGAGTTGACCTTTCTCCCACCCTTCTCGGCCTGGCAGTTCTCACGAATCTCTTGTAAAGAACACCAGCTCCTGAAAAAGTACAGGATGATTTGGGGGGATGAAATAGCAATTTTAGGAACAACTCTCACTTTCTGATGTTTCTTTGGCCCCTGTATTAGTTCTGCCTTCCTCAGAGCATGCGTCTTGGACTTATTTACATGCCTGGAGCCACCCACAGTTATGCCTTGAATGGCAAGGCTGGAATGAGCCATGCAGTTCACCCAAGCACAGGGTGAGAAGCGTTAATATGGCTCCTGATCCTGAGAAGATAAATGAAAAAAATCACACTATTTGTTATCAGGAAAATAAATTAGTTTTCCTTAAGCTGCCCAAAGTGCTTGTTTCCTCTCCTTGCAGAACTTTTAGAAGGAAATATCATTGGGGTGCCCGTGCAGAGAAGGGATGGAAACAATGATAAGCCTTGAAAGGATTTATTCAATTATTCATTCATTCGCTTATTCATTTTTTAGCTAAACACCCACTCAGCACTTTGCCAGTCCCCACACTTATTGAGTCCAGGTCCTTTCTAACTGTGAGAAGATAATTATAATACCATTTGGGAAGTGCAGATGTAGATACATGTGCAGAGGATTTGTGTGCCTGTGATGGGCTAAATCATGTCCCCTGAAACGATATGCACTAACCTCCAGTGCCTAGAATGGGACCTAACTTGGAAGTAGGGTCTCTCCTGATGGAATCAAGTGACGATGAGGGCAAACTGGATTCCAGTGACCCCTAATACAACTACTGGTGTCCTTATAAGATGAGAAAATTTGGGAACACACAGAGGAAGGACTCTGTGAACCATAGAGAAGACTGTGTGACCACAGGGACAGCGACTGGACAAATGTGTTTCCCAGCCCAGGAAGGCTGAGGACGCTGGATCCACCAGAAGCTGGCAGAGGCCAGGAAGGCGCCTCTCCGAGAGCCTTCGGCACATGCACCTGCCCACCCCTTGGTTTCAGACTTGGCCTCCAGACCAGAGAGAAGGGCCTTCTGTTATGGGGAACTGCCCAGTTCTGGACTCTGGCAGCCCTGGAGACTAACACAGTGCCTCAGAGTGCGATGTTACCCTGCCATTTGCCACCTTCCTTCCCAGAATAACTTACTTTGCGCATAATGTTGAACTGGGTTTAAAGAATGAACCAGAATTTGCTTGGGAGGAGGATCTGGGAAAATCATTCTAGTCAGAGCAAACCACGTGTTCAAAGGCACAAAGCAAAAACCAGCCTGGTACGTGGACAACCTAACAAATAGTCCAGTACTGTTGAACCCTAAGGTGCAAGGAGGGAGTGGCCTGCTAAGGAGCTTGGATATTTTTGGGGAGAAAGGGTGCAGAGCAAGTTGATTGAACTAAAGTTGCATTAATGCAAGAGCAGCACCAAAAGAGGTTTCTGCTCAAAAGACTGAGCTGGGGGAGCAGCTTGTATGGCTGCTTGAGACAGAGGGAAGGTGTGCGGAATGGGCAGGAATGAGCGAAACACGATGTGGGGGGCGTGGACTTCTGGGCAGGGTGTCTTGAGGCCCAGGATGTTGGTGTAATACTATGGCCATTTGTGACAGCAGCAGACATTGCTGGTTTCTTGGTTACAGCTCTTCTTTCTGGGCAGGGCTCTCTATCAGCACCTCCGAGAATCATCGCTACGTCAGCCTGGTTCAGTTAGCCTCTCTTTCTTCTTTGGCATTCCCTGGACAAAATGGAAGCTCAGGGAGCTTGGATTTTCTTTATAAGAGATGGGAGTCATGGGAGAGTCCTCACTTAGGAAACCATCAGTTTCATATTTTAGAAAGAGGAGGACAGGGAGAAGGAAAGTAATATTCACTGAACACCTGCTATGTGTCCAGAACTCTGCTAGGAGCTCTATCTATGTTTTGTTTTAAAACTTTCACCAGAATGACTCAGGAAAGCTCTGGGGCCACCCGGCACATGCGGGGCGGGCCTGAGTCTTTCCACCAGGCTCGCCGTCCCGGGGTGGGGTCAGCCCTGCGGGCTGAGTGTCCCCACGTGCCTCTGCCCTGCAGCCCCCCTCCCCGAGCCCTGGCCGTGTCTGCCGGGCTGGTGTGCCTAAGGCAGTACTGCAAACGCAGCAGCTTAGGCAATGCCTGGGTATTGGCGCCCACTCGTGCAGGGCAGAGCCCTCAGCTCAGGGCCTCCAGGCTGCCGTCCAGGGGCCAGTGGACCCCTCACCTGGAGGCCTCACCTGGAGGCTCTGGGGAGGAATATAGATGCTTCCCTGTTGGCAGAATGCACTTCCTTGCCATTGTGCAGCTCTAAGGGCCCTTCCTCGCCAGCTGCTGTCAGCTCCTCAAGGCTGGCCACACTTCTTGCTCAATCTTCAGGCCAGAGGTACCTTGAAGCTTTCTTGAGATCTGAGTTCTAGCCTCTTCTGTGACCAGCTCCAGAAAGCTCTGATTTAAAAGGCTCCTGAGGGGAAGCGAACTTGGTCCAGTGGATAGGGCATCTGCCTACCACATGGGAGGTCCACGGTTCAAACCCCAGGCCTCCTTGACCCGTGTGGAGCTGGCCCATGTGCAGTGCTGATGCGCACAAGGAGTGCCCTGCCACGCAGGGGAGCCCTACACGCAAGGAGTGCACCCCGTCAGGAGAGCCACCCAGCGCGAGAGAGTGCAGCCTGCCCAGGAATGGCGCCACACACACGGAGAGCTGACACAACAAGATGATGCAACCAAAAGAAACACAGATTCCCGTGCCGCTGACAACAACAGAAGCAGACAAAGAAGAACATGCAGCAAATAGACACAGAGAACAGACAACCGGGGTGGGGGGAGGAGAGGAGAGATAAATAAATAAATCTTAAAAAAAAAAATAAAGAGCTCCTGAGATGAGGTCAGACCCCCCCTGGGCCTACCCCCCTTCCTAGAGTCCCCTGCGCTGCAGCACATCGTCTCATCACGGAACTGTCACAGGCCCTGAGGGTGCATGGCATTTGCATCCGGGACACGGATCTCGCCCGACACCTTGGAATCCTGCCCGCCACGTATCCTTGTTGATGCTTCTGTTCAGATTTGCTGTTTTTAAAAACAGCCCCGTGGCCTCCTTGGACATAGCCTGGCTTTTCTTTCCTCTCTGCTGCCTAAGCCCTTTAACCGAAGCCTCCTTAGGGAAGGAGGCCTTAGCAGATGCTGCATTTCATAAATATTTCAGGAAACAATTTCTTCCATTCCGCCCCAGCCCCAGGGCAGCGGAGTGGCCCATCCTCTCCTTCCTGCACACCCGCCTTTTTTCCACTGTTCCAAGTGGAAATAAAGGAGGTCCCGTTCACCGTCGCTTGTACCTTCCTGGCCAGCTGGCAAAGGCGAAGCTTGCTGAAATCCTCTGTGCATCAGCCATTGTGTCCTGAGTGAGGAAGGAGCCAGGTGCTGCCCTAGATTTAGATACTTCAGCTTATACACCCTATTTAATTAACAATATATTCATAATACATATTTGTAGCCATTTTCTATTTACAAACATTCTTAAATTTTATGGAATTTTTTAAACAACAAGATATGTCCTGAAATGAAAGTGAAGTCGTTAGCTGGCCCTGGGGTGGGGCCATGGAGAGAGGGCTGAGGGTCAGGTCCCTGCCCCGGCAAGAGTGGGGGAGCTCCAGGCTTTGTGTGTCACCTTCACGACAGTCCATCTGACACCTTGTCTGTGTTGGAGGATCGCGAAAGGCAAGCAACTGAAGAAGGCCAGGAGCCTGCGGAAGCATCGAGATCTAGAAGGGGTTGAACTTGGAATCGAAGATTTCGTGAATCTCCAAAGCTGAAGGCCACGTCATCCACTGCTTCAGGTGTCGTGTTGAGGCTCCGGGCATCTTCCCCAAGGAATTTCAGATTTTATCAGGGATGGTCTCCTCTGACACCAGGCTTTCTGGTAGAGAAGTCCCTGATTTTATAGGACAGAAAGCCAAAAGCCTTGAGACAATGGTCTTATTACTTGGCAAAATGATGAACGTGATCTACTTAAGCCTTTGCTTATATCTCAAAACATTTAAAGGCTTTGAAAGGCTCTAACATTCATTTATTAGGCTGTTTATGAAAGCTTGCAAAGCCAGGTTGCATGTTTGCTTGAGTGATTTTATGATAGATTTTAAATTTTTTGCGATTTTAATTTGCACCAATCACGCCGGGACAGTAGATACAAGCTATAGGTTTACTCTTAAAGATGAGTGGAAATGGGGTTTTTGATATTTGAAATTTCGTATTAGAAAGGATTTCCAAGGAAAGGAGTGCATTCACGAATTAAGAAATGAGCATAATAGGGATGGGAACCTAACAGTAGTTAATGCTCACCCTATAGCAGATACAGTACACATTTTTTCAGTCCCATAAGGTGCTTGTTCTTCTGATTGTACAAATGATGACACAGGTGAAGAGAAGTTAATGCCTCTCCCCGGGCCACCGTGTACACAGTGCTGTGGCCACATCTGCCACGGGGCTCAGTGGCTGCAGCTCCCTCTCATCAGAGCCAATGACCAAGAAGATGCAGCTGAAGCAAAAAAATGGAGAACTCGCTTTTTTAATTTGTTTTGATTTATGCATCCATTAACTTCAGTGCTTTCTAAAACTGCTTATTTCCCTGTATAACCCTAGGATTCTTAAAATGAATGAATTCTTCTCCACTAGACCGTGGTGATTTAAACTGTTTGAGAGACGATCTGCTTCCTATTGGGGTTTCCCCCAGACAATTACAATTGCAATCAGTTAATATTTATGTTATCAGGATATTTTTATCTGGACTTTTAAAAGTAGCTTTTTATCTTTATAAAGCATAAAGCATTGATGCTGCTCCTGGAGATCCAAGGTTTTGGACTGCAGGTGTCAAAATCAGGAAGGTTTCAGCCCAGCTTCCAGCTTCTGGTTGCACCTGATCAGGATAGTAAAAATGCAGAGCGGGAAAGACTGAATTCATGAGCAATCATCCAAAACCCTTACTGAATGCTGAAAACAGCAAGTTTGTAAGTCCTAGTTCATCCAAAGCCAATAAATGCCTGAGAGCTTTACCTATGTAAAATGGACTAAGCAGGATTTTTGATGTTACCAGCTTTACCCTAAGACAGGTAAGAACAGCTTTTGCCTGAACCCTTCAGTTCTTTTCACTCAGTTAAAGCAGTGGTTCTCAATTGGACATGGTTTTGCCCCATGGAGGACATTTGGCAATGTCTGGAGACTTCTTTGATTGTCACAGCTCGGAGCTGGGATGAGGGGATGCTACCGGCATCTCTTGAGCATGAGCCAGAGGTGCTGCTAAACATTCTCCAATCCGCAGGACAGCCGAGCAGGAGCTGACTCAGATGTTAGCAGTGCTGCGGTGGAAAAACTCTGGGCTAAAGAGAAAGAGTCCTGCACTTGTGTTCAGAGACGAACGCCAAGAGGAAAGAAGATGACGCCATCCTCACCGACCCTGAAAGAAGAGGGAGTTTTCTAGCTCCCAGGAGGAGAGAGAAAATTACTTAGAGCTGAAGTGGTGAATATTATTTTGATTTATAAGTTGGCACACCTCCTTAAAACAAATATGCTGTTCATTGGAGATTTCTTAAGAGGAGAAATTTCTTCCACCTTAAAGATTGCATATTCCCCAGCAGCAACTAAGTAGAAAGGGTTCTTTTTGAGAGTGCCAGAAACCCAGGCTGGCATTTCCAGAGGGCCTGCTCTCTGCTGTGGGACAACCTGACTCCTTCTCGCAGGGCCTGCATGTTTCTAAGTGTATAGAAGACGGGTTTGGGGCTCAGACACAGTCATCTCCTTTGCAACCTGGGCTTGGTGTCCCAGGACGTGAAGTTGGTTTGCTGTCCAAAGCGATGTTTGACATGTAACAATCCCGGAGTCCCTCAGATGCCTCAAAACAAGTAATTAAATCTGTAGCATAAAAAAAAGACTATTCTAGGGCCCCAAATCCAAGGAGCATAAATAGAACACCTAAACTTTCTTATTGCTGTATTAATAAAAGCTGGCATATAAACCCTTGATCATTTCTATAATTTCTCATACCGTATTAATAACTTCAGCAGAATTTAAATTGGGTTCAAATCAGATGCTCTTATCTTCTAACAACTCCCATATTGAGCATATAATTAAACTGCTCCAGTTTAAACATTTTCCCCCAAGGTATTAAGTACTAAAAGATTCACATGATGATGAACTAGAGTGTTCATGGGTGATGGCTCAAGCTTTTAAGTACTGCAGATAAGGAAAAGAGACTTATTACAACTGGTCTAATTGATATAAAAGAGGAATGGTAAAAAAGTTGCTTTTAATTACCTAAAGGTCTCTTGAGATATCATATTAGCCCTTAGTCTTTTAAGTAACTAACCTCCATCAATATTTGATTCTGCTGGCTCCTCTGCGAATGTGACTTGGTAAATATTAAAGAGAATTTCCCAAATCAAAAGGAAACTAGAAGTAATTGATGTGCTGGGAGTTCAGAAGTCGTGGGCTGGTGATGCTGCTTTCATCTTCTGGGGTTTTCTGGTGGCCTTAAGAGCTGGCGCTGGCACTCCTGGCCTTTGCCTTCTTTGTTAGCCATCTCAGGCTATCTGAGGGTGCTTCTGTTTCTAAGGGGACATCACAGAGCAGGTGGCACGAGGGGACTTGCCCACGGTGGTGGAATGTTAAACGTTTCTCGGTTTAACCATTCATTCTACTCCTTTCCTTTTTATATTCATGTTCCTGGGCCATGAATCGCACTTACCAGTGCATCTGCATCATGCCCCGCCCCCCCTTTCCTGAGCAGAAATACTGAAAAGAACGCTTTGTCATGTATTAGCAGAAGGAGATGTGACAGCTTTCTGGAGTGTCTGTGGGCCAGGGGCACCGCGGGAGGAGAAGGTTTTATTTTCCTTTTTTCTCTCTGCAGTGATTTAGTTGTGATCTATGTCAAAGAAGTAAATCTGGGGGAAGGATGCATAGCTCTGGGGAACCACTGGCTATACACTGGGAGCATTAGAAACTGTCACTGCCCTCTACTTGCAGAAACCTTCTGCTTCCATTATTGGTCTGATGGAGGAAGGATGTCTTGAGGGTATTTCCGTAGAGCTCATGTGGCCAGGATCTCCGAAAATGTGGTATCTTTTGGAGTTCATGTGGGAAAGTTAGAGCTTGAAAAAATGGCAGCTCGTGAAAGAGAGCTACTTCTGCTGGTGCTGATACAAGTACTAGGCATAACAGCTAATATTTCTTGAGTGCTAGGCCCTTGGCTAAGTAGATTATGTGTATCTCCTCATTTAATTCTCAGGTTAACCTGATGATGTAGTGTAAATAAAGGGGCTAAAATAAAAAGAGGCTTACTTAAGTAACTTTGTTAATATAATGTTACTAGTAAGATTCAAAGCTGGTGTTGGACTTGGACAGTCTATGCTGTTGGTGGCTATACCACATGGTGTTCTTTTTATTGTTACTGCTGAAGACCTTGTTGTCAGGCCCAACCAGAAGCGCCCAGGAGCCTGGGCCTGCAGGGATCCAGCAGCAGACTTCCTGTGGGCTCAGAGGATTCATCTTCCACCCATCTCCAGGCCCGTAGACGTGTACTCCCCAGCCTATCAGGACTTGACTGTGGATGAGGACATGATCTCTGGTCTAAGGCTCGAATAATTTACGCTAACACAAATGGAAGAATCTAGACTCCTAGAGGACTGCATAGAGAAAGACCCTGAGGCCACCTCCTGGCTCAGGGAGTTAGTATTTTCTCTAGGTGAAGGGGAGGCCACCAACCATTTATTTTCCATTCTTTCATTAGACCTTAGGCTCCCCAAGCAGGACGCACAAAGAATGAACCATAATTCTCTGGAATTGCTGGTTCAGAGCCAGACCCCCCAGAGTGATCCCAGGTATTGCCTTGGAAGGATATGAAGTCATGGGTGGACTGGTGGCTGGAAGAAAATGCAGAGAGGGCATGGGCTGGTGTGTGTCACAGGCGGCTCAGCGTAGGTAAATGGACTTCATCATGAAAGTAAAAGGACAACCAACAGAATGGGAGAAAATATTTGGAAACTGAATATTTGATAAGGGTTTATTATCTAGAATTAAAAGAAATCTTACAATTCAACAACAAAAAGACAAACATCCCAATTTTAAAAATAGGCAAAAGATTTGATTAGATATTTCTCCAAAGAAGATATAAAAATGGCCAAAAAACATGAAAATATGCTTCACATCATCAGTCATTAGGGAAATTCAAATCAAAACCTCAGTTATATATCATTTCAAATAGTAGAATGGCTACTATTGAAAAAAACAAACAGAATCTAACAAGTATTGGAGAGGATGTGGAGAAATAGGAACAGTGGTTCATTGTTGGTAGGAATGTAAAATGGTGCAGCCATCGTGGGAGATAGTTTGGCAGTTCCTCAGAAAGCTAAGTGTAGAATTACCATAAGACCTGGCAATCCAACAACCGGATAGATGCCCAAAAGAATTGAAAGCATGGACTGGAACAGGTATTTGCACATCAATGTTCATAATGAAATGATTCACAATTGCCAACAGGTGAAAGAGACCCAAGTGCCCTTCAAATGATGGGTGTTTAAACTAAATGTGGTAGATGCATACAGTGAAATAATACTCAGCCTTAAAAAGACCATGAGTGAACCTTGAAAAAATCACGTTGAATGAAATAAACCAGACAGAAAAGGACAAATTCTGTATGATCTCACTTATGTGAAATCATTAGAATAAGCAAATTCATAGAGTTAGAAACTAGAATACAGGTTACGAAGAGCCAGGGAGGGGATAGAAATAGGGCATTAATGTTAAATTGGTACATTTTGGTACCAATTTTGGTAATGGGTGGTGGTGACGGCAGCACAATGCTGTTGATGTAATTAACACCACTGAGTTATATATTTAATGAGGTTAAAAGGGGAAATTCGAGGTGTTATTTATGTAACTAGAATAAAAATTTTAAAAATAAACCACAGGTGGGAAATGGATGTGACTCAAGTGATAAAGCTTCTGCCTACCATATAGGAGGGCCCAGGTTCATTCCCTGGGGCCTCCTGGTGAAAAAGAAGAAGAAAAAGTGTGCCCGCACGGTGAGCCAGTGCCCACACGAGTGCCTGCGTGGTGAGCGAGTGCCCACACAAATGAGTCATGCAGCAAGATGATGATACATCAAATGAGAGACAAGGGGAGAGTCAAGGTGAAGCACCGCAGAAACCAGGAACTGAGGAGGCACAATTGACAGGGAACCTCTCTCCACATCAGGGTCTCCAGGATTGAATCCCAGTGAATCCTAGAGGAGAGAAAATAAGAAGAGAAGACAACACAGACAGCAAAAACAGCAGGGCAGGAGGAGGGGAAGGGGGAAAATAAATAAAATAAAATAAAAAAACAAACCCAGAGGATTGTGCAAAATAAACAGTGAACCCTAATGTAAACTATGGACTGTAGTTAATAGTAGAATTAGAATAATACTCTCTCATTAATTTTAACAAAGGTTGGTACACCTTTTCACTAATGAAAAGTGTAATAAATAGGGAAATCTGTGTGTGTGGCAGGGATGTGTGGGAACTCTGTTTTTTGCTGATTTTTCTGTAAAGCTACCACTCCTCTAATAAAAAATAACCTTGAACTCTCTGAAAACCTCGACTCCACTCCAGGCGACCCCCACTCTGCCTGTACCTGCTGTGGCCCCTTCGTGGGAGTTATTTCAAGAATCTGAGCTTTCAGAGCACAGACCCCTTTGCCAGTCAGATAAAACCACGGACCCCTTCTCAGAATGTAGCAGCAGGTAGTTTTATGACACTAAACTAGCATTGGGTCTAACAACTACCACAATCTCAAAGTATGGCTGAGTGTGAGCGATTTTTCGAGATATGTAAAAACTGTAATGTGATATGAAATGAATACTGCTGTAATTTATTGCATAAGTGAAGGAAATGCTAGGTTTCAGTTAGAGATCAGAGAAAATAAAGATAATAATTTGATTATTTTCAATTCAGGACCCCCTGAAATCTGGTGAAGAACCCCTGTTTTAGAGGGTCTGTGGGCTCAGAAATTGGGAAAAAGAAGTGGCCATCAAGGAAACAAAGCCTCAGGAGACAGATTTGCCTTCAGTCCCGTATTTGTACAGCAAATTTTCATCCAGAGCCAGCCTCGTCTTGGTAGGACAGGAAATCCCCGGGGTCCCTCCTCACCTGGAGGTGATGCTGCGCCTGACGTGGTGGGAAGGAGGGCGAGAATGAGTTGCCGACCTCAGACCAGAGGGATTTGAATGCCGGGCAGAGGCAGGCGAGCTTACTGGGGACGGCCGTGCTGACCCCTTGGAGGTTTGGTGTAGGGACCAGTTGGGCAGATGCATGCTTTAGGGAGACTAACGGGGTCTGGCAAGGAGGATGAAGTGGGTGAGGGAGCCGGAGGGGACAGGCGCCACTTGCTGGCATATCCAGGCGAGAGAAGCCAGGGGCCTGTCCCGGGTGACGGCTGTGCAGCTGGACGGGGAAGTTAGCTGTGGAGCTTGTGATGGACACAGAAGCACACTGGTGACCTTTTCTGGTTCCAGAGAAAGGAATCAAGGAGATTCTGACCCTTCAATTCTAGGTGCCCAGAATAACGTTGAGGTAATAATAATACAGAATACATGAGGTGAGGGCACTGTGCAGCTGGGAGAGGTTTGCTCTAGCTGTCCTCTCCTCCAGGAGCTCCTCCCCAAATGTCCATCGGAAAAAGGCTTCCCTTTGTCCACCCTTGGGTTTTCCCCCTTGGGTTTCTTTCATAATTTATCACAGTTGGGATTATTTGTCTGTCAGTGTACTTGTTTGCTGTCTGTCACCCACACTGGCAAATTATGTGAGGACAGGACCCATGTATGTCCTGCGTCCACTGCCCTGTGCAGGGCCTGGCACATAGCAGGCTATCAGTGATGATTTATTGAAAAAATGCATGAATTTAAGAAAGAATTACATCAAGCAGTAATTCCACCCGCTTGTTCCAGCAGGCACATTGAAAATGCAGCACTGCTACTTAAAGATGGATGGGGATTATGTGCATTACAGCTGGAGCCATGTGTAAAGCCGATGAGGTCCCTGAAGAGGCTGTGGGGAGAGGGGGAAAGAGACCTGGCCTGCAGGCATGTGAAAAAGAGAGAGAGAGGATGGTGTGTCAGAGCTCAGAGGGCTGCTAATGCTAAGGAAAATAAAACTGATAAGAGGCTGGGGGGGAAGCGATGTGGCTCAGGTGATAGGGCCTCTGCCTACCATATGGGAGGACCCAGGTTCCATCCCCGGGGTCTCCTGGTGAAAAAGAAGAGAAAGCGTGCCTGCGCGGGGAGCAAGTGCCTGTGTGGCAAGCCAAGTGCCCATGCGGTGAGCCAAGTGCCCACGTGTGTGCCTGTGCAGTGAGCCGAGTGCCTGTGTGGTGAGCCAAGGGCCCACATGAGTGCCCGCATGGCAAGCTGAGTTCCCGGGTGGTGAGCCAGTGTTCACGCAAGTGAGTCATGCAGCAAGATGATGACACAACAGAAGAGAGACCAAGGGGGGAATCAAGGGGTGAAGCGCAGCAGAGAGACCAGGAACTGGGTGGAACAGGGAGCCTCTCTCCACATCAGAGGTGTCCAAGATCGAATCCTGGTGAATCCTAGAGAAGAAAGATGAGAAGACAAGAGAAAAAGAGAAATAGATACAGAAGGTCACACAGCTAATGGACATAGGCAGCAAAAACAGCAGGGTGGGGGCTGGTGATGGGGAGAGGAAGGAAAATAAAATAAAATAAAACAAATTTGCTTTAAAAAAAAATAAGACTGTGGGATTTGGTACCTGTGATGTCATTTAAAATACTAAGGAAGGAGTTTTAGTAGAGCTCCCTTTACAGAATGAGGGCTTAGCGGGAATGTGGAAGAGGCAGCTCTGAGAAGCTCAGGCTCCGTAGAGAGGAGAAGGGTTTTTGCGGTGGCAGCAGGTTTGAGGGCAGGGCCTTTTCCCTGCTGTAAAGTCATCTGAGCTCACTTGAGAAGGGACTCACGGGAGAGGAGAGACTGGGGCTTAAGCCCTGCCACTCTTGCGCTCGATGACTCGATGACGCCTTCTTGCTTGTTGTCAAGGCCAGGGTCTCTGGTGCTCTGCAGCCCTTCCAAAGCCTCCCTGTCACCCTCCGCCCTCCCCTCCTACCGGCCCCTCGCCTTCAGCCACACCTGCCTTCAGGACTCCCCCGCCCAGCGCACCCCCACCTCTGCCAGGACTGCGCTCCAGTGTCCCTTCGCAGGGATGCCTCCCCCAGCTGCAGCCCTCACCCACACTCTGCTTTCGTTGCACTTTGCACTCATTAGCATACTGTGTCATTTATTTATTTATTTTTAAGATTTATTTTTTAATTTATTTCTCTCCCCTTCCCCCCCGCCCCAGTTGTCTGTTCTCTGTGTCTATTTGCTGCGTCTTCTTTGTCCGCTTCTGTTGTTGTCAGCGGCACGGGAATCTGTGTTTCTTTTGGTTCCGTCATCTTGCTGCGTCAGCTCTCCGTGTGGGCGGCACCATTCCTGGGCAGGCTGCACTTTCTTTCGCTCTGGGCAGCTCTCCTTACGGGGCGCGCTCCTTGAGCGTGGGGCTCCCCTACGCAGGGCACCGCTGTGTGGCAGGGCACTCCTTGCGCGCACAGCACTGCGCGTGGGCCAGCTGCACACGGGTCAAGGAGGCCCGGGGTTTGACCCGCGGACCTCCCATGTAGTACGCAGATGTCCTATCCACTGGGCAAAGTCCGCTTCCCATCATTTATTTATTTATGATGTTTCTTATTCATTGCCCATCTCCACCACTAGGTATAATCCCTGGAGGACAGAGCAGCATCAGAACAGTGTTTCAGGAAGGGCTCGGTAATCATGATTCAATAATAAAAGTTAAGGGTAGTTGAGTCAACCTTAGGTTTCACTGTGAGCTTAACCACTATCAGTCGTTCTCCAGCACCCACTTGTCAGTTATACACACACATAACTCCACTTCTCATGGTAGAAATATCTGCCTTTCTGCACGAGTGGGTAGATAAAAACTACTAAATAGTATTAAGACTGCCTTTTCTTTCTTAAGACATTAAGATTCAGTGGACTATGAGTCTCTAAATCAGTGGCAGTGTTTGTTTATATTCCTCAAATTCAGAAAAAATGTTTAGATACCCTCCATTAAAGCACTCAGCATAATAGAATAAACTTTAAAAAGAATAATTAGGGAAGGAAAAATAGCAGTTAACCCAAGTACGTCAAAGTACAAACCACACAGAGTGGATGTAGCTCAGTGGTCGAGCGCATGTTGCCCATGCACGAGGTCCCAGGTTCGATCCCCAGTACCTCCAAACAAAAACGCAAACCGCAAGGGCCTGCTGAGGCAGAACCATTCCCAACGGCCAAAGCCAAGTGCAAAATGGCATCTGAGGAGTCCGGGTACCCGTGAGGTAACGCCCTGACTGGGCGGCGTCTGTTGCTAGAGGGAACTCTGGGGCATGTGGACAACTTCCTCCATACCACGCTGCCCTCAGAGCTAGCAGGTTTCCAGAAGTGCTTCTTGGAGCCAAGGGAGCAAAGCCCAGACATGTGTGGAGACAGCAGGTGCGGGCGCCAAGCCTGTGGGCAGAGAAGCGCTGCGCGGGGTGAGGACGAGCCACCAGGCTGCACCCCCAGCCTCAGCCTGCCTCTGGCCCTCCCCCCTGCCTCTGGCTTCCTGCCAAGCCGTCTTCACCTCGGGAGAGGTCAGTGAGTCTGTGCAGCGCCCAGGGGCAGTGCCCCTCCCTCCCTGTCCCGCGCTGGTTGGCTGGCATGGAGCTGCCCGGGCAGATGGCAGGCGTGCTCCTTGTCAGGACTGCCCTGTGCTCTCAGGGTGAGCCCGGGAACTTTACGAGCTGCTGGTGGCCTCCAGGGAGTGTGTCCTCTCTCTGCCCTGACTTCCCTCAGCTCAGTTTGCAAATGGAAGAGTTTCAGAAGAGATGTACCGCAATTTGCCATGGAAAATAAAATACGCTAGTCAAAATCATATCTTCCACATCCTTCTTTGAGGTCGTCTCCTGGAGTCTGTGACCTCAGCCTTTTAGTCTGTGGCTTTAGGACTTGAATTTTATCTTTAAAATTACTTTTGGCCAGGGAAACAGATGTGGCTCAAGCAATTGGGTCCCTGCCTACCACACGGGAGGTCCCAGGTTTGGCTCCCAGTGCCTCCTAAAGAAGACGAGCAAGACAGCAAGCTGGTGTGACAGGGCTGGTGTGCTGGGCTGATGCAACAAGGAGACACAACCAGGAAAACACAACAAGACCCAACAAGCAGGGAATGGATGTGGCTCAAGCAATTGGATGCCTCCCTCCCACATGGGAGGTCCCAGCTTCGTGTCCTGATTCCTCCTTGAAAAAAGGAAAGACAAGCAGACACAGAGCAGACAGCAAGTGCAAACAACAAGGGGGTGAGGGGAGAAATAAATAAAATAAACCTTTTTTTTTAAAAGAACCCTTTTGGTTCCCTGATCTCTCCACGGTCAACAGCTTCTTCTGATCAGGGCCTGACATTTACTTTCTGTCCCAACAACTTCTGAGTGCAAGAGGCTGGGGAGAGTTTGGCTAGAGGAGAGAGGAAGGGAACGTCCTGCAGACAGGCTGCTCTGCTCTCTAGGGTCTCAAGTAATGAGCGCATTTTTACTGGACGGATGGCATAGGATTTATGTAAGGACAACGCTTGCTGTAAGTGTTTATTATGCTTAAGCCATCTTTAAGAACTTTCCTCCATCTTTACAGTTCTCCTTGGTAAGAGAGTCCAGAATTTGAAACTTCATGTCTAACCTTGTCCCTATGGAATCTCAATTTTTCTAAGTAAAATATTTCATTTTGATCAAGAACTAGCTTTACTGAAATGACATGATATAAGGTTAACTTCAGCTTTTGAAAGGGGGAAAGAAAATATACGCCTGGGTTAAATATGCAGAAAAGGTGGAAGGTAAAACACTCAGTTGATACTTTAATAATTAACCTAAATCTTGTCACCCAGTGGCAAATGCTGCTAAATCCATGAAATATGCATCAATTAGGTAATCATGCAGCCAGAGCATTTTACCACTTGATTGCCTGAGATTGTTGAGAAAAATATCAGTGAAGAGAGTAGTTAAATCATTATAATATGGGTAAATATTCAAAGTCCATGAACCGTGTTTCTTAACTTTTGGCCTTAATACCATCATGTTATTAGTCACTGTTTTTGCTTTTTTGCTACGCCTTCATCCTGGGAAGCCCATTCTGGTCTGGTTAGTTTGTCCCATTGCCTTCATTTCTTCTTTTTGAAATTCAGGCTCATTACTGGCATTCCCAGTAAGTGACTGAGGAGGGAACACTGGGGGTGTGCGAAAAGAGCTGGCAGGTGGGCTGGAAGCCCCGCGCTCCCCCCACTGCAGTCACGGTCAGAACCAGCCTTTCGAGGGGGCCGAGCCGACCCCGCTCGTTACCCTGTAGGAGTGTATCAGGTACCCTGTAACCCCACCCTCCTCCTCCCGGGCCTAAAATCCATGGGACTGTCATTCCTTTAGCTTAGGCTTCTGGGGCCAGAACCTGCCTGTGGCTGCCTCTCTCTGAGCTAATTTGGTGAGCAGGAGAAGAGAAGGGTGAAGGGTGGAGGGGTGAATTGAATGTGAGCTGGGTCATTCTGCTGTCCTTAGCGAACAGGCTGCAGTAGTGCGGGCGAGGCATATTCTTTTCTTTTCCCTTTTTTTGTTTTTTCTTCCGGTTTTTTGTTAAGTACAGAAGTCCACGCTCAACTCTGAACAGACTGGTGGAGAACCACTGTGGCCGCAAGCAAGCATGTGGGACAGAGGTGAGGAATTTTAAAAAAAGAGAGAGAAAGGAAAACCAGCAGCCCCGCGGGGGGAGGCGTGGAGTTAAATCACGGCCTTGAGGCACTCATTCTAGCCAGGGTCCAGAAAAGAAAACCTGAAGATGAGAATTTTTTATTAAGATATAATTCACATTCCATAAAATTCACCCTTTTAAAATAGACAATCTAATGGCTTTTAGTATTTTCACAAGATTATGCAGCCATTACCACGATCTAATTCCAGAACGCTTTCATCACCCCAAAAAGAAACCCCATACCAATTACCTGTCACTTCACATTTCCTTCCTCTCCCTCTCCAGCCCCTGGCAAGCACAAATCGACTTTCTGCCCCTGTTGATTTACCTATGCTGGACATTCCATGTAATTGGAATCACAGAGTAAGTGGGTTTTTGAGTCTGGCTTCTTTCATTTAGTATGTTTTCAAGGGTCATTGATAGTGTAGCATGGATCAGTTCTTTACTTTTTACAGCCGAATAATATTCCATCATATGGATCTGTCACATTTCGTTTCTCCCTTCATCCCTTGATGGACATTTGCATTGTTTCCACCTATCAGCTACTGTGCATGATGCTGCTGTGAGCATTCACGTGTACATTTTTCAGTGGACATAAGTTTTTTACTCTTGGGTATGGGAGTGGAACTTCTGGGTCTTATGGCCACTCTGTGTTTAACCTGTTGAACTGCCATACTGTTTTCCAAAGAAGTTGAATCCCACCCAACAATGTGTGTTTCCCAATTTCTCCACATCATCCAATCTCTCCACATCTCCACCCCACTGTAATTGCCTGTATTTTTTTATTGTTGTCACCCTAGTGGGTATGGAATAGTATCTTGTCAGAGTTTTGAATTGCATTTCCCTAATGACTAATGATTTTGGGCATCGTGTCATGTGCTTATTGTCTATTTATATATTTTCTTTGAAGAAATGTTTGATCAAATCCTTGCTGTTTTCATGGGTTTTCAAGTTCTTCATGTATTGTGAATACAATACCCTTTACAGTTATATAATTTGTGAATATTTTCTCCCATTCTCTGGATTGGCTTTTCACTTTCTAGATGTTCCTTTGAAGCACAAAAGTTTTGTTTTTTTAAAATTTTGATTAAGGTTAATTTATCCAATTTTTCCTTTGGTTGCTTACGTTTTAGTACCCATATCTAAGAAATTATTGCCTAGTCCAAGATCCTTCTCTTTTTTTTTAGTTTTAGCTATTATATTTAGGTCCTAGATCCATTTTGGATTATTGTTTTATATATAGTGTGAGGTAGAAATCCAACTCCATAGAGATTTTGATAGAAATCAATTGATCACCTCAGGGTGCCTAACCACTGGACTCTAGAAGCTATCCCTGGAGAAAAAATTAAAAGTCACCTTCCCTTGGTTGTTCTAAGAGTTTAGAGAGAAAAAATATAGCTCTGAAGAGAGAGATTAGGTTTATGTATTAATCTGAACCAAACTGGATTCTGTAAACATGCAGAATATATACCTTGCAATTTCTTTTTTTTTAAATCATATGAATTCTTTTTGTCTTTATTTTTTTAATGTTACATTAAAAAAATAGGTCCCCATTTACCCCCCAACCCCCTCACCCCACTCCTCCCCCCCATAACAACAACCTCCTCCATCATCATGAGACATTCATTGCACTTGGTGAACACATCTCTGAGCACCGCTGCACCTCATGCTCAATGGTCCACACCATAGCCCACATTCTCCCACAGTCTACCCAGTGGGCCATGGGAGGACATACAATGTCTGGTAACTGTCCCTGCAGCACCACCCAGGACAACTCCAACCCCCGAAAATGCCCCCACATCAAATCTCTTCCTCCCACTCCCTACCCCCAGCAGCCACCATGGCCACTTTCTAACACTTTCATGAAGGCAGTCCTACCTTCCAAATGGTGAGTTGATGATACGAAGACCTGGACATCACCCAACGATGGCTGTGGTCCAGCAGTGAGGGAGGTGGCTGTGATCCTTTTGTTACCACAAGCAGAGGAATTCCTTCAGACTTTGGTGGTGTAGTGTAGCAGGGTGCTCTTCAAGAGTGCTGCCAGCATGGACAACGGAAGGGAATTAAATAGAGAGTGAGGTGACAACTAACAGAGGGAAATTCCTTTATGACATGGGACTGTTAACTGAAAATGTCTCTTCTCTCCCCCTCATCCCTGCCCCCAGCTAGCATTCATCAGCCACCTTGTTCTGGGGGCGGAGACTCATATTTCTGCATGCCTTCTGAGCAGAGGGGTTGACAGCCCCCACACGCTGAACAGCAGCATGGCTTCAATCCAAAATACCCCCCACCCTTCCAAAATGCCCCACTTTAGAACCACCGGATCTGATGTTTAATTTTTCTTGGGACTGGGCCTTCCTTGTATCTCTGTCGTGTAAGATGGTGCTGAGAGTGTAACTGATGTCTGCTGGCCTTAGTTTCATCTGTGCCTGCTCTTCTTTAACTTATGGTGTAGTTGAGTAAAAAGACTTAATGATATCATGAAAGGCCTGAGGATTTTTCAAGGAACCTGACAAGTAGATTCTAGAATTTATATGCAAAAGGAAAGGGTCAAGGAGAGCCAAGACCATTTTGAAGTAAAAGAGCAGGACTGGGGTCCTTTGTCTTATACTGACCAGTCTACCAGTACTGACCTTACCTGTAGTGATAAATATGGTACAGTATTGGCATAGTGATAGCAAATAGATGAATGAACTCAGAAATGGAGCCTCATGGGGCAGAGAGTGAATACTTGTTCTTCAAGCCCCTTCCCTCATCTCTGAAGCATAAGCAGAACTACGTTTCCCAGGTACCCCTTTTTGGTATTGGCCTGAAGTGGTTGGGATCTATACCACTTCTAGGCCTGGACCATAAAATCCTCCCAGGAACAATTCTCCATTTTCTCTCCTTCTACCAGCCAAATGTTAAGGTTTCTTGAGAACCCTCGAGTGGGACAAAGCACAAGATGGGAAAAGCCTGGATCCCTGAGTTCCTGCCTGGAGGGGAGCTGCCCAGGACAGCAGACCACCTGGGATCACATGTTTTAGATGATCCACTATCAAGAAACAAACTTTTGTAATGTGATGTTGCTGAAACTTTGACATTGTTTGGTTGCCTAAATGGAGACGTGATAGAGGACAGCCCGTGGAGCAGCTCTTGTGGAGAAGATGGATTGTCCAATATCAAGATCTGGGACAGTCGGCCAGGAATAGAGAGAACAAAACCACCATCAACAAGTCAGTCCCTACCCCCTGCCCCATTCCAGGTGACTCCTTAGCCTACATGTGAAAGACAAAACTTTAAAACATTTAGAAGACAAACAGGAGAACATCTGTGTGACATCAGGGTAGGGAATGAAGTCTAAGCCACGGAAGCACATGAGGCAGGACAAGACTGAGAAAAGTCAATGCTTCAGAATGAAAAGCTCCCGAATAAAGCTCCACAAGTGTGAGCCAAGCCACTGACGAGGAGGCTCGTCCCAAGGGGCCTACAATTTCAGGCCCACCAACTTAACCATTAGTGTTGATCTTTTCCTTTCTTCTCACTTAGAGCAGCCCATCCGATATTAATCCTTGAACACTTTCCAAGTTCCTGTGAAAAAACTAATGAAATGATGCGCCATTGAACTTGAGGTGAAATTTAATAACTAACACACGAGAGCGTGCAGTGTACTAGACACTGTTCTAAGTGTCACTCTTGTTTTAACTCTTGAACCACCTTTTTAAAAATTCCCTTGTATTCTCACTCTTCTCACAGCAATTCTATGAGGTAGATCACCGTTTTCCTCACTTACAAATGAAGAAACTGAGGCACGAGGGATGGTAGTTAGAGCAGGGGGCATTTCCACCCTGGCCATCTTGCTCCCGGGTCTGCCTTGTGGTTTTTATTTTCTCTCTGTGGCCAAGTGGACAAATCGCCTGGACCATTGAGGCCAGAGCAGACTCCGGTTGATGGGGATGGGGCGATTCCATTAGATGCATGAGCCATTTTCTCTGGTTGCTTTCTCCAGAACTTTTTTCTGGCTGGCATAAGCATGGATTGTTTATTTCCAGTTATTTTCTTCCTCTTCCCCAGCAGTGGTTTTATGTCACTAGCATTGTTGTGAAGTACTCAGAGCATTTATACGATGTAGCAGCCATTTCCAAATTCAGCATTCTTTCACTTACTGAATAATGCTGCTTTAATTACTAGGCAACGTAAGCTGTTTCTCAGAGTGGAACTGTTTACTGCCCGCTATATCCCACAATAATAGATAAGAATAGAGTTTTATTTTGTTTCAATTTTTGATAATTCAAGACATCTCTCATAGGATAGTTCAAAGCTTCCCTTGCCCCTTCATCCTTCAAACAGACAAATTACTTCCCAGTCTGGAAAGCAGCCAAATCTCTACCTTGACACATCCACTGAATAATAAATTTCATGTAAGAGAATGAAGCTGGGCACAATAAAATTTGATAAAAAGGCAGTTCAAACTCTACAAATGAAACTGAATATTTCCTTTCTTAAGAAACTTTAATAAATTGTTAAATAAAAGACGTGTGAGAAAAGTCTGGTTCCATTGGCATGACTAAATTGCTAGGACGGAGCCTGGAGCTTCAGGTCCACCAAGTAGAGTAAAACTGCCTGAGTATGAACCAAACCAATGGAAAACAAAGCTGAAAGATGGAAAGAAGCAAAAGTCCAATGATACTGTTTAAGTTGCTGGATCTAGCTGTACCTGAAACAGTGTAATTTTTTGGTTAAGTTGGTTGGCATTACGTTTCTTTCATTTGTCACCAAAAGAATCCCAACTAATACAATTGTATGCCCCTGATGGACACATACCCCAGTTTGGAGGCATAGAGTTAGTGAAAAAGATTTTGGAGCTTTAGCCTGAGAGTCAGAAGACTGAATTTGGGTTCTAGCTTTCCCACAAACTTGCTGTATGATTAGGAGTTGTACAAAATTATTTCCAAGCATTTTTTCTAATTCTAAGATACTCTGCTTAAAGATCTTGAAGAAATTGAAGGCAAATATCCCATAAACTGTGGGTAAGATTTCTGGGCTGTACCTCTGGAGAAGGGAAAAAAAAAAGACTGTGGAAAGTTTTGTACTCAACTTTAACTGCACATTTTAGTGAATAGATTGTTCTGGCAGCATGTGAGCTGTAGGCTGGACATCGGTAATGCCTGGTGAAATATTTCTAGCGGCTGAGCCTTCTTCTGAAATGTCATACAAATCTCCAGAGATTTCTGATTTCTAAGATCGGACTGGTGAGCCCACTTTTTAATTGAAAAGCTGAGACTCCCTTATTTGCAAATTTGCAGTGTCCCTTTTCGTAACTGGGTTGAGATCAAATACAGACATGCTTTTTAACCTGACATTGAAGACACACGGCAGGTCCTTCTGGTGGCGTTTTTGTGTATCTGTTCTTTCCATTGGCCAACTGAATTCTCTTAACCCTGTTTAGAACTATTTAAAACCCCAACACCTTGAAAGAAAGAGAGGGCATCCCTTCTGTTTTAAGAAATAGCACACTCTTTATTTTTCCTTCTTAAATAAGCTTTTCTTTACAAACAAAACAAATCTCAGCCATCTTAGACTTTCAGATCTTCAGAGGGAGAAGAGCAAAAATCTCTTACTCTAAATAATTGAATAAAACCCCTGGATTTTGTGAACACTAAAGCCATTTTAATAACATCATTCGTATGCAGATCCTATCAAGGGAGAATGTTGTGACTTAGCCTTTTAAAATGATGAAAACAAAAACCTGTACTCTTTCACTAGAATGCCGTGTACTTCTTCCAGCTGTCATTGCGTATGTTTTCTGGCGAGGGGTCTGTTCTTCCAGAGATTAACCAGTAACAGTAACTCGGTTCCTTCAGGCCCTCCCTGTAATAGATGGGGCCACACTGCTGGACTCAGAGGTGTATTTAGGAGATGTATGTCTTAACAGGGACTAGATTGTTGTGTCATTGTCTTTAAGAGACCCTAAGGGAATAAACACTTTGGAAAGGTGCAGAAGGAAAGTTTAGGGTACAGCAACTTCATACATTTGAACCGGACACGAACTCACATCCTAGTATGTCTGAGTGGTGACTTGTGACCACGCTGCCCTGTCTACGAAGAGCCCGTGTTTCTACACTGAGTCGTAAACTAGAATTATTAATAAATGGCTCTGAGATAAACGAAGCTCCAATTCAGAAGCCTCCCAGGTCGGTGAGGCCTCAGCCTCCCCAGTGTCTGCTTTGCTGAGTTGCGGACAGCTCCCCCCCCCATTCATCCTGCCCGCCCCATAGATCCCAAGCCCCATATTCCGTGTGTAGAATTACCTGGGGGTCAGGGAGCGCTGGGCTCGTATTTAGCGGTACGTGGATAAGGTCTCCTCTCACCTCTCCAGGCATCTCGCACCGTTATCAACAAAGGGCTGCCATGCCCTGTGAGCGAGCAAATGCCTGCCCATAAGCACACACACCTACACATATGCCCCGTGCTTTGTGCGTGTGTAAATCCTGCCGGAGCGAGGCCCCTCCTAGCTTTCATGGCACGCCCTTCAGTGAGGGCATTGGAGAGACAGACATGGGAGCATGACACAGGCTGCTCCTCCACATCCAGGCCCCTCACTAGCAGCCTCACTGGATTTGGTTCAGGTTCTTGGCTACACTGCAGAAATGAATTTCAGGAGCACATTGGGTGAGTTAGGCCAGTAATTTATTCAGGTAGGGAGGGAAGAGAAATGGGAGAAAATAACAGACCATGGGTCGCAGGTAGAGAGGAAGGGCTGAAGAGTGACAAAGTGGGCTGATTTACAGACTACCACTCCCCGTTATAGATGATAAGTGCCCAGGTTTTACTTGTGTGGCGACCGTGGCAGGGGAAAAACGGCGAGAAGGCAGGAACAGGCACCAGGACAGGGAGAAGTCAAGAGAGCAAGAGGTCTTCGTGCCTGCTGTAAACCAGTAGTTGTTCTGCCCCTTTGCTAATGGCAGGGGAGGAGCTCCAGCTGTCTGCTGTTTGGGTTGATCACCCCCCCATCAATCGCCCAGGAAGACCCAATGATCAAGCCCTTGGAGAATATCCGGGGCTTCTCCTGGCTTCTGGAGGAAGTCTTGTTCTCAGTGGCAGAATCTTGGGGGGGTGGGGGGAGGTGTCTTCCAGCAGCCGTCTTGGGGTTTTTGGATGTGCACGTGGACTCTTGGCCAGGTTCCAGCTTCGTCTATTGATTTCCTATCTAGCCTGCTTCAGCAGGTTGAGACATAGAGGAGATAGCCTGCATGCCATGGTGATCCGCTGGTAAGGCCGATGGTGGGGACGCCCGTGCGTTTTTATGCAGTTGTAATTAACACCCTGTCTGTCCCCCACAGGCGCAGCCTTCGGAAATGGAGACCAGCCCGCTCTGAAGGCGCCTCCGCCTCCCAAGGACACCAGCAAGGGGGCCGGCCGGGCGGCCGCCTCCGCTCCCTCCAGTGTGGCAGCGCCTCGCAAGAGTTTCCTGCCCGCGCCAAAGCCAATCTCCGCGCCCGCTGGTAAGACTTCCTGCCCTGGACAAGCTCCCCCGCGGAGCGGCTGTCAGCACCACGTAGAAAGTCTTCTGAAAGTCCCTGTGCCTGTCCGTAACGTAGATGGGATATGGACTATTGTAAATGGCATTTAAAACATTAATAACAATAGCGTTGCTGCGTGTCTTTAAAGCCTCACCGTCTCTCACCCCTCCCTCCACTGGGGGCAGTTTTCAATGGCCGAGAACAAAACTCAGGCTCTTTTTAGCCAATTGCCCCCTGGCTGTGGGCAGCGGGTGCTTGGGGGGTGATCGGAGGCCCCGCGGGAGCCAGCCGTGGGCTGAGCCTGGAGGACGGAGGGTCGCGGGCTGCAGGGGCTGCCAAGCCCGCTGGCTCAGGCTCACCCTCCCGGCTGCGGTGCCAGGCTCAGCCGCTGCTGCGGAAAGGTTGGCGGCACCTGCTGGGCCCAGGCCAGCATCGCAGAGGCCCCGGGCCCCGAACCCCGACCCCCGGGACCTAGTGACCGGCCACGGGGCCTCAGCTCACGCCAAGGTGCCTGTTGGCAGACACCACGGAAGCGAGGCGGCGGTCCCACTGTCTCCTCCCGCGGCCCAGACAAGTGCAGCTGTAGGTTGTCGTTAGGATTCCAGATTTCCAAATGACGCAGCTTAGGGGCAGAAGGGTGAGCCTTTCTCTAAAATCAGATCATCCCACGTGTGTGTGTGACGTTGCCCTCCCCGCCCCTGCTGAAGACATTTGTGGCGTTTTCTCTGGAGCCCAAACGTCAGTTGTACTTGCTTGTTCCTGCTTGTGACGAGCCATCACTTCCTTGGGTGACGACCTAAGTAAGCATGTGTTTAAGGCAGTGCTTATGGGCCTTCAGGAGATCCCTGGCCTTGCTCCTCTCAGCAGACGTTTTTGTGACTCTGACAATCGCTTCCTTTCATGCTCCAGACCAAAGCTTGGCACAGATACTCGTCCCTGGCCACCTCAGGGACCAGCTTCCTGGGGGGGAGCGGGAGTGGGGACCTGGGAATGGAAAGTTCTGGAGAAAGGAGGACGAGTGAGACACGATTCCTGGCCCCAAAGAGTTCACAGGCTGAGAAGCACAAAGAATCATTCAAACGTTGTTAATGCTATCACAGTTCACGGTAAATATTAAGGTCAGGCATGGTTGCTGGTTCCTCAGTCAGACAACTGAACAGGCCGCACTTCTTTAACTAATGGACCAGAGGCAAAAGGAGGGCAGGTTTAGGGGCGAGAGTACACACTTGGTTTTGGATGAGACAGGTCTGGGGATAACAGTGCCCGGTAGGAGCTGGGAGTCAGCAGCCTGGAGCTCAAAGAGAAGTTGGGGTTGGAGATTGAGATTTGCAAGTCCTTAGCATCCAGCCACTGCTCTGGGTATATGTGAGTTTCATGGGAGGAAGAAGGAAAGGCTGCGAGTAGCTCTCTTGGTAACACCAGCGTGGAAGGAGCTGAGTCCCATAGAAGCCGGAAGGAGAGAGAGATGGCCCATGACAAGGGGCAGCCATCTCCAGGAAGCCGCTTATCCCAGAGGATGCGTAGCCTGGCCGACATCTTGATTTTGGACTTCTGGCCTTCAAATCCACAAGTCCACAGATGCCTCTTGTTTAAGGAGAGCTGCAGAGGAGAGCCCTGTAGAGAGAGAAGAGCTTTCAGAGCCTAGAGTCACGAATGCAGCTGAGGAGGGGGAGGCCAGTGGATGGATCGTCCTGGATGAGATGGCAGGTGAGGTCGCCTGGCGGGAGCAAAAAGGAAGGCAGGGCTAGGGGTGAGCAGAGCTTGGACCTTACATTTTGAAGCATCAAGAAAATAAGGAGGGGCAGCGGACTTGGCCCGGTGGTTAGGGCGTCCGTCTACCACATGGGAGGTCCGCGGTTCAAACCCCAGGCCTCCTTGACCCGTGTGGAGCTGGCCATGCGCAGTGCTGATGCGTGCAAGGAGTGCCGTGCCATGCAGGGATGTCCCCCGCATAGGGGAGCCCCACGCGCAAGGAGTGTGCCCTTGAAGGAGAGCTGCCCAGCATGAAAGAAAGTGCAGCCTGCCCAGGAATGGCGCCGCCCACACGGAGAGCTGACACAACAAGATGACACAACAAAAAGAAACACAGATTCCTGTGCCACTGACAACAACAGAGGCGGACAAAGACGATGACGCAGCAAATAGACACAGAGAACAGACAACCGGGGTAGGGGGGAAGGGGAGAGAAATAAATATATCTTTTAAAAAAAAAAAGAAAAGAAGGAGGGAGGAAAGATAAGACAGGTGGAGTAGATAGGGGCGCAGGCTCCCCTCAGGGTTGGGGTGCTGTTGGAAAGGGAGTCAGGGCCCTGAAGTGCTGTGGGGGCAGGGGAGGGACACAGGGACTGGCTTCAGAAAGGAGCTGCCCCTCCTTCTCTTGGACTGAGGCCAGAAGCCAGGAGGCGACTTCACTCTGGAGATGGAATCTGAGGGAGTTTTGAGAAAAGGGGACACTCACTTTTTGACTATATAATATCCACCAGTTGTTTACTGATGATGTCTGAAGAGCAGTTCACGCCACCAAATGTCTAATCCGTCACTGAGAAGGAGCATATACACATCTAGTCTGTGTTTCCCAGCTGCTAAAACAAATAGCATGCACTGGGTTGCTTAGACAGTGGGAATGTATCGGCTGGCACTCTTCAGACTGGAAGTCAGAGTCGATGCACTGTCAAGGTGATGCTTTCTGCCGTGGTCTTATGGGGCTGGCTGCTGCGGTGCTTGGTTTTCCCAGCCGGTGGCAATGCCCGTGGCAGTGCACGTGCAGCATCTTCCGGATTCTGTTGACTCCGGCTTCTGGCTGCCCCGGAGGCTTCTCTGCCTGTGACTTCCCTCTAGGCCTCCAGTAGCAGGATTGGGAGCCATCCTGGTTCAGTGGACCACGATTTAGCTAAAAGTAACACCCTCAAAAGGTCCTGTTCATAAGGGGGTCACACCCACAGGGATGGATTAAGATTAACAGTATGGTTTTCTGGGGTCCATCACTTAATCCACCACAACTGGCCTTAGGGGTTTAGCTGCTGCTTTTTTAAGAGGACACGACCACAGGGATGGATTAAGATTAACAGTATGGTTTTCTGGGGTCCATCACTTAATCCACCACAACTGGCCTTAGGGGTTTAGCTGCTGCTTTTTTAAGAGGACACGATCAGAGACTGAAAAGAAACCGAATTGGCTGGTGGTTTTGCATCAATTCTTCCAGACTGACTTTGCATATGCTAAAGGAAAGGTAGGCAGTGCCCAGTTATTGTACCAGTCTTTGATGAAAAAAAATTAAGAGTCTTGATGTTTCTGTACAGCAAATTGAAATGCCCCTTTTTCCTACCTTATAATTATAGAAGATTTTGGTACAGGGGCCCTGGGGCTTGTGTAGGCTCCAAGACAGACAGTAATTGAAGCATGATATAAACTTTTGAGGTTTTATAGATTCAAACTAAATAGCCTTTAGGTTTATAGATTCAGACTAAATAGCCCAGCTCAAGTATGCTGTACAGGAAGAAGGTGGCAGAAGCCCTGCGCTTGCCCTGAGAAGCAGAGCCGCGATCCGAGCTCCCTCTCTAGCCTTCTGACTGTGAGCATCAGCATGTAGGGAATATTTCATATTTCTAAGTCAGTTAAAAAAAAGTTGGGGGTTGGGGGAGGATAATATAAATACTCCATGGGATTGTTTTGAGAACTAATTTAAATGAGAGGACAGAGAATGTTGCAGGTGGTTAATAAATGCTGTTTGAATCTGAAGCCGAGAAGGTCAGTTTGAGAAGAAAATTTAGAGAAACGGGGTCTCTTCCACTCTCTTCCAGACAGGATGGGGGCATCAGTGAAACGGCATTTTTACTCCCCCCTCACCCTGCATATCGACTCTGACCATAAATACTATTCCTAATTTTCCCTAAACTAATTTCCTTCCTCAAAAACATCTATCCAGCGCTGCGGAAGAAAACCGATATGCAGTCAAGAGCCTACCTGTGTCCCACATCCTTTATGTAAAAGAGACCCATAAATTTCGAAAGCCAGGAGAGAAGCACTTGGAAACACTGGCGTGTGCCTCTCTCTAAATAATTATTTTGCTGCCTTTGTCCACAATTCCTTAGTACTTACTTACTGACTAAAGGTGGTTCTGTTTTCTACATCGTCTTCCCTGATAGCAGGTGCCATCCTCGTGAGCCCCTGTGCTGGGAACAGCCCTTACCCACAGGACCAGCCCCTTCTTCTTGCCTGAGATGCCCAGTGCCGTCCCCTGCCCCCACAGACCCCATTCCCTCCTCCTCTCCTTCTTCCCGTAACTCCTTTTCTTCCCTTAGGTCTCAACCTGAGTGTGGCTTCTCCAGGGACACCTTCCCTGACCACACCCAGCATGGACCCACTCCCTGTTGCGTGCCCCCTCTCCTCCACAGCTCTTATGTCATGGTGGGATGGTTTCCCGTCTGTCTGCTCCGTACTCCATGTGCTCATCTGCTGTGTTCAGCCCCCAGATCCTTCGCCCCAGCTATAGTTCTGGTACTGCAGGTTCTCTTAGATGCCTGTTGAGTGAATGAGGTTATCACTTCCGAACAGTTTGAGGGTGTGATCTGCCACAGCTCGTGCTCAAGATGACCCATGAATTGCTGCAAGTGGTTAAGTCATGAAGCCGTGAGAAGAGTCTGTTCTTTGAGATAAGGAGTCTTGCTCTTCCCACACCTGGCAGTCCAGACTCCAGCAGACCTGAAAGAATTCAGCTGGCCGGCACCTCCTGTGACCGCCACCAGCTCAGCTTTTCAGGCAGCTGTGACCAGTTACAGAGGCCTGGCTGGGGAAAAACTGCTTCTGGGCCACAGTTCTTCCCATTTTCCTCTCTCCACTAGCCTGAGCTCTGCCAACCTTGCCCTCCTCACTTGCAGGCTCCTCGTCTAGGGTCTGCAGCGAAGGCAGCTTCAGCCACTGGAGAGCTGGGTCTACCCCGGTGGACAGAGGCTCCGAGGCGTAGCAAAGTCTTGTTAGCCTCAAGGCACTGTGTTTGATTTTCAAAATATGTAAAACTTTTTATACATTTTCCCATCATTGGCTCGAAGGAGGAGGCTGTGATCTAGTTTCTACAACAAAATCAGCGCTCATCTTGCTTTGTTCTGTCACCCTCATTACAAAGAGGGTAGACACGCAGATTACAGCTAAGTCCCAAATCATTGGATTTCTTGGGACTCTGGGATGTTTGGGTTATTTTAATGGCTTGGGTAACACAAACCCTTGTTTTAACCCTGCTGTTGGAAACATTTCCAAAGTGCTATACTTGACACTTTGCTCCCTCTTCTTGGTGAGCCCAAGCTGATGGGCTGAGCTCTTGCAGCTCTGGGCCCCATATTCAATTACCATCCACTGTGCCAACAGCAGAGCATTCCCTGCGAGCACTCGAGCTGCTCTCTTCCACCTAGATTTTGTGTGTGAATGACTTTTTTCTGGTTCCTTCCTTCAACAAACATCTAAGGATCTGCTTTAAGCCACATGTGACTTGGATAATTAGAACAATCCTTACCCTCCCAGACTCACAATAAGATAAACAGATTTGTAAACTAATTAGAGTAGGAGCAGGAGACCTATAATCTCATCGACTGGATTCCAGTTAATTCTCGCAGACCAAGAATTCATGGTAGGAGGGGTTAAGGAACTAACAACCTGAAAAACTGTAAATGTATTAAGCCTTTAAATCACTTATTATTTAATCCCTTTCTAATTTCACAAAAAAAATCTAAGGCGGTATGCAGTAAAGGGCACAGACTAACACAGACACAAAGATAAAAGATAAAAATCCAAGTGATTCAGAGAAAATTGAGGCAAAAGTAGGCTTGAGGTTGTTGGGTACAGGGGCAAAAGAAGGAAACAGTCAGGCGGAAAGCCTGTTACTTCACCGCAGGAGAGAAACCTACTTTCTAGCACTAAATTTTAGAGTATTGCAGTAGAATTTTAGAATTCAGATTTTAATTCTGTGAATTTTAAAAAATTATATTGAACAACATGATGGACAATAACTTGGTATATTTTAAAAGCATATCTATTCTGTTAATAAAAAAATATTAGATAATAGTTTAAAATTTTGGAGTAGGGAAGGCTTTTCTAAGCCTGACTGAAAACCTGGAAACATTTACAAAATGACAGATTTAACTAAATAAAAATTAAAAATTTTTTGCAATGAAAGACATCATAGTGTTAAGATTGACAAATTGGTGGCAAATGTATTTTTTTTTACCCATTTTTCATATTAAGATGTGTTTTTCTTATTGATTTTCAGGAGTTCTTTTCTTATTGGATGAGCAAAACTTAAAAAGATTGGTTGCATCCAGTGAGGGTAAGAATATGGCAAACACCTCTAACAACTTTAGTGGGAATGGTGACAGGTACAATTTTTAGAGGGAAACTTGACAATATCTGTGTAATGATCATGATCCAGTATTCCTACTTCCAGTAGCTTCTCCTCCAGAAATACTCGCCACACAGCAATGGCACATGTACAGGATTTGTAGCAGTGATTGTAATGCTGAAAAATAGGAAACAATCTAAATAGCCATCAATGGAAGGGTGTTTAAATAAGTTACAATGCCTCCATTCAATGGACTCACGCTATTATTAAAAATAATGAGCTAGATCTATATGAATGATATGGAAAGTTGTCAATGACATAATGTTAAATGGAGAAAAATTCAGAATATGATCCCATTTTTGTAAACCCTAAAATAAAAATAAATTTTATGTATATTCACAGAAAAAAGGTGGGAAAATATCATTTAAATTGTTTATAGCCATTATCGCTGTGGAGGAGGAGTTTCATTTTAAATTTCAAGGAAATTTTTAACAATTTTTTAAAATCTTAAAGGAAAAGTTTCATTTAAAAGTTCTATGTTCTTCCTATACTGTTAGAATTTTTCTAAATATGTATTTACTATTGCAATAAATATATTTTTAAAATTCAATGAAAATAGGATAATTCTGAGAAAAAACTGGAAAATACAGAAGAATAAAACAAAAATCTCTCATAATGTCACAGCCCATTAATAGCCACTAATAACATAAATTGGCAAGTTCCTTCTGGTATTTTTTCATTTTCTTTTTCAAACTTAATTCATGCTTTATATATCCTGTCTTTTTACTTAATATTTTTACTTAATATTTTATCCAAAGCATTTTCCAAGTCATGATAGATACGTGAAAACGTTATTTTTAATAATAGCTTCATATTGATCTAGAATAATTTGTTGACCTGTCTCCCATTCAACATTTAGATTGTTTGCAGTATTTTGCTACCATGAAACAATGAACTGCAATACCTTATTTGCATAAACACATTTCTCAGGGGTCCCCAAGACCACGATCAGGCTCAGCGATGAGCTAAGAAGGACTCAGGATTCAGAAGTTGTTAATGCTGACACGGTTTATTACAGGGAAAGGATAGAGTAAAATTAACAAGGCGAAAAGGCTCATGGGGTGAAGTCCAGGGGAAACCAGAGTCCCCAGTATGATATGGGACAATGCGTGGAAGTGTTACCAACGAGGACCTCTAGCCTGAGCCCGGTTGCCCAGGGGGTTTTTATTGGGGAACAGTGCAGTGCAGCTCAAGACCCCTGGTGTGCAAAACACTCTAATCAACCAGAACATTCCAAGTGCTCGTTCCCAAGAGCCAACCAAGGGCTGAGTTCTTGAAAACAGGCCCCTCTGGGAATGTGCAGAGTCCTGTCCACCCAGACTTCCTGAGTTAACCCTTTCCCACACACATATGCGTTAGAATAGATTTGTAATGAAAATACTGAGCCACATTCAAATGTGGCTTTACAAATGACAGAGAAATATTTTTACTCTATTTCTTATATCCATAAAGTAATAAAATCAATGGTTTGATATTAAATCATAGTTGTTTGAAGAGATTTCTTATGGGAGCTAAAGTAATATAGTCTATAATTTGCCTCTTATGAAATCTAACTTCTGTAAGCAAGAGTTTAGAGAACTCATAGAAGTAAATGGTTGGTGTGTGCCGTAGGCTGTCCCTCTGAAATGACAGTTGTCTCCGTTCAATTTATGATGACAAACTAGTCGGTATTAATTTGTCTTGAGTGCAATAGTCCACGGTGATGATCGAAAGGATGTGTAAGTATCTTAGATACCCATCCTGCCTACAGATAGTGAAATCATTTTGATAAAGTCTTTCCTTGTTCTTTTTTTAAAATTATACCCTTACTGAGCATTCTCTATTTACTAAACAGTATACATAGAGATTTATATATTTTACGTCCTTTAATCCTGGAGGAAACTGGGACTTAGCAAAATTTTAAAACTCCCCAGTTCATAGAGTTTCCAAGTAGCAGAGCAGGTCTGTCTGACTTTAAAACCTATTTACCCAACCTCTGTACTGGGTCATTTTCATATTCTTGTCCTAATGGAGGCCAATCGATTACATTTTATTGAAATTACTACCACTGAAAACTACGTCTTAAGAGATGGAGTTACTCTCTCTAGGGCAATGCTGGTTGCCCCGCATACAGTTTCTCAGATGCGCTGTGATCACTCTGTAGTCTGCTCACGGCTTTCACCCCCAGGCTGAGAGCCCCTGCCCTGCACTAAACCTGTCTGGAGGTGTAAAGGATGAGCCAGTCCTGTGACATTGCCTTCCTTAAGTTGATACTGATCCTTGCCTCCATTTACATCAGTGGAATGACAGCAGAAAGTGTGGGGGTTGAGCGCTGGTGATAAAACAGCAACAACTGAAAGTCCTGCTCTCGTGTGTAAAGGGTTTCAAATATTTTAAAAACATAGCCTTGGTCTTTCAACAGTTCTTTCTCTCAACAATTTTATGAAAAGCTTTTCTGCTGTTCATATGTCAAATACGAAATCCCTCCAGTGCATTGATCCATATAATTTTACACAAATAGTCAGGCTTCACCTTTTGACTCTTCTCACTGCTTGCATTGTTGTAGCAAATAGGAAAATATTTTCCTTTGAAAATATTGATCTGACGATAGATTACTTCTTGGTCAATATGGCCTTTGATTTTTGTCATGTTAACATGCTCTATTATAGAAAATAAAACTCCTTTATTCAGGTATAGAAATAAATACCTTTATTCAGGTATAGAAGAATTTCTAGTGGTTATATAGAAAAGAGCTTGGTGTCTTATTGTTTGGGTTCCTTCTACCTAAGGAAAAAAATCCTGCGAACACTGAAGCTGTTATCCTGAAGGCTACTTGCATCATAAAAATTAATTTTGCTTCTTTAAAAGCTGGCTGTTATCCCTGAGTTAAACTCCATGAATATAAGCATTTCTGGGCATATAATGCACTTTAAAAATATGAGTAGCTTGTCAGCATCATTAAAATGTGCTTATTGAGCACATTGATTTGCATGTGGCCAGGCACAGCCGCAGAATTTGTTCTCCCTGCCCTCCTTCCCTCCAGTCTGGTCAAGCATCTTCTTCCCTTTCTGGGTACACCTTAAATGAAGAAACTGGGAAAGTGTTTGCTGAAATAAAATATTCTGCCTTAGGAAAAGGCAGAGCAGGTCAAAGCGTCACTTTGCTACAGGAGTCTTGGTTCTAGATGATTTGGGGTCATCCTGCTATACTTAGCATGTGATACCCTTTAACTTAAAGAGCTTCATGAGTATTTTATTTTTCTGCTAATGAAAGAATCATGGGAGCTGAGCATGAGAACACACAGGCTGGTTCAGGAGAGCTGTGGGTTGAATCATGTCCCCGAGCCCTTAAGCCCAGTCCTGTGCTTGGGACACCATTTGGAAGCGAAATTTTTGCAGATGTTACCAAGATGAGTCCAAAAGACTTGGATGGGCCCTACTCTGATAAGATTGGTGTCTTATCAGGAGAGGGAATTTGGACACAGGAGTAAGAGAAATGGCCATGCACAAGAGGCAGAGATTAAGTGATGCCACTATGAGCCATGGAGCCCTATGGGTGGCTGGCCACATGCCAGGGGCAGAGATTGAGTGATGTTGCCACGAGCCACAGAGTCCTGTGGTGGCTGGCCACGCCAGGGGCAGAGACTGAGTGATTGGGCCCCACGAGCCATGGAGTCCTGTGGGTGGCTGGCCATATGCCAGGGGCAGGGATTGAGCAATGCTGCTATGAGCCACGGAGTCCTGTGGGTTGCTGGCCATGTGCCAGGGACAGAGACTGAAGGATGCTGCCATGAGCCACGGAGCCCTGTGAGTGACCAGCCACATACCAGGGACAGAGATTGAGCGATGTTGCCATGAGCCACAGAGGCCTGTGGTGGCCGACCTCGCCAGGGGCAGAGCCTGAGTGATGCCACCACAAGCCATGGAGCCCCGTGGGTGGCTGGTCACATACCAGGGACAGAGATTGAGCAACGCTGCCATGAGCCATGGAGCCCTGGGGGTGCTGGCCACGCCAGGGGCAAAGATTGAGCAATGCCGCCATGAGCCACGGAGCCCTGTGGGTGGCTGGCCATGTCAGGGGACTGGGAGAGGCATGGAATGGATCCTTCCCCTCCAGAGGACGCATGGCCCGGTCCAGCCGTGGCTTCTGGACTTCTCACCTCCAGAACTGAGCAAAAACGCTGCTGCCATTGAAGCTGGCTGGTCTGAGGCGCTGCGTCGTGGCAGCCCGAGCCCAGGCGTTCAGCGCTCTTCCAGGGTGGGCCGAGGGGCAGTTCAGCGCAATTACACGCAGCTGGTCTTGCGCGGGCAGGGGTGCGTGGCTGGTGCTGACTATCTCCCTGATGCCGAGTCCGAGTTGTCACTGAGGCCCGCTGAAGTTTGGGGGCCGAGGACGGGTGCGGGAGAGTAGAAATGCTTAAAGAGAATCTCTGCGGGAAAAAAATAAAGGCAGTAAAGTTGAGACCCAGGGCCTTGCAGCAGCCCACGAGACAGGAAGAGAGGGGGGCCAGAGTCTGTGCACCTGCCGCCGCCAGTGCCACCGCCATGCACAGGTGCTTTGGGGGTGAGGAGGCCCTGGCCGTGCTTGCTGCCACGATGGGGGCGGGGGCCGTCTTGCCCCTTCCCGCAGGTTGGGGGCATGATCAGCCACAGGCAGTGACACCACTCAACTCGCTGTCATCGCAGGACAGGCGAGCATCTGAGCTGGGCTGCCTGCTTGAACCTCCCTCTCCTGAGCTCCTACTCGGCGCTGAGCCCTGGATGGACTTGGGGAAGCAGCAAGGAGTGAGAGAGGCAGCAGGAGAGACACGTGAAGCTCCCGCACTCAGTTTTGCTAACTGGGAGAAAGAGAAATGAGTGGACCAGGGAGGGCAGAGCTGTCCACTACAGCACTTGGGCAGAGACCGCCCGGGTAAGCGCTGCGGGCCGCCTCGGGCTGAAGGCCAAGGTCGAAGGCCCTCCAAGCCACTCTGCCCTTAAGAACTTGGACAAGAGCTGCTAGCCCTTAGATCCTGCGTTAATTTGAAAGTCTACACCTCCCCGCCCCCTTGCAGCCTTTTTATGGAGGGACTTGCAGGCTGTGAAATGGTCAAAAGACAGCCTGAAAAAAATCGCACAGTTCATTCACAGCTGCTTAAGCAGTGGCTGATTTTAGTGGCACACACTCCCTGGCTTTGATCATCAGCCAAAGCTTCACCTTGAAGCAGTTCATTGGGACGGACAGTTTTGGGTTCTTGGTGTGTGTGTGTGTGTTTAGGGCACTTTGGGTGTGTGTGTGTGTGTTTAGGGCACTTTGGGTGTGTGTGTGTGTGTTTAGGGCACTTTGGGTATGTGTGTGTGTGTGTGTGTGTTTAGGGCACTTTGGTTTCAAACCCGAATAACCTTATCCTCTATTGCTATTTAAGGATTCTAATTGAATGCCACCGAAGGATCCAAATAAGAGAAAAGAGTCAGTGGTCCATCTCTGCTATGCCTTTCAGTTCTTTCATGGAAACCACAGCAAGAATAATATTGTTAGACTTTGGGAGCCTGGTGGGGCACACCCGTTCTCCCAGAGGGGAACTCATTTAGCAAAGGCCATGGCCCGCCCTGGTGTTGTCACAGAGCAAGGAGGCCCCTGGAGGCTGCTCGGAAACCTTTGGCTCCTTAAAAGCAGGGCACTAAATTCCTGCCTCTGATTCAAGAGTACATCCCAAAGGTTACGCACCTGGTATTTTGCCCACTCTTCTTTCAGCCTGAGGGAGCTGTGGGTGCTAGGCCAGCAGTAACAGTAACGGCTGCATGTGGTCTTTCAGGGCTGTGCTTTCCATTGTGAAATTCCCCATGCTTCAGAAACCTGCCTACTGTACTCTAAATGCATTGTTATGCAAATTGCTTCCATAGTGTAGCCTGATCTCTTAGCATCATTAGCATGGAACTTTTAATTACAAGTCACTGTTTTAAAACTTTTCCTTTATTTTCAGTCATTTATGCCCTACCCATTCTATTGCTTTGATGAAATACTGAATACTAAGTCTTCCTTGAGGTAGAAAATACAAGTACACTAGGGAGACAAATGCCAGTTGTCTATTTTATAAGATAACTGGAAAAGAATAGCACATTTCTGGGGCATTACAAAGTTTTATCTCTTTAACATTTAATCCGTCCGTCAGCTAATCTGTACTGAGAATGTGCCCCATCCCTTCCTCATCAGTAGTCATCCAAGCAGCCCAGCAGATGTGAGCTGGGCCCCGCTCTCCAGGCTCCCCACTGCTGGCCCAGCTTTCACCTTTGTGAAGTGCAGAGCTGGCCTGTTACTTCCCTGCTCAGAGGCCTGCCGTGGCTCCCCCTGGCCCACAGGCGCCGGCCCGGGCTCCTGCAGAGGGCACACACGGCCCTCTCTCAGCTGTGCACACACATACACACACACACACACTTTGCTTTTTCCTTAAACTTCTCATTTTGAAGTAATTTCAAACTCATAAGACTGTTGCAAAATAATTCAAACCCCACACATGGAATTCCAAGATACCCTCCTCCCAGATACCCAGATCCACCAAATTTTAACATTTTGCCACGTTTGCTGTATCATTCTATCATCTCTATTTTTTTCTGAACCTTTCAGAGTAGGTTGTATGCATCATGTTCCTTGAGCACATAAAGCTTCCATGTGCATTTCCCACATACAAGGACCACCTCAAGTGCACCTATCAAGTCCAAGTAATTTAACGTTGGCATACAGTGTATAGTCTATGTTCCGTTATTTTCATATGTCCCAGTGATGTCCTTTTGGCCCTTTTCACCTCCATTATTAGAACTAGTCCAGGATCGTGTATTGTATTTCATTGTTGTCTCTTCAGTGGCTCTTTTTTTTTTTGCTACGGAAACATAAACACAGACTTTCCCATCTCAGCCCCTCACTGGCATGCTGTTCCGTGCATGGCCTGCCTGCCCATGCGGCCTCCTCTCTTGCCTGCCACCACCTGCACCCCCACTCCCGCTGAGCCTCTGCAGCTGCTCGAGCGAGCCACCCCACTTCATGTCGCTGGGCTGCTCCTTGTCCCTCTGTCCCCCATCTGCCATGCCCTCTCCTTGCCCTTCCATTCCCAGTCACTTAAAAGCACCCGCTTTTGTCAAAGATGTTCACGTATGGACTGCGTAGCTCCTGGCAGTCACAGGAGCCCGGGCGCTGACCGCCTCGACGCCCTCCACCGCCGTCTTGAGCATTATCTCTGCCACGTGCTGGCCAGATTCTGCACCAGAGGCTGACCTCAGTTCTTTAGATTCACCCCCTTTTTTTTTTTTAAAAGATTTATTTATTTATTTATTTCTCTCCACTTCTTGCCCCCCCCCCCCTTGTCTTCTCTCTGTATCCATTAACTGTGTGTTCTTCTGTGTCCACTTGTATTCTTATCTGCGGCACCGGGAATCTATGTCTCTTTTTGTTGCATCAGCTCTCTGTGTGTGCAGCACCACTCCTGGGCAGGCTGTGCTTTTTTTCGCAGGGGGTGGCTCTCCTTGAGGGGCGCACTCCTTGTACGTGGAGCTCCCTGGCACGGGGGACACCCCTGCATGTCACAGCACTCCTTGTGCGGATCAGCACTGTGCGTGGGCCAGCTCCACACGGTCAGGAGGCCCTGGGTTTGAACCCTGGACCTCCCAAACGGTAGCCAGATGCTCTGTCACCAGAACAACACTATGAAGTGGCTCAGTGATGGTTTTGTGATGCAGCTGAGCCAGGGTTGGGTCAAGGTCCACTTTTCTCCAGACTCTCTTTTCCTTCTTTTTTTTTTTTTTTTTTAAAGATTTATTTATTTAATCCCCCCCCGGTTATCTGTTCTCTGTGTCTGTTTGCTGCGTCTTGTTTTTTTGTCTGCTGTTGTCAGCGGCACGGGAAGTGTGGGTGGCGCCATTCCTGGGCAGCCTGCACTTTCTTTCGCGCTGGGCGGCTCTCCTTACGGGCGCACTCCTTGCGCGTGGGGCTCCCCTACGCGGGGGACACCCCTGCATGGCGCGGCACTCCTTGCGCGCATCAGCACTGCACATGGGCCAGCTCCACACAGGTCAAGGAGGCCCAGGGTTTGAACCTTGGACCTCCCATGTGGTAGACAGACGCCCTATCCACTGGGCCAAGTCTGTTTCCCCTCTTTTCCTTCTAGTCTACTCAATTTATTTGTCTATTGGGAGATTGGTTGATTGATTATGATTATACTGAAGACTAATGAATAGGACATGGATTCCAAAATATATAATGCCATGAGAAGATGAATTCACGTTCCCCTTTTAAAGGAAATCATGTTTGTTTTTTAAAGTGCTTGGGCGTGGAAGATGAGACCCTTGATGAGTGTGAATGTGATTACAACTGTCCTTGTGTCACTGGTAAATTTTATGTGTCAACTTGACTGAGCTATGGTGTCCAGTTTGCTGGTCAAACACTAGTCTAGAAGCTGCTGTGAAGGTGTTTTGTAGATGTGAGTAGCATCTAAAGTCAGTTGACTTTAAGCTAAGGCAGTTACCCCGTAATGTGGGTGGGCCACGTCCAATCAGTTGAAGGCCTTAAGAGCAAAGAACTGAGGCTTCCTGGAAAAGAAGAAATTCGGTGTCAAGACTGCAGCGCTCCTGCTGCTGGAGTTTCCAGCCTCCCAGCCACCCACCAGATTTCAGCCTCACAGCCCCCACAATCGCATGAGCCCAGTCCTTAAAATAAGCCTCTTGATAAATAGGTAATACTTATATATGGACATGTGCATAAATTTACACATACTCGTGCACACAAATCCTGTTCTGTTTCTGTAGAGAACCCTGATAGATACCTGTCAGGTCCAGGACCCTTGTGCTGTCTCATTTCTGTATGGCTGCACCGTTATCACCTGGATACCACTCTGAGCCTTGGATGTCAGCATATGGTCCCCAGAGTCAGGGAACTAGTGTCCTTTGGCCTAGAGGTGGCTCTGGAGGTGGGAAAGGAGAGTAGAATGCCTAATTATCGTACCTGCAACATCATGCTGTATAGCCAAGCTGGGATAAATAGCACTAAATGGGCCAAAATGATGCAGTGGCTTACTTAGGAGTAACTGTAATAATAACAGCCACCATTTATTGAGTCCTTACTGTATGCCCAGCCCTATCCATCATTGCATGTTATCCCCACTTATAAACCTATGATCCATAAGTACTGTTCTTAATCCTGCTTTCTAGATTCTCTAGAGAGATCAAGTAATTTGGTCAAGGTAGCAAAGCTAGGAGATAGCAAGGCTGAGATTCCAACTCAGGCACCTGACTACAGATCTTGGACTTGCAAGCAGGGCCCTTTCTGCAGCCACCATATCAGGTGATTCTGCCACTGGCTGCCCTCTTTGCACAGCTGCTGCAACCTGAAATCACCCAGCCGGAGGAGGAGGCTGCCACAAGAAGTGTTTTTTGTGCCTTTGACCTGAGAAAAATATCAAGTTATAGGAGATTTAATACATTTTAATTGGTTAAATCTTTGGTTAAAATTTAAAAACCACTTTGGACATATTTCTGCTTCCACGATTCTTGTTCAGATGATCAAAACAACTTTATTTCCCAGTGAATCATTAGTTTCTATTGGATAGACTATGGATGGGAGATTAAAGAGAGCAGGCTCACGTCCCAGTGGCACCACCAGATAGCTCTGTGGCCTTGAATCCTTTTTTCGACCTCTCAGAGCCTGGGATTCCTCATTGGAAAAATGAGAGGACCACCCCCACCCTCATTCCATGGTGGCTAAACGCACTAGCCTGCGCTTATAATCCATAGGGTCTAAACCAATGTTGATCATAAGTAAATCAAGACTGCTAATAAGCACCATTTCATGTGTGCTTAGTAATTTCATGGCACGATCCTTAACGCTCTCAACAACCGTGTGGGGTGGATGCTGCTGTTATTTACACGGGAGGAAAGAGGCTCAGAGAATTGGGGTGACCTGCCCGGGGTCATCTAAGGGTAAAGGGGTGCCTGGGCCTCTACCATTAGGCTAAACCACCACTCCATTAGGTCTTTTTTCTACTTTCACCTCCAATTACCAAGGATTTGGTATTTCTAACCACAAACAGTGACTATCATCTCAATGGTGAGTTATTGAAGCTACTAAATTACTCATTCATTTACATTTGCAAAATGTTGTAGGTAAATGTTATCATGAAAGATGATAATATATTAAGTTTTTTAAAAGTGGCAGACTTCCACACGCAGTGCCGATGCGCGCAAGGAGTGCTGTGCCACACTGGGGTGTCCCCTACATAGGGAAGCCCCACGCACAAGGAGTGCACCCTGTAAGGAGAGCCACCCAGCGCGAAAGAAAGTGCAGCCTGCCCAGGAATGGTGCCGCACACACGGAGAGCTGACACAACAAGATGACACAACAAAAAGAGACACAGATTCCCATGCTGCTGACAACAACAGAAGGGGGCAAAGAAGAACACGCAGCAAATAGACACAGAGAACAGACAACCGGGGGAGGGGAGAGAGGGGAGAGAAATAAATCTTTTTAAAAAATAAATAAAAGTGGCAGACTTGTAACTCTTAAAAGTCAAAGCTAAAAAGGCAAGCAAAAAAGGGACAAAGAGGCTTAACCCCAGCATATCACAAAAAACCCAAATGGCTATCAAATGAATGAAAAAGATGTTAAACTTCTTCAGTAATCAGGAAAATGCACTCAAAAGCACAGTGAGGTGTATACCCATCAGAAGGTCAGGAACTTAAAACTCTGACCTTCTAGGTGTCGATGAAGATGAGGAAGTCATATGCTGCTAGTGGGAAATGGGTAAATGGGCACAACCGCTTTGGAAAATAGTACAGCGTCATCTAACCAAATGGAAGACGTGTGTGTACCCTCATGAGAGAATTCCACTTCTGGGTGTGTGAGAAATCCATTCACATGTGCACCATGTTCAAGGATGCTCAAAGCAGCGTTGTTTATAATTGCCAAGACCTGGAAGTAGAAGCAACTCAAATTTCTTTCAATGGTAAACTAAAGGAATATATTGTAATAGATGCAAACAATTTGGTAGTGATCACTGTTTAGCAATTAGATTGGACTAGGACTGCATGCTACAACTTCAGTGAATATTACAGATGCAGTGTTTAGCAAAAAAAAAAAAAAGCAAGGCAGCAGAATGCATGCAGTATAATTTTACTTATAAAAAATTTATCAGCAGCCTTAAGAGTATTGTTTAAGGGGTATGTGGATTGCAAGCGTATGAAGAAAAGTGAGTGATGGCCGAGAACATCATGGCAGGAGTTTTCTGATGGGAAAGGAAGGTGTTGAAACGTGGCAAACTTCTCCATTCACGTTCTCATGTTCTAAGTCTTAGCCCAGATGGCAATTTCGTGGGTGTTTGCTTTGTAATTATTTCTTAAACCATACAGAAAAATTCTAAGTAATTACACTTTATAATAATTTCATAATGAAAATGCATCCTTTTGTTCAAAAGTAAGTAATTTATTTAAATATTTACACTCATTTGATGACTGACACTTGGATATGTTGGAGGATAAATGAGTATGCGTATTTGCCTTGACCTAGTGAAATCAAACATCGCACGGGGATAGAGAAGATGCAGGCTGGACTCCACAAACAAGCCCGTCCATCCTCACCTCCTCCCTGCTCCCCCTGGATGCGCCATCAATTTCCCCCCGTCGCCTCCCTGGAACACCCTTTCCTTCTGGAGGCTGCTGCTTTTTTCTTCCCATCTTAGCTCAAACATGACCTTCTCTGTGAAGCCTTCCCAGCCCCCTGCAAGCTCCCAACGAGCAGCCTTCACTCGGACCTCTGGGCTGGCTCTTGCTGCATTATCTTGTCATATTTACCTCCAGGTCCCACTAGGTGGTGAATTTCTGAAGACAAGGATTTTGCCTCCTCACCTTGCAATCTCCAGCAGCTAATACCATATCAAATGTGGAGTGGCCTCTTATAAATACGTATTGAAGGAATGACTGAAGGCATGTTTACATTATGTCAAGGAACCAGTGCAGGAAAAGGGGGTTAATGCAGCACTTGGAGTAAAATGATAGGATGCTAGCATGGGGACTTTATTTCATTCTGAATAGACCATGTTTGGAATATTTTATTTATATGGGAAGAAAAGCTCTGTGAAGTACCATTTTAGTGTGCTCTTGAATTAATGTGTAAGTAAATACTAGGTGGAATAAAACAAATAATCTAGACTCTTTTCTTTCTTTTTGGCTTACTTAACTAAAACTGCCCCAATGAATAAAATCCAAACATATAAAGCATTTTCCCACCACAGCTTATTATTTATTCACATTTTCTCAGTGCCTAATACATCATACAATGTCCTGATTTCCCAGGAGGACTGAATTATTTTCTTTCCGCACATCCATCCATCATATTCAGAGCTTTACTCATTTTGTTTCAAACCATTGTGTACTGTGATTTCTCATTACTCACAAAGGACATGCCTGTTTATTATGTGGGGAGAGGGAGGTACCGGAGAAGAAAGGAGAAGGAGAAAATAAGAAGAGGTTTCAAAATGTCAGGAATTCACCAAATCTCAAAGTTTATTACCTTTTCCACAGAGGAAGAATATGATTAGTTATTGATATTAGAATATGATTAGTAACTAATCATTTACTTACAAAATAATACTGAGTCTGTGGTAAATTGTGGAGGATTCTCTTGGAATTTAGCCTAATGGGGACTATGGACAGTTAAACGTCATTCAACCATCATAACAAATGCACAACAATAATACAAGGTGCTCGAGTTAGAGGCGGAGTGGACATCACCATCCCAGGTCCACAGGGTGGAGGAATAAAGTATGGATTAGAGTGGACTTACTGGTATTCTACTTTAGAACTATTGTGACTCTAGCAATGGAAGAAATTGTATCATTGATGTGGAGACAGTGGCCACGGCAGTTGCTGAGGGCAGGGAAAGGGAAGAAGAGATGTGATGTGGGGACATTTTCAGGACTTGGAGTTGTCCTAAATGATATTGCAGGGGCAGATGCTGGACATTATATATCCTGCCATAACCCACTGAATGTACTGGGGGAGAGTGTAAACTACAATGTAAACTATACTCCATGCTGTGCAGCAGTGCTCCAAAATGTATTCACCAAATGCAATGAATGTGCCACAATGATGAGGGAGACTGTTGATGTGGGAGGAGTGGGGGTAGGGTGTGGGGTATGTGGAAACCTCTTATTTTTTTAATATAACATTTTTTTGTGTGATCTATGTATCTTAAAAAAAAAGACAAAATAATAAAATAAGAATATAAGGTATTGATAATACGGTGGTATATGAGGAAAAATATATACCCAATATAAATAATGGATGAGAGCTAGAACTATTTTAATAATTTTTAATCAACTAACAGATGTAACTACTGTTAAAAAATAGTGAATTATTTTTTTTAGGTGCTATCAGTTGTAATAAATGTTCTACAGCAATGCAGGGCATTGGTGGTGGGTGGTGGGTGGGAATCCTGTGTCTTAGGCATGATTGGCCTGTGAACCCACAACTTCTCTAATTAAACAAGGCACTCAGCCTTGTCCGGGCTTCCTCGGGCTGCGGCGGCAGGGTCCCCCATGTGGGGCGCTTACAGCAGGAACTTACCGTGTCACTGCTCTGGCGCCCAGGAGCCTGGAGTCAGGGCGTCGGCAGGCCGGGCTGAGGGCTGCAGGGAAGCGTGTGTTCCGTGCCTTTCTCCTCGCTTCTGGAGGTGGCCTCGGGCACCCTGTGTCCAGTGTTCCACTTCTTCTGTGACACCCGCCTGTTGGATCAGGGCCCACCCAGCCTGGTTTGGCCTCACTGTTGTCTTGATTATATCTGCAAACACCCTACTTCCAGGGACGCTCACATTCACCAGACCGGGGCTGAGGACTTGAGCAGGTCTTCCGGGGACACAGCTCACCCCATCGCAGCCTGTGGTGTCAGGAGCACCAGGTGCTGGGGCTGAAGGGCCGTGGGAGCAGAGGGGCCTGGAGCCGAGGTGTGTGGCTGCAGAGTCCTTGGAGGAAGTGCCCTGTCGGAAGGAAGGTGCAGTGACTGTTAAAGAAGTGAACTGAACTTGAAGAAGCCCAGATGTCTATTTCCCTGCTTTACTGGGTGTAGAAAAGCAAGGAAGAGGAGGGTAGGAGGATGGGGCCAGCCTTTCTGGCTGGGGCAAAGGCACCTGGACTGATACAGGGAGGCAGGAGGAAGGCAGTTTTCGTTAGGAGGCAGGGAGTTCAATTTGGGGCATACTGAACGTGATGTGCCCGGGGAGATACCCAAATAGACATCCGGTAAGTGCGATAGATGGGCAAACGGACAGGTCATAGGAGTTCCACAAAAAAACAAGCAAAAAATCAGAGGGGGGAAGGACATCAGCACAAACACCCCCGGACCTTTACGATGAGAGTTTGTAGACTGAAAGTGTCCACCAAGTGTTGATGAAAAATGGCCCATGCCAAGACACACCAGCATAAAAGTTACAACACTGGGGTAAAAAAGGGGCACCAGGGAAGCGGATGTAGCTCAAGTGGTTGAGCTTGTGCCTACCACACAGGAGGTCCTGGATTCAGTTGCCAGTGCCTCCTAAAGAAGATGAGCTGAGACACAAGAAGGAAAACATGAAAGACACAACAAAGCAGGGAGTGGAGGTGGCTCAAGCGATTAGGTGCCTCCCTCCCACGTGGGAGGTCCAGGATTAGGTTCCCAGAGCTTCTAAAAAGAAGACCCGCACATGCCAAGCAGACACAGCAAATGCAAACAATGAGGGGGTGAGGAGAAATAAGTAAATCTTAAAAAAGAAAAATGAAAGGGGTACCACAAGCTTCCAAGGAGAACCAACAGGTCACAGACAAAAGATTTGAGATCTGGAATGGCGTGGGACTTCCCAGTAGCAATCCTGGAAGTTAAAAGAATTGCAAATGCCTTTGCAATTCTGGAGGAAATAATTGCCAAATTGGAGTTCTGGAGTAAGCCAAACAATCCGTTGTATGAAGAAATTTTCAGCCATGGAAGGTCTGATACTTTTCCTCCCATGCACCCTTTCTCAGGAAATTCAAAAAGAATATACTCTACCAAAATAAGGAAGCAAAGTGAGAAAGAGGAAGACATGAGCGTTCAGAAAACAGAGACTCAACATAGGAAAGATATAAAGGGATTTCCCAGAATGAAGCAACCCCAGGGTGACAGCTGTGCAGCAGTCCTAGAAAGTACCAGTCCAGAATAAAATGGAGAATGGAGGCTCTAAGTACAATGGCTCCAAGAAAAAAAATGAAACTGAGATAAAACCTTGTGTGTTAAAATTGTGAGAGAAGAATTACACTCTGATGGAGAATTTGGGGGAGAATTACCAATATATGCTTAGAAAACTAAGCAAGGGGAAAACCAGGGCATTTATTAACTCCAGGGAAAACAAAAGGTTGTACAAAAAAGGACATGGTTCAGTTGTGAATAATACAGTTTGAACAAAGTGGACAAATGTATATTGTATTGAAATAATAAGGGAGGTACTGTGGAAGGAAGCAAAGTTGTGATTTTCGGCAGTAGGAAATTAGATCATATCAAAATGTAAATATTGGGAATTAGCTGTTTAAACTTGTTACAAGGAAGAGATGAGATGTGGGGGCATTTTCAGGACTTGGAGTTGTCCTGGGTGATCCTGCAGGGACAGTTACCAGACATTGTATGTCCTCCCATGGCCCACTGGGTGGAATGTGGGAGAGTGTGGGCTATGATGTGGACCATTGACCATGGGGTGTAGCGGTGCTCAGGGATGTAGTCACCAAATGCAATGAATGTCTCATGATGATGGAGGAGAATGTTGTTATGGGGGAGGTGGGGTGAGGGGGGTGGGGAGTATATGGGGACCTCATATTTTTTAAATGTAATATTAAAAAATAAAGACAAAATTTTTTAAAAAAAAACAGCTAAAAGATTTGCAAGTGATGAGTATGAATTGGGTATGGGGGGGGCAAGATACTGCTATTTTTTCCTTTAAAATCATTTGGGGGAAGTACAGATGTATGACTGATTTTTTTTTTTTTTTAGTTTAGGCTGAAAAATGAATGTGGGAGATTATGAGAAAAAAATAGAATTGCTTAGCTATGGTAACCAAAGTTACAGTTGACCACTGAACTCGTGGTGTCCCATCAGTGTCATTGCATAATTTCTTCCAGGAGTGTCCAGCTGGGCTAGAGCAGGGCAACAGAGTAAGCTAGGATTGGGCTCTGCAGACAGTTGTACCATGGTGGTTTCTATTTTCTGTGTGATATAAGAGCAAGAGTGTGGACAAGAGGAGGTAAAGTGAAAGACCTGGAGTTTAGGTTGGATAAGAAAAGAGGTGAAGACAGGAGGAGGCTTGTAGTTTGCGGTAAAGGGATTTGAGTCTAGATTCGAGAAATGACCTGATGGAGGGGAAGTAGCACAGTGAGACAGCTGGAGTTAGAAGGCGGGATGTGTGAATTCAAAGGTGAAGCCCAAGAGGCAAGGTCTAAGATGATCTTGGCAGAGGATCCTGAATAAAGTGTCTGGCAGGAATTTCTGATGTCAAAGGACTGAAAGGCTGGGCTGTCAAGTTATCCATGTGGTTCTTGACATCTACCAGCATGGTGGTAGGACCTGGGGGTAATGAGGAAGACAGAGGTGACTGCAGTGAGCAGGCTTAGAGGAGGCCAGCCAGCACCCTGGAGCCTCAGAGGAAGAGGGGTTTACACTGGTGCAACGGCTCGGGTTCTGGCTGTGTATTACAGAGTTTCAAGGAGACCTCCTACCCAGAGATGAGTTGGACAGAGAGCATAAGGGTCAGTGGGAACCATTTAAGAAGGTTGCTCCAGAAGAGTTGGAGAATGGGTGCCTACCAAAGAGAGAAGAGGGAGAGGGGGGTCATTTACCAAGGGAGTAAGGACTTCCCTGGGAAGCAGAAGAGTTGGAGAGAAGAAAGTTGGGTCTCCAATTTTCTGGCCTCAAGCTTTTGAAAACAAACAGCCGAGCCATTCCCTGGTCTCCTGGTCACAGCCCCGAAAAGACGACTTTCAGCCATCCATGTTCTCCTGTCCTTTTCCCCACCCTCACCCCCATCCCCCCACCATGCTTCCTACTGAGCTTTCCCACCTCTGGTCCTTCCTGCTTCCCTCCAAACCCTTATATGGAGTCAGTCTCCCCTAATCATAGTTCTTCCAGGTACGGGGGGGGGGGGGGGCGGGGGGGGAACGAAGAATGGCTGGTAGGCGAATGGACAAGTTACTTCTCAGGACTCACCAAGGTCATTGCCGTCTAGTGAAATGAAGGTCAAAATTAGTGCAAGAAGTCCCAGGGTCAGATCTAGGCTCAGCCACTTTTGGTGAATGTGAATGTGTTACCACTCCATGAGACCCCATACCTCCTCCATCCATTCAGTTCCTTCATTTGCTAAATGGGAATACCAACATTAGTACCAAAAGCATTTGGAGGGTGTATTAGTCAGCCAAAGGGGTACTGATACAAAATACCAGAAATTGGTTGATTTTTATAAAGGTGTTTATTTGGGGTAGGAGCTTACAGATACCGGACCATAAAGCATAAGCTACTTCCCTCACCAACGTCTATTTTCACGTGTTGGAGCAAGATGGCTGCCAACGGCTGCAAGAGTTCAGGCTTCCTGGGTTCCTCCCTTCCAGAGTCTTGCTTCTCTCTGGGTTCAGGGTTCCTTTCTTCCCAGGGCTTGCTCTTTTCTGGGCTCAGCGTTCCTGTCTTCCTGGGGCTGGCTTCTCTTTCCTCTGTGAGCTTACTTCCTGGGGCTCCAGCTTAAGGCTTCAGCATCAAACTCCAACATCAAAAACCCTCCACTCTGTCCTTTGCCATGTATTTTATCTGTGGGTCCCCACCTACCAAGGGGCAGGGACTCAACACCCTAATGACATGGCCCAATCAATGCCCTAATCATAACTTAATCATGTCCAGGTACAGACCAAATTACAAACATAATCCAATATCTATTTTTGGAATTCATAACCATATCAAACTGCTACAGAGGGGAATCAGGTAGGGTCATAGCCACGGAAGCCTCTGCACCTGGCATTGCTAAATGCTTCTGATAAAACCTCTCTGCTCAAGTGTGGCCTCCATCCCTGCTGACACCTCTCTTCTAAGGAAACAGGGAAGAGGGTCCAATGCTTGCTTGGTGCTGAAAAATGACCCAGGGAGAGAATGTATTGGGAGGGGGCCCATAAAGCTCTTTCACTTATGCAGGATTTGTCCACAACAGCACTTCTTCACTGCTCTCTCTTTCCCTTTGTGGAACAGTCTTCAGAAGTAATTATTGCCTTGTTTTATCCCAGGATTAATTAGGACTCTACTGTAGGCCTCGTCTTTGTAGGCCTCTCTCTGAGTACTTAGCACATTGTGGTGTTTTGTTTTGTTTTGTTTTGTTTAGGAAGTACTGGGGGTTGAACCTGGAACCTCATACATGGGAAGCGGGTGCTCAACCACTGAGCTACATCTGCTCCCCCATATTCTTGTTCTTGTTCTTGTTCTTGTTTTTTATTTTTATGTCACATTGTGTTTTAAGGTAACTGCAGGGTCAGTGTGTCCTTCAGAATTTAAGCTCCTTTTATATTCCTTTGTATTCCTAGCTACAGTGTCTGCCCCGGAGCAAGTCTGTGTAATAAATGGTTGTTGAAATGAACATGAAGTTAAAACCCAGCCTCTTCTCAAGTGTATCCTGAGACTCAGCTTCTCCCCTCAACTCCATTCTCCACCAACATCACATATTCCTTTTATGATTAAAAAGAAAATCACTACTGGCAGCCAAAATCCGTTGTGCTTCTGCTTTGTCCCTGCAACTTCTTTGAAATTTCCTCACATTTTTAAAAATTTATAGCCAGAGTTTCCGTTTTATTTTAGATCTTCTTACCTAGATGTTTTTTCATTCTCTTCAATCCCTATACATCTTACCTTGCTGTTCCCCTATTCAATTCGTTTTATAAATGACCTCAGATTCCCCATTTCCTGATTACGTTTTATTCGTTTTTTTCTCTTTACCTCCTGCCGGTTACACTGGTCCGATAAGTACTTGCATTGTTGCCACAATTGCATTTCATTCGTCAACCTGCCCCTCTCCATCTTCCCTCCGTAGTTTGTTGTCATGTGCCCTGTGTGGGAGCAGGTGTGCGGGTCCACGTGAGAAGCTGACCCGCTGCTTGCACTTTCACAGGTGTACAGGCAGAACATGAGACAGAGGTGGGATAAAGCCTGCTACCGTGTATGGTTTTTATCTCTTTTTGTTATCTTTTCTTATACAGAGATTTGCTTGCAGGACTTTGCTGCCTATTATGTGTAAGATTAAGAACCTGTAAAATTTCCCTTTTATTTTTTTGATATGCTTATATCTTTTTATGAAAAAGCACAGAGCATTCTCCTAGCCGTTATCTTAAATCTAAAGTTTTCAGTTAGTTGTGCGCATTCAGAATTACCCATTGTCGTTTTAAAGAAGACAGCCTCAGGAAGCAGATTTGGCTGAATGGATAGAGCATCCGCCTACCACATGGGAGGTCCAGGGTTCAAACTGAGGACCTCCGGACCCATGTGATGAGCTGGCCCACGCGCAGTGCTGATGCGCGCAAGGAGTGCTGTGCCATGCTGGGGTGTCCCCGCGTAGGGGAGCCCCACGCACAAGGAGCACACCCTGCAAGGAGAGCCGCCCTGCGTGAAAAAAGCACAGCCCTCCCAGGAGTGGCATGGCACCCACAGAGAGCTGATGCAGCAAGATGACGCAACAGAAAGAGACAAAGATTCCCGGTGCCACTGACAAGAATGCAAGCGGACACAGAAGAACACACAGCGAATGGACACAGAGAGCAGACAACGGGGGGGGGGAAGCGGGGAGAGAAATAAATAAAAAATAAATCTTTAAAAAAGACAGCCACGTCCTCAGACAAGCCCATCATTGTCTCATTGTCGATTGGGGAGCTTTGCGGCCGAGACCTGCTTGGAGGGCCACTCTGTTCTCACGTCCCAGGTGCCGTTGGTCTTTGCCTTTGCATCCAGCAGGAGCAGATTCCGAGCCATCTTCATGGCGTCGGGTTCAGGAGTGCAGTACAAAAGGGGCCTCTCCCGGCTGCCGTGCCAGCCGCTCCTGCCCTGCAGAGGCCCTGGTCCGCGGGAGACACAGCTGGCACTTTTCCATTCTGAGGGACCGTCCCGGGCTGCCAGGCAGCCCCTGTCGGCGCAGGGCTCCGGGGTGCTCTGTTTGTGGTGAGCTGTGTTGGGACAAGCCAGGCGCGTGGCAGTTGTCTGCAGTTGGGAGGAGATTATCAGCCACAGTGTTTCGAATTAAATCTGTGGACGACTGAGGTCAGAGTGTTGTTCTTCCTACAGCCGAAGCACTACAGGTCGGGCTCCGGAATTTGTAAATCCTGGCCTTTTACTGAGCTCTGAATCTCAGGGTGCTTCAGGTGCACAGGGGTAGTTGTCACCGCGTGCGGTCCCATAGAGAAGAGCGGTGGCTGGTGTTTACTAAGAGGCTCTTTTCTCTGGCCTCCATGGAATAATTCAGATCTTGTTTGGTTGCAAATTATAGAAGCCTAATTCAGACTGCCTTAGGCAAAAATGAAAGCCAAAGGGCAGAGGGACTTTGGGCTCCCATAGCTGGAAAGTTCAGGAGGTGAAGCAGGGCTGTGTCCAGGTTCTTAAACAGTGGCGTGATGATTTTTTTTTCTATCTCTTGGGCTTTTTCCTCTGTTAGCTTCCTCCTCAGGAAAGCTCTGCTGGGTGCAGAGAAACCAACAGAAGCTCCAGGCTTACATCTGGCTTAGGCATCCAGCAGAAAGAGAATTCTTTCCAATAATTTCAGCAGAATTCCCAAAGCAGGGCTCTCGTCCTCTTATGCTGGGTCCTGAGTCCATTCTTAGGCAGGGCATGTTGCCACAGCAGGCGCAGGCAGGGCTCCGGGTGGGCTGCCCTGGGGCCCAGGCCCACCTCCAGGGCTGGGGGCGTCAGCTCCGCTGAACCACGTGGAGCAGGAGGAAGAGGGGCACGGGCTGGCTCCCGGTCAGCATGGGTGTTGTTAACAGAAACTGGTCATGGGAAGTGGTGACTCCAGCAATTCAGCTCCCATCTACCCTATGGCGAGTCTTGGGTTCGGTTTCCAGGGCCTCCTTGTAAAAGTGAGCTGGTCTGCGCAGAGACATGGTCCACGTGGAGAGCTGGCTGGAGCAACTAGATGATGCAGCAACAACAACAAAAAATGGGTGCTGGAAAAAAAAGAAACTGGTTGAGCCCAAAAACAGATGGTCCCCAGAGGTGTATTGTCTGTGCTGGGGGAAGGAGAGAGAAAGCTGAGTGGGGTCTGAGGAAACACTGCCACTCAGAAGGAGTCAAGAAAATCAGGAAAAGCATCACAAGTGTCAGGAAATGTAGGGACCAACATAGGTCAAGCAGTTAGTGCCTTTTGATGAGCAAAAAGAACTTCCTCATTTATTTACTCGGTTAGTTCCTGTGAACTTCGCCTTGAGTGGCAAATGGGACTTGGTAGATGTGACTGAGGATCCTGAGAGGGCAGTATTGTCCTGGTATCTGGGTGGGCCTGATGACATCACCGGGGTCTTTATAAGTGGGAGGGAGGAGGGTTCAAAGTCGGAGGAGAAGAAGTGAAGATGGAAGCAGAGGATGGGCTGATGCACCCTGAAGGCAGAGGAAGGGGCCAAAAAATGTGGAGGCCACGGGAGGCAAGGAAGTGGAGTCTCCCATCAGAACCCCCAGAAGAAGCCGGCCCTGTGACGCCCCAACCTAGGCCCAGTGAAACCGACTTAAGACTTCTCATCTCCAGAGCTGCCAGGGAGGAAGTGTGTGTTCTTTTAAACCATCGAGTTCCTGGGAGTTGTCACAGCAGCTGCAGGAAGCTGGTACGGAAGGTGTCTGAGAGAGGAAGGAGCTGCATTTGAGGAGGATGAGGAGCATGCCAGGCAGACAAGGTGAAGGCTGAGTGCTCCAGCTTGAGGGACAGCTTGGGCTAAATCACAGAGGTAGCTGTGGAGCCGCGGCAGAACGGCCGGGAAGAACGGCGAGGACATCCCATCACCTTCTCTCATGCAAGCCATAGAGTCCAGCATTTCTCCTGAAGGGCACAGGGAGCTGTGGAAAGGCTCCAAAGTGAAATTATGTCATCGGGTTGGTAATTTCAAGACGTTGTTCTGGCAGTGGTGAGGAAGGTAATCTAGGCAGAGATGAAGAAGGTAAGACACAAGACTGGGAAACCACTTGGGAGACTTCTGTAGTTGTGCCAACAAACAATGATGAGGGCTAGGCTGGGATGAAAAGTGAGGACAAAGAGAGGGCTAGGTTCAGGAGTCCTGAAGAGGCAGGGTCAGACCTAGTAACCGACTGGGTGTGGGGAGGTAGAAAAGAGAACTCTCTGCTTCTGGAGCGAGTGCCTAGGGGGACAGTTGAGCAGGAAATAAAATATAGGAAGAGGAGCTGGTTTGAGAGGAAGATCATAAGTTGCAGTTGGGGCCTGATGATTGGGTTGTCTTGTAGGTATGTTGAAGCACCTCGTTGACAGCTAAAAGTAGGTCTGGCTCTCAGGAGAGATGCCTGGGCCCATCTGGATTGGAGGAGGTAGTGCTTGGAATCATCAATGTGGATAACTCAGTGTTTTTATTTTGTTTTTTTAAAGATTTATTTATTTCATTTTATTTCTCCCCCCACCCCTCGCCCCAGTTGTCTGTTCTTTGGGTCTATTTGCTGCTTGTTCTTCTTTGTCCACTTCTGTTGTTGTCAGCGGCACAGGAATCTGTGTTTCTTTTTGTTGCATCATCTTGTTGTGTCAGCTCTCCGTGTGTGCGGCACCATTCCTGGGCAGGCTGCACTTTCTTTCACGCTGGGTGGCTCTCCTTACGGGGCGCACTCCTTGCATGTGGGGCTTCCCTATGCGGGGACACCCCTGCATGGCATGGCACTCCTTGCGTGCATCAGCACTGCACATAGGCCAGCTCCACATGGGTCATGAGGCCTGGGGTTTGAACCACGGACTTCCCATGTGGTAGACGGACGCCCTAACCACTGGGCCAAGTCCACTTCCCGATAACTCAGTGTTGTGAGCTTGTGAGGGGATGAGCTCACCCAGCCAGCAGAGTGGATGGGAGAAGGCTAAAGCCTCCAGCTTTGCTTAGGTGTATGGCAAGGAGAAAGCTCTAAGCAAAGGAGATTGAGAGTGAGCAGTCAAGGTGCAGTAGGAAAACCATAAGACCAAAACCCACATGGGCATTTCTGGATACTCTTTAACATTTCTGGATCCTGGAGATCTTAGAGAGTTACATGGAAGCTGAGTCAGACAGCAAGACAACTGCAGAAAGAACTGAAAGTCTTAACTACTATAATTTTCTTGCCATCAAGAATTTCCAGATTAGTAATGGAAAAAAATTGTAGCATTGATGTGGAGAAAGTAGCCACAGTAGCTGCTGAGGGTAGGGAGAGGGAAGAAGAGATATGATGTGGGGGCATTTTCAGGACTTGGCGTTGTCCTGGGTGGTACTGCAGGGACAGATACTGGACATTGTATGTCCTGCCATGGCCCACTGGGTGGACTGGGGGGAGAATGCAGACTACAGTGTAAACCATTATCCATGTGGTGCAGCAGTGCTCCAAAATGTATTCACCAAATGCAATGAATGTGCCACAATGATGAAAAGAGGTTGTTGATGAGGGTGGAGTGGGATGAGGGGGTGGGAGGTATATAGGGACCTCATATTTTTTTAATGTAATATTTTTAAAAAAATAAAGAATGAAAAATAAATTTACTTTATATACATTTATACATGAAAAAAAAAAAGAATTCCCAGAACCACACAAGAAGTCCCCAGGCCTCACTGTGGTCCTAGGGTGAAGCTGGTAAGGGAAGGGCCGGTGAAGCTTCCAGCCCATGTCCAGCCTGTAGGACTGGTTGCACTTGAATGGTTTCTTCCCTTATCCTTTCATGGATCAGACACATTATTTACTTTTTGGTGTGGTTTCCTCTTCTTTTATTTTGTTGTTCATTTTTTATTGTAAAAGTAATGTGTCTCATCATAAGAAAATGGAAATGAAGCAGAAACATGTGAAAATAAAAAGTTCAAACCCCTTTATCCTACTGCCCTCAGGTAACTGCTTTTAACAGTGTAGTGCCTGGGGAAGCGGATGTGGCTCAAGCAGTTGGGCTCCCGTTTACCATGTGCGGTTCCCGGGTCATTCCCGGGGCCTCCTGGTGAAGGTGAGCTGGCCCGCGCCGTGGAGAACTGGCCCGCACATGAGCTGATGTAATAAGATAACACAACAAAAAGAGACACAGAGGAAAGACTGTGAGAGACACAACAAACCAGGGAGCTGAGGTGACTCAAGCGATTGAGTGCCTCTCTCCCACGTCAGAGGTCCCAGGATGGGTTCCTGTGCTTCTTAAAGAGAAGACAAGCAGACACAGAAGAGTGCACAGCAAATGGACACAGAGAGCAGACAGTGAGCACAGGTGGCAAGGGCAAGAAAAAAAAATCTTAAAAGAAAAAATGGGTGCCTGCCTTTCAGCTCTCTTTATATATTTGCAGTTGTAACGCAGATAACACTTTGTGATATGAAAATGCAATCGTGTGGTGCATATTGTTCGGCAACAGCTTTTTTCATTTATTGTGAACATCTTTCCTTGTCAGAACAATATGGCACTACATCCATACCAGGGAGTACTATGCAGCCATTGAAAGAAAAGACTCAATCAATGACTGCGTAGTACTCTCTGGTATGGATTTACCATACTCTCTTTAACCACCCAATGTGCCTGCTGGTTATTTACATTTTTTATGATTGCAAATAATGTAATTTGCACCTTTGAACATATATCTTTGCATACTTGGAGTGTTCAAAAGGATAGATTTTTTTTTTTAACAAGCGGCATTGCAGGGTCAAACTATAAATACTTAAAGTTTTGATGGAGGCTGCCAAACTATAATCTGCAAAGTCTGGCTGCAAGACATTGGAAGGCTAAATAAATATTGGTGTTTAATTTTCCTTTAAAATATGAAGCATTGTGTTTAATGCAGACTTTTGGCCTTTAACATTTCACTTCTCAGTTCCTAGGAATCTCAAAGCCTTTCCAAGTTTGTTGGTATCTAAAATCTGAGCAGACAGAAGGAAGTTAAGAGTGGGGTTAACCCTAGACCGTGTAACTTGAAGCCTCTGAGTTCAGAGGAATGAGGAGGGGACGGGGCTTGCAGGACCCAGCAGTTCCAGCCTTTACCAGCCCTAGACGAGGCAGCATTGGGGTGGGGGCTGCAGTGTGGACTGAGTGACCACGATGTCCAGGGAAGGATGTGACTGTCTGGTCCAGAGGAGAAGGTGGATCATAAAGAAGACAGGACTGTGATCGTTAAAAGTGGGAGGAGAACCATGGAGATTTCAGGCCTTGGAAGAGTTAAACCAGCAAGAACAGAGCAGCTTGTTCAAGGATGTGGAGCAGAGGGGAGGATGCTGGGAGAGAGAGCTGGGTAGGAGAGCAGGAAGGATGGAAGGTTGGCGAGGCAGGTGTGAGAGTGGGGGAAGTGGTACCCAAGTGACCAAACAAGGAGAGGGAAGTTGGATCCAAACACTTACCTGTCTCCTCCACATCCCTAGAAACGACCCTCCCCCATAATATATATACACACGTGTGCATGCATGTGCCTGCACACATATATATAAATATTCTGTAATAGTGCTGGAGAAGGAAAACTTGAGATATTTGAACACATTAAAATTAAAAACTATTATATACTGAAAGATATTATAAATTGAAAAATAAGTGACAAGCTAGAAAATAGAATTTCTATAACAGGAAAATGATTAATACTCAGAATGTGTGCAGAGCTTTAGCCCATCAACAAGAAAAATGGGCAAAGGGTGTAATTAAGCAATTCACAAACAAAGAAATACACATAATCAATGGAATACTCTCGGTGTGGGCAAAAATTAAAATGATCAAGATATCAGTGTTAGCAGGACGTAGGCCACGTAGAAAGAGGTGCTCATACCCTGTTGGTTGAGAGTATAAATTAGCGGAGTCTTTTGGAGACAGTTTGACTGCATCCAGCAAGATTCTAAATAAGCACACATTTAATCCAGCAGGACCACTTCCATGCACCTGTCCTCTGAAGATTCTAATCCACGTGTACAAAGGAACTAGTAGAAGGATGTAACACATTTGGCTATTTTAATTGCTAAAAGTTGGTCACAGTCTAAACATTCATCAATAGGAAGACAGTTGAATGAATTATGACACATCTCTCTTAATAAGAGGTGGCATTTTAAAAAACTATAAATTCACTGATATGAAAAAAAATCTCGCAAATGTGGTTAGGAAAAAGCAACGGCAGGATCTGATTCCTTTATTTAATAACTATCTTTGTGTAAGTGTAATATTCGAAAGTACCTAGAAAAAGACCTGGAAGAATAAACACCAGCTTGTTGGCAGAAGTTCTCTGGAAGGAGGGGCCAAGTCCCATGGCTTGTGGGGGGGTGGGAAGCTTGCATTCTGCATCTGATGAACCACCCAGCTGTGCTACTGAAGTGCCTGAGCCGTGGGCTTGAGTGTGGAAGTGTGGACAGTCTAGGTAAGCCTCTGTCTGTCGTTTCTCCATCTGGTCCTGCTCGTTGACTTGCTGGCTGAGGTGGTGTGAGGGTGAGTGTCTGCGCCCTGCACACAACGCAGTGTGCCCCTGATCTGAGGGACTCCTACCTGCCATTCTTAGCTATCACTCCCACCCAGGGCATCCCATTCTGCTGGGGCCAGTGCTGACAGCAGCGTCCACGACGGCTCCGCCCCACCTGAGAAAGCCAGAGGCGCTCAGTCCTCTCGGTGGACCAGCCCCTTGGAAATTAGTGGCCGTCTGCTGCTGGCCCCTGCGGCTGGGCGCCCAGTGATGCCAAAGCCGCTGGCCGTTCTCTTCAGCTCCAGCTTCCTTCCCTGTCTTCTGAAAATTTATGTAGGAAGAGAGACGCAGATAGAGTTGGTGGCTAAGGACAGTAAAATTTTAATTCCCAGATAGTTTGTCATTGTCACTGTGGGGGCAGTGACCGCCAGGGAAAGACACTTTTTCACCCATTCAGAGACAACAGTGTGCTTATCCCCTGACCACTCAAAACTCAACTCCTTTGCTGTAGACATACGCAGGGTGGTGGCCATAGCAACAAATCACCCATATATTTTTTGTTCTGTTTGCCTTTTGTTAAATCGCCCTTTCCGTAAATTGCTTACGTTCCTCCTTCAACTGTAACGAGCTTACTCTTCTTTTTCTTTCTATTTTTTTTTCACTATATATAGGAACAAAGAAAGAAGCACAAAAAGATCAAGATGCTAATAAGTCTACGGTTTCCTCTCCTAAGAGAACAGCAGCTTCAACCGCTAAGCTCCATTCACCAGGTACCTAAGCAATGTGAGCTCTGTTTTGTGGAGAGAAGGCTTTTTTATTCAAATGTCCTTAAATAGCACTAGCCCAGGTAGCATGCAGGATTGGTCTGTTTTATGATTCTAGATTAAATAAACTGGCAGTTGATATCCTTTTGCCTTAAAACAACAAGATATTATTGTGCCATCTATATTTAAGTGGCAAAATCTTTGTGTAGGAGTATCTTTTATTCCATCAGAATGTAGAAACAATTTACCACTGAAAAATAGACTTGGAGGCTCTAACCTCAAGAAATAATGTTTTCTAAAAGGTAGAAAAACAGAGAGAAAAGGTGGGTATCTAATGCTTGTTATCTGTCAATGAGGAATCATTTACTTTCACCTATGAATGAGCTATGTAATGTCACTTGAAAGTTGAAAATTCTGTATTACAAATAATCTTATTTTAAAACTTTAACCACTTTCTAGACTAGTATGCAGTACAACCTCAAAACATTTTCTTTAAGCACAAAAATAGTGGCAATAATGATAGCTAATGTCTGCTGACTCCGCGCTACTGTCCTAAGCGCTTTAAGCACATCGACTCATTTACTGCCCATAGTTACAGCGTGAAGCAGGTGCTATCAGCCTTCCCTTCCCTTTGACATGTGGGCATACTGAAGTATGGAGGCTTTAATTAATTTGCCCAAGGTCACAGATAATAAGTAGTAAGGCCTTGATTTGAAACCAGACAATCTGAATCCCAAACCTGCATTCTTAGCCACTACACTATTAACCAGAAAACTTAGGGAACTTATCCAAGTTTCTGGTTAATTAGAAATGTGTAGAAAATGGGCCAAGACACTGGTGCTATGCTCAGGAGACAAAGGCTGGTGCCTGAGGAGGGAGGGAGACAGGTTCAGAGGACACTGAAGAAACATGGACTTTCGGAAGGCTAGCACCCTGGCTGGCTGAACTGGAAGAAGCAGCGAGCATCCCCGGCAGGAGACTTGCCTAGTGCAGCTTTGGCTCTGGGAGAAAGTGGAGAAAGGGGCAAAGGCCTCCGCAGGAACTGTGGACCACCGTCTGCCATGCTCCAGCCTGAAACTAGATTCCACACTGTCTCTGTGGTCTGAGGATTCTATTTAAAATGGTGTAGCACTCATGGCTCTTCTGTCCTTCTGTTTGAACCTATGAGTACTAGAGCTGGTACGTGTAGTCCAAGGGACTTAAACCTTAGGGCTGTCCGTGTGCCAGCTGGGCCCTGAGCCTCAGTGGAGTTGTAGCACCTATTCTCCAGTTCACTGGACTCACCCAGGACAACTAACAAGGAGGTGATGACAGACAAGCACCTACCAAGGAAACAAGAGAGTCTACAACTGCAAGCAAGAGGGCCCCATCCATCAGCCGATGGGACTGAACTCCCTCTCAATTAGAGGTGGAGTGGGAAACCCATCCCAGAATCCTCAAGATGGGCAGATGAACTATGGACTAAAGCAGACTTACTGGTATTTTACTACAAACTTATTGTAATTCTAGCAATGGAAAAAACTATATCATTGATGTGAAGGCAGTGGCCACTGGAGGTTCTGAGGTGAGGGAGAGGGCAAAACAGGTGTAATATGGGGGCATTTTCAGGACTTGGGAATTGTCCTGAATGACATTACAATGACAGATTCAGGCCATTATATATCTCATCATAACTTACAAAATTGTGTGGGAGAGAGTGTGGACTACAGTCCACACTTAGTGGCAATGCTCCAAAATGTGTTTATCAATTGTAACAATTGTACCACACTAATGAAGGATGTTGTTAATGTGGGAAAATGTGGGAGGGGTAGGGAGTAGAGCATATGGGAATCCCCTATATTTTTTATGTAACATTTATGTAATCGAAGTTATCTTTTTTAAAAAATTAAAAAGTATATATTTTTAAAAAGACAAAAAATAATAAAGCCACTATGCCCATTTGTATACAAGTCTAATTTTTAAGAAAGTACCAAATTATTTTCCAGATTGGTTGTACCATTTTACATTCCCAACAGCAGTGAATGAGAGTTCTAGTTCTTCCATACCCTTGCCAACACTTGCTATTGGCATTCTTTAATTATAAGCATTCTGTAAGTATGTAGTGATATCTCATTGTGGTTTTACTTATTGGGTTATTTGTTTGTTTATAATTGAGTGTTAAGAGTTTTTATATATTCTAAATTATAATTCTTTTATCAGTTAGTTTATTTGCAAGTATTTTTCCAGTCTTTTTACTTATTTTGCATTCTCTTTAATAGAGTCTTTTAAAAAGACCTTCTTAATTTTGATAAAGTCCAGTTTATCTTTATTTTTCTTTTACGGACCATGGTTTTGATATTTTGGCCCCCCCCAAAATTTTTTTTTTGCATAACCCAAGATCACAAAGAGTTTCTCCTTCTAGAAATTTATGGTTATAGGTTTTACATTAGGTTTATGATTCATTTTGAGTTAATTTTTATATATAATGTGAGGAATAATTTAAATTTCTTTCTTTTTTGCATAATTATATACAATTAATTTGTACTCTTACCATTATTTCCTTTCTTCTGCTTATACTGAGTTTAATTTGCTGATGTCATTGATTTGAATTTTTCTTCTTTTCTTAGGTATGTTTTAGTGCAATAAATTTCCTTCTATGTTCTGTTTTAGCTACAATCCACAAGTTTGTTTTTACTTTGTAAAAACCCACAAGTTTTAATATATTTTTATTTCATCTTCATTGAGTTAGGTAATACTTTCTAATTTCTCCCTTTTGATTTCTTTTAGCCATGATTATTTAGAAGTGTATTGTTTAGTTTCTAAATGTTTAGGGATTTCTTTCTGGTTTATTATTATTATTATTATTATTATTATTATTATTATTTCTTCTTTAATTCCACTGTGGTCAGAGTGTATACTTCATGTCTATTAAGTTTATTGAGACTTGTTTTATGATCCAGAATAGGCATCTATCTTGGCAAATATTTCATGTGTACTTTAAAAGAATGTCTGTTCTTTGGAGCATTCTATAAATGTCAAGTTGGTTGATAGCTCAAGTATTCTTGAATTACAGATAGTTCAAGTATTCTGTATCTTTACTGATTTTCTGTCTACATGGTCTATCAATAATTGAGAAATGGGTGTTGAAATCTCAAACTGTGGACTTGTCTATTTCTCCCTTCAGTCCTATGAGTATTTGCTGCATGTATTTTGATTCTGTGCTATTAGTTGCAGAAACATTTAGAATTGTTAATCCACTTGATGAATTGAAACTTTATCATTATGAAATGGCTTTCTTTATTCCTGGTAATATTCTTCGCTCAGAAATCTATTTTGTTTGTTATTAAAAATCATTCCAGCCTAGTTTTTAGTTTGGGGTTTTTAAAAATTTGTTTGTTTTCTGGTTTTTTTTTGTTTTTGTTTTTTAGGAGGTACCTGGGATTGAAATCAGGACCTCATACATGGGAAGCAGATGCTTAACCATTGAGCTACATCTGTGTCCCAGTGAGAGTTGGGTTTTGTTTGCTTGTTTTTGTTTTTAAGAGGTTCTAGGAAATGAACCTGGGACCTTGTACATGGGAAGCAAGTGTTCAACCACTTGAACTACATCTGTTCCCTGTTAGTTTGAATATGGTGTATCTCTTTCCATACATTTACTTTTCATCTACTTATCTTTCTTATATTTAAGTAGGTTAGGTAGCATATAATTTGGTCTTCCTTTTTTATCCAATCAAAATGCCATTTAATATCATTATTGATTTGATAGGGTTTAAATCTACCATCTTGCTATTATTTTCTATTCTACCCACATGTTCTTTTTTCCCCTTTTTCTGCCTTCTTTTTCATTAATTGTGTAATTTATGTTTCCATTTTATCTCTTTTGTTGATGTATTAGCTATCTATGTCTTCTTGTGTTACTTTAGTGGTTGCTTTAAGGTTCATAGTATACACTTTTAAACTTCGTTTTATAGCTTCCAGTGTTGCTATCACTTCACATATAGTCTGAGAAATTTATAACAATATACTTCTATTTCTTTCCTCCTGGCTTTTGTACTTTTTTTTTTTAGATTTATTTTATTTATTTCTCCCCACCCCCTCATTGTTTGCATTTGCTATATTCATATTCTGGTCTTCTCTTTCTAGGAGGCTCTGGGACCTGAACCTGGGAACCTTCCATGTGGGAGGAAGGTGCCAATTACCTGAGTCACCTCCACTCCCCGGTCTTTGTACTTTTGTTGTCAAACATTTTACTTCTATGTATATTATAAACCTACAATACATTATTATTATTGATATCAACATTCATTCATCTTTAAAAGGATTTAATTAATAAGAGAAAAAGTCTCTTAGATTTACTCATTAATTTTCCATTTCTAGTTTTCTTCTTTCCTTTCTGTAAATGCAGCTATCCATCTGATATTATTTTCCTTCTGCCTGAAGGACTTCCTTGAACATTTCTTCCAGTGGAGGTTTTTTGGTGAATCTTTTCAGCCTTGTTCACCTTCATTTTGATAGATATTTTTGCTTTGTATAAAATTCTAGGTTGGAATTTTTTCTGTGTTTTTGTTTTAATTTTTCCTTTTAGTGTTTAAAAATGTTCCACTGTTTTCTGACTTGAATAATGTCTGATGAGAAATATGCTGTTATCCTTATCTTTGTTCCTCTGTATGTAATTGTCTTTTTTTCCTCTGGTTGTGAGCAATTTGATTATAATGTGTCGTGGTGTAGTTTCCTTCACGTTTCCTTCAGGGTTTATTGAGCTTCTTGGCTCTATGGGTTTACAGTCTTTATCAAATGTGGAAAAATTTTGCCCATTATGTCTTCAAAATTTTTCTGTCTTTCTTCCCTCCTCCTCTTAAGGGACTCCAGTTACATATATGTTAAGCCACTTGAAGTTGTTCCACAGCTGACTGATGTTTTTTTCATTTCTATGAATCCTTTTTTTCTCTAGATGTTTCATTTTGGATAGTTTTCTTGCTATTTCTTCTTATTTTCAATCATCTTTCATTTTATTTCTTTAAAAAAAAATAAATAGCACCCATTTCTTAGCTTACAGTTCTATATGTCTCAGTGGAAAAGGCATAGCTAGTCACAAGGCTGAAATCAAGATGTATGATGGACTGAGTTCTTGACTGAAGATCCTGGGGGAAAATTCACTTCCACACTCATTCAGGTTGTTTGTTGAATCCAGTTCATTGTGATGGTAGGGCTGAGGTCCTTGCTGGCTGTCAGTTAGGGTTTACCTTCAGCCCCTAGAGCTACCCACCTTCCTTGCCATGTGGCTCCCTCCAACTTGAAAGCAGTAACAGTATGTTGAATCATTCTCAAGCTTCAAATCTCTAACTTTCTACTCTGAAACCAGCTGGAGAAAAGTTTCCACTTTTAAAGGGCTCTCCTGATTGAGTCGGGCCTACCAAGGACAACCTCCCTCTTGCTACAAAATGTAACATAATCATGGGAGCAGTATCTGATCATATTCATGAGTTCCACTCATACTCAAGGGTTTTCTGCAGTATGTGAACAGCAAGGCCAGAAATCTTCAGGGCCATAATAAAATATGCCTACATAGGTAGATTTCAAGCTAGCCCATAATCAGGGTAGAAAGATCTGTAAGTATATGTTTCCTGTTCCTGTCTGTGATGGTTAGGCTAATGTGTCAGCTCGTCCAGGTAATTGTGCCCAGTTGTTTGGTCAAGCAAGCACTGGACTAACTGTAATACAACGGCATTTATGAGACTTTAGTTACCATTGACTTTACTGCAGTGGTAAATCATAGATAGCTGGTTATAATTACATCAATCAGAAAGATTGCCATCAGCAATGAGTGGTGCTTTATCCAATCAGTTGAATGCCTTAAAAGGGGAAGTGATTCCAGCACTGAGTGAGAATTTCCCAACTCATCTTTGGACAGCCAGCGTCTCCCAGAACTCATCAAGAACCTTCACTGGACTTTCATTGGAGCTCCTGGTTGCAGCCTGCCTACAGAACCTGGACCTGTGCATCCCCACAGTCACATGAGAGACTCTGATAAAATCTCTTGGTAGTGACAGATATCTCTTGTTGATTCTGTTTCCCTAGAGAACCCTGCCTAATACACCATCCTTGCTTCCTTCATTCCTTTCTGATGATGGCTCTCCCTTCTTTGGATTACTTAACATCTAAGAAGATCAATTGGACCATTTAGCACCTACATCAGGCCTTTGGGCCCTAAAATGCCATCTGGCCTAGGAGTGGCTTTCTCTTTGACAAAATTGAGACTGGAAATTTCTTGAAGTCTATGTTTTTATTATCAATTTTTATTTTGTCTCAAGAGTGGATTATACTAACGAATTTTTCATGGCTGGCTCTGAATTCATATTCCTGATTTCATATTCCTGAGTTTGTTTTGTTGTTGTTCTCCAATACTTTAAAGTAGTAAAGAATCTGCTCCTTCCTTGGAATAGAAAACATAAATCTCTTCTTTCTGCAAGGTATAGCAAGTCACTTATTATTGGATGGCTGCATTTCTCCCCTCTCTCTAGGACTGACTATAAAGAAATTTCCCATCCCCATCCCATCTGTTCTTCACCCTTTCCTATCACTAGCCAAACCCAGGCAAACAACTACCAATACTAAATAGGAAAATAGCATGCCACGTGGCAGAATTTTCTGAAATAAATTTAGGTTCGTATTATACAAATAAAACCTGTCAAATTCCACAAAGAACTCATACACGTGCTTCCTTTTATGTGCCTTCTGGGTGCCAGTCTGCAAGAAACTGATTTCCTTTCTATTCTGATGATGCTCAACTCATTAAGTGCTGCTTCTTAAACTGGGAAGCTATCAAAGTTGGATCCAGTAGTTCTTGTCCTTCCTGTTGAGAAGTGTGAAGGTCACGGGCCTTCTCACATGTTAGAAATATGCTGGGTTGCTTGTTTGTTATTGTGTCAGTTAAGTTTCTCAACATTTGGATTAAACCAAGCATTTCCATCCACTAGGGTCCTCTGGACAGTGACCCGATGACTGCAGATGAATTTTTTATAATCTTTCCATTTCCCAGGGCTGCATTCTTCTCCCCAGTGCCCAGCCTTTGCACGCAAAGTGTTTTCACTCACCTTTGTGGTCATGTAAGGTTACCGGCTTTTTCCGGTGGCCTTTAGAGTTGCAAGTTGACTCTAGTATCATGGATTCTCTCTGCCCCTAACCAGAGTTATGCAGCAGGGAGTGTGGCTCAAAAGACATTGTAATCAGGCAAGATTTAGACAGTGGGAGGTTGTTGTACATTTAGACTATGTGAGATCCATTAGAGACATTATAAAATGATTTAGCAGTGGGCGAAAGCAGTAGGAGCCCTGGACGCACCATCAGAAGGCCTAGCTCTAGCCCTGGCAGGCCTCCACTTGCCTTGCACCATCACCCTCATAGCAGAGGTGCTTCTTAAAAGTTGTCAAATATTTTGGTGCCCCACAAAACTGAAGACCAAGGGTTCATATGCAATCAGCTCTGTCTGTAGTAATGGAAAGACACTGGTCTAAGAATTTCTGCTCAGATACTTCATATAGAAGAAGTGAGGTGGGAAAAATTACAAAGGCCAGTCAGTAAAAAGCTGGTAGTTCTGTGCTTATTTGTTAATTCATTTCAAGATTCCAAAACCATCCGTAAGACCTGTTTTGGAGGTTCCCAGTTCTTCTGCGTGGAAGACAGCAAGATAATGCAGGTGACCAAAACCTTCCATCTCTGGAAAGAGACTAACCCCAGATAAATCCTTGCAGCCTGGCTGCTGAGTGACACCTGCCTGAGTCCAACTGAGACCTCTCCAAAAGCAACATACATAACGTGAGGACCAGGAGAGTCGGTGATAATGTCCTCCAACTCCTGGCCTGCTTTCTAGAGAACTACGGGCTTAAGAAGTCAGAAGAGGGTCTCTCTCATCACAGCTCATCCCACTGTGGCCTGCAGCCTAAGCAGGCCTATCACCTGTGATCCCTGCCTCCAGAAGGTTCTGTCTGATTGTTCCATTTGCCTCTGACTTCTGAAGCAGATTAGCGTGATAGCTTCAGTAGGTGCTGGCTTTTGAGAGAAGAAAGCAAAAGCCAACAACACCTTCCTTTTGTTTTTAATGGTTCTGAAACAGGTGAAGCTGGCCATGCATTGGTCTTCCTTAAACATCAGCTCCCCCTCCCCACCGTGGCCCCTGCGCCTGTGCAGCTGGCCTTATTCCAGGGATGGTCTGGTATGGACAGGTCAAAAGGCAATGGCAGGACAGTACTCAAGGGGACTGGGAGCACAAGAAAGAATATGGTTTTTAGTGAAAACCAAATACATACTGTTCCTTACAGTAAAATGATGAGTCCAAGGCAAAGTTAGATTTACTAGGGAAGCGGACTTGGCCCAGCGGTTAGGGCATCCGTCTACCACATGGGAGGTCCGCGGTTCAAACCCCGGGCTTCCTTGACCCGTGTGGAGCTGGCCTATGCGCAGTGCTGATGCGCGCAAGGAGTGCCGTGCCACGCAGGGGTGTCCCCGCGTAGGGGAGCCCCACGCGCAAGGAGTGCACCCCATAAGGAGAGCCACCTGGCGCGAAAGAAAGTTCAGCCTGCCCACGAATGGCGCCGCACACATGGAGAACTGACCCAGCAAGATGACACAACAAAAAGAGACACAGATTCCCATGCCACTGACTACAACAGAAGTGGACAAAAGAACACGCAGCAAATGGACACAGAGAACAGACAACCAGGGCAGCAGGGGGGGGGGGGGGCGCCGGGGGAAGGGAAGAGAAATAAAATAAATCCTTAAAAAAAAAAAAGGTTGGTTTACTATATTTAGAAAATGATGGAAACCTATCCGATGGAACCCAATAGAGAGCTCCATGGCAAACCTTGTCTCTCGCTTTTCCTTCCTAAATGCTTGGCATTGTGGCATGAGCTTTGATCTGTGCTGTGGAAGTGATTGGTGCCAAGCATCTGGGCAACCAGGAGTCCCACGCAATCGTTGTTTTATAAGGCAGATGATGTCACAAAGCAGCTGAATTTTCAATGGGCGTGTGATCCCAGATGATTTCCCAGGGAGCCTGGGTCTTGACTGTGAACCTCAGTTGTTTGAGGTCCCAGAAATAGGAATGTGAATGGAGTGTTCAAGGTGTTAAATGGAATGCTGGACTTGTGAGTGTGTGAAGAAGAGCAATACAGTAACGTGACCATATCAAAGCAAGCGCCAAGACTAGGATCTCACTGAACCCTTTTGAATTGTCATTTTACCATTGAGCATAAATGCAAACTTGATGATGATGATGAGGTGATAGGTCCTAGTAGACATCCACCCAGGAATAAATCTGATGGCTAAAAGTCCACGACAAGGTGGGTGCTTGCAAACATCCGCAAGCTCAGAGGTGACTCCATATACACAGATTGCAAGTGACTTTAATTCACTGAGCTGGAAGTAGGTTTTATTATTTCTTTTAGGTTTCTAAAAGAAATGCTTTCTATTGTAACAGTGTCAGGCAGCTGGTACCTCAACTAGTTAAAACCCTGGCGTGTTTGTTACAATCACCAGCCACAACAATAAAATGGCAAACAGTAATCATGAAAAAATTCACCTTAGGTCTTCAGCTGTGTCTTGGGGTTTAGTGCAGGCAGTAAAATCTCTGCCTTTCATTGGTGGGGTTTGGATGATATGAGTTATGTTTGTTTCAGTGTGCCAAATTTTGGGAGCAAATAAACAGTAAGGCTGATTTGCCAACAACGTGCGAGTGAATTTTCTGGAGTACTATATACTCAGGCATCATAAAGACAGTGGTTAAGAAGCAGTGATTTCACCTTCGCCTATTCCATTAAGTAATAATAATTTATATTGTGCCTGAGGTCACACTGTATCTATGACCTCCCACTTAACAAGAAAATCTCCAATGCCTTTTCAGAGAGGGAGAATTTAATTAAACTTAGCACAGCTGCCATTAAATTCACCATTAGATGCACTTTGATCAATAACTGCTCTTCCCCTAAAATGTGAAGCCGTTGTTGTGTTCACAAACCCATTACTCTACTGTGTTTCCGTATATTTGGCACCAAAAGAGGCTACCATTTTCTGGTTTGTTTTATGTGACTCCTTGGTATGTCAGAGGGGAAACCAGATAAAAGGGGAAGAAAGCACCCTTGAAGTATCAAAATACTCATGGTTGTGTTGGGCAGTGTCTCGCATGTTCTCTGGAAAACGGGCTACTTGAGCAAGGGAAAGAATGTGTTTCAGAAGGCAAGTCCATAGTTGAGCCACAGAGGTTCTTGGACTTCCCGGGAACACGTGAGGTCTGAGAGGAGCGTGGTTCCCAGGCGTGGCCTTTTGTCTCTGGTCTCCTAGGCATTGCCTTGATTCCTTCACCTTCAGCACAGAAGTTGCCTTTCACTGTAGCCTCCCTGTACTCACATCCCACTCCAAGCAGAGGTCCTGGCTCCTTCCCCTGCTCCCCTCTTGCCGGGAGCTTTCCTGCCAGGAGCCTAGGCGAGCCTTGAAGGTCACAGTGTGGGGTGTGGTTTACCCTCTTCCTGCAGAAGAAAGCAGCCGGAGGGATCATTTGTGCAAGATCTTTTCCTTTTTCTTTTTTTTTTTGTCTTTATTTTTTTTAATGTTATATTAAAAAAATATGAGGTCCCCATATACCCCCCACCCCCCTCACGCCACTCCTTCCCCCATAGCAATAACCTCTTTCATCATCATGAGACATTCATGCATTTGGTGAATACATCTCTGAGCACTGCTGCACCTCATGGTCAGTGGTCCACATCATAGCCCACACTCTCCCACAGTCCACCCAGTGGGCCATGGGAGGACATACAATGTCCGGTAATTGTCCCTGCAGCACCACCCAGGACAACTCCAAGTCCCGAAAATGCCCCCACATCACATCTCTTCCTCCCACTCCCTACCCCAGCAGCCACCATGGCCACTTTCTCCACACGAATGCCATCTTTTCTTCAATTACTAATCACAATAGTTCATGAGTAGAATATCAGTAAGTCCACTCTAATCCATACTCTATTCCTCCATCCTGTGGACATTAGAATGGTTGTGTCCACTCCACATCTATATCAAGAGGGTGCTTAGATTCCACATGGATGCTGGATGCAATTCTCCTGCTTTCAGTTGTAGGCACTCTTGGATCCCTGGTGTGGTGGTTGACCTTCTTCATCTCCATGCTAGCTGAGTGGGGTAAGTCCAATAAACCAGAGTGTAGGGGTTGCAAGTCTGTTGAGGCTCAGGGCCTGGCTATCATATGGTCAGTCCAGAGATTCAGGTCCCCTGGGTATACATTGAACCCAAGCACCAACTACAGTTCCGGTAAAAGTAACAGGAGACTTGTGGACAAAGATCACATCTAAGACCAGCTCCATCACACAGAAACACAAACTCCAAAGTAGGGCCAACTGACATGGCACTGAACTCCATCTGCCATGACCATAGAACCTGTGGGTCTCTGTAGCCCTCAGAAGAACCAACACCTGGGGTTGTATCTACTTTATCTGTCTCTGGGACTCTGCTCAGGTGTGCATAAGGGCAACCCCTCTGATAACCTCCCAGCTCTTTTTGGAGACTCATAGCCATATTCACTCATTTGTCCTTTCCATTTCCCCCTTTGATTCAGGTCAAAAAGCATTTTTAATCCCTGGTATTATATGTAGATTGAGATATTCTGCTGGTCCAAGTTGACCCTTTTATTCAAGGTCATTTTCTAGTTACATCATCAGCTGGTACTTGGTAGTAATCCCTCGGCGCCAGGGAGGCTCATCCCCAGGAGTCATGTCCCACTCTGGGGGGAAGGCAACACATTTATGTGCTGAGTTTGGCTTTGAGACTGGCCACATTTGAGCAACATGGAGGCTCTCAGGAGGTAACTCCTAGGCACCCTGCAGCTCTAGGCCTTGGTCTTATTTCAGGTGCACAGGCTCACAAGCATAGTCATTAGTATCAAGGGCTCACTATTGGACCTTCCTTCTTTTTTGGTCTTTGCCATTGCACTTGGGGGATTTTTGCTGTTCCTTTAGGGACTGTGATAGAGCTCCCCTGGCTAGGAACTCAGCACTCCCTCAGTTGTTGTTTTTAATTGTATCCACTATGAAAATGTCCAAACATTTTTGTGTACCCTGGATATATGCCCTGGAGAACTCCCTGCCAACCATGTGTCCCCTGTCAGTAACATCCCACAGCAGTATTCCTCCCCTGCCATTGTTGAATCTCTCTGTGATCCAAAACTTCTTCAAAAGCAAAGCCCAATATATTGCCAGGTTCCATTAATAGTAAAATGGAATATAGTGATGAGTTTAAAGGTTAGATATAGAATACATATTAATTTAGAAAATTTAATGTAAAAATAAATTGGGGTATCAAAAAATTTAAAAATGCGAAAGCTTTGTTTTTGACATTTTGCCTTCTGTCACTGCAATGTGTTGCCCTGTATGTAAATCGGCAAGGCAAATACTTCCGTCTTTTCCTCAATGTCTACATCCTATCTTTTTCTTTTTTTTCCTAATTATTAAGCTTATCTTCACAAAAGTTTTAGATCACAGTAATTCATATATTCAATATTCAGTACTCCCACATATCCAACATAAAACCCTTTTCCCTTCCACAGCAATAATCTGTTTATATATTCATACTATATTTACTGAAACTGATGTACAGATATTGATACAATAGCTTTCAAACAAGGAAACATTTGGGTTTACATTGTGGTTTATATTTTAGACTATACAATTCTCTAAATTTTTAGTTATCTTATGTTTTATATTATGATTTACATTTTAGCCTATCAGCCCCTATACATTTTTGGTGTAATTTAACATGTCTTACACCCATCCTTGCATAATCTTGTGGAACACTTCTTTTGCCCACACAGTTACATTGACCATCTATTCAATACCTCTGTCCACTTTCCCTTAGGGCCCACAGTGACAGTCAGTCTTCATTGCTTGAAGGGCTATGTTCAGAGATACTTGCAACAGTGTTGAGGGCTTGACATGCTCAACTGCCCTAATGCACTGGGAGCCACCCTTTCTCTTGAGAGATACAATTCCCTCTCTTTGAGAACATCAGTCCTCCCCAGGATGTGGGTATACCTTCACTCTCATTATATGGGTCTCTATCCAATGATAGAACCCACTATGGCAAAGTGAGCATTTACATACTCCCTAGGAGCCTGTCCTGTGTTAGATTATCCCCTTTAAGCATCTTAAATAGGTAACCTTCCTTATTATATTTTTCAAAAGTTTTCTCAGCATTATACTCTCAACCAAATACCTGACAATCTCCTATGTTCATATGTTGCCCCACCCTCCCCCCAATTTCTTGGGCAATATTACCCATCCTCCCATCCCTAGCCTCCCTCAAGCCTGCAAAGCCCCACCCAAAGGTAACCCTATTCCCCCATTTTATCCTTTCCTT